>NW_020172779.1:19605204-19730284 GCF_003031525.2 Neophocaena asiaeorientalis asiaeorientalis | reverse complement strand
GCCACCAGGGAAGCCCTGTAATTATTTTTTGTGATGCAGAGACTCCTGTGTCATCTTCAATGACTTAAGGGGTAGTCTTATGTAAGAAGGAAGGGGACAAGCCTGACAGCCCAGAGGTTTTGAGCAATTTTGAGATGAAAGTTTTTCAAGTACCTCAGCCAGGATCTCCACATCTGCATAGCACTGCAGCCTCCCATTTCTTTCCAGTCACAGCCCCAGCACTGGTGCAGAAGTCGGTCCGAGGTTGAGAACGAAAGCCCCTCTGGAGCTTTGCTACTCTTGAAAGTAAGTCCTGTGTATGATCCTTAGTTTTTATCCCCATGTCTGTGGGAGAAGGGAGTCTATCTACATACTGTTATGAAAGTTCTTGATCTTACCTTTGTATAGAAAAAAAAGTATAACAATTTTATGGCTTCATGCTGTTGTGAGGATCTAAGACAACTGTGCTTGTAAACAGCCTGTCTCAGAAGCTGTTACATAGTAGATTTTTGATAGAGATGAATAGAACCAATTATGATTATGAGATTCAGGCTGAGAATGAGTTGGTCGTAGGGCAAGTTTTCAATTACTCTCAGCTGTGTCAATCTGCTTCCGAGTCAATAACATTGAACTCCCTAAACTCAGTACCTTACAAGTTGGATAAATTATAGTTCTCCCCAATCTCTGCTTTCCACCATACTTGCTCAAATTATACTTCCCATTTTTGTACAAACCTTGGACATGTTCTGTGGCTTTCAGGCCACTTTTGGTTATTAAAAAGTCTAGTCAAGTTCAGTTCAAAGCTAAACTCTCCCATTAATATCTCATCTCTCTCCCTGCGGTATCTAGACCTGATCCCCGCCCTGAGGGGCCTGGGGCGAGACGAACATAGGACTGACTCTATCCTACCTCTTCCCCCTGCCCCTCCTCTGTTGGCACCAACTTCTCAGAGGGCTGGAGGGAGGGAGGTGTGGAAGAAGAAGGACAATTGATCCCTCCTTCCTTGGAGACCATGGTGTGGTCCACTCCTGGCTGTCTCACTTTGATCAGACATTCAGCTGCTGCCTCTCTAATGGGGCTTTTGTGACGTTTTCCCCAGGCCTTACAAGACCCCCTTCACTGAACATCCCCCTGGCCATGGAGTGCCATTCCGCCTGGATCTCTCCCAAGCCCCTCTCAGTTCCTGTATCTGATGATATGTTTCATCCTCTTACTGCAGAAGTTTTCTTGCTCTGCAAATGGGCATCTTGTCTGGGTCCCAGCACAATGCCTAGATCCTTCTACCCCCTTTGTTTCCATTGGCACGCTGGACCACGGAGTGCGGGCAGCCCCACAGCAGCCCTCTCTCCACCCAGGAATCCCTCCCCAGGTCTCCTCTCCACGTTCATAGGGATCCAGGGTGGGGAGAGTGCTGTTAGATTGGAGACTTTACTGAACCTGAGTGTATTATCTCCTGGGGCTGCTGTAACAGAGTACCTCCAACAGAAGTCTATTCTCTCACAGTTCCGGAGGCTGGAAGTCCAAAATCAAGGTATCAGTAGAGCTGGTTCCTACTGGACAATGAAGGCAGTTCAGGCCTCTCTCCTACTTCCTGGCGATGTGCTGGCATTCCTGACATTCCTCGGCTTGTAGATGCGTCACTTCAATCCTCTGTCTTCACACGGTCTTCTCCCTATGTCTCTTCACATCATCTTCCCTCTGTGTGTGTCTGTCTCTGTGTCCAGATTTTCCCTTTTTCAGAAGGACACCAACCATATTGGATTGGGGCCCACCCTAATGACCTCATTTTGGCCTGGCTACCTCTGTAAAGACCCTATTTCTAAATAAGGTCACATTCTGAGCCTCTGGGGGGCTTAGGGCTTCAACACATCCTTTGGGGGATGAGGGGCACAGTTCAATCCATAACACTTGATCTTTCTGACTCCAAAGCCTATGCTTTCCTGAGGTATAAATTAGGGGGTGACAAATTCTATGAAGAGAAGAAAGGGATGAGGTCAGCGAAGTCCTAACGAAGGAGGTGATGCTCAAGTAGCGGTTTGTGAAAGATTCAGGAACCCCTGGCAGAGGATGAAGAAGCGCTCTGCTCACCCCTTCCAAGCAGCCAGACTTGCATGTCCTCCAGCTTCCCCTTCCTTCTCACGGGCCTCTGTACGCCACGTGAATCTGACCCTGCACTTCCTTGGAAACACCCGTCCCAACTGGCACCTTTGAAATAAGGTTGATGGGCATTTGGGACAAGGTTTTCTGATCACACTCAATCCCAAAGCATAATATCTCTTAAGGGAAATGAAATGAAAAGCCTTCATGATCACTGGTTCCCCCTCTTGAATGTTTCCCAGTATAAATCCATTTGCACGCTCTTTAGAATGACAGAGGAGCCGCTGGATTGTTTCTATTTCTGGGCCAGACAGAGACGTACGAGGGAACCCTGGGAGACAGATGAGGCTATCTTTACCCTGTTCCTACGTTGTTCATTACACACACTTGGTGAATGATGACCAGGCCACAAAGAAGTCTGAGCCAGCTTCGTTCTGTTGCTAATTTGGCTGTAATTTGCAGCATAGTGACAGATTTTATGGCTCAAAAATCCCGTTTTCCTCTTGTGGCTGTTCATTTAAGCCCATCCGTCCATCCATCCATTCACCCATCCAATATGGCGGTAGGCAGTGTGCGCTGAGCACGGGGCTGGGGGAGGAGCACACGCCTCGCCTCACAGGACCTGTGTCATGGTCTTTCCTCCTGGAGGGACTTCGGTGATTAAATGAAGTAATGTGTAGAAGTGTCGGCAGACACCGGGTTTTTTAAACATTTTTATTGGAGTCTAGTTGTTTTACAATATTGTGTTAGTTTCAGGTATACAGTAAAGTGAATCAGTTATACATATACATATACCCACTCTTTTTTTAGATTCTTTCCCATATAGGTCATTACAGAATATTGAGTAGAATTGACTGATTTTGTCTCTCTGCCCTTCCCCCATCCCTTCTTGGGGGTCTCAAACCTTAGCTCTGTTGCTAGATAGCTCTGTGACCTTGAACAAATTACTTGCCATCTCTGAGCATTAGTCTTCTAAGCTGTAAAGAAGGGGTGATGCTAGCCGTCTTGCTGGATGCCTCCTAAGGGTATTAAACGAGCTTACCTACCTGGGTAAACCTCCTGCGGTGCTGAGGACCAGAACGAAGAATTATGAAAACGGGCTTCCCTGGTGGCGCAGCGGTTGAGAGTCCGCCTGCCGATGCAGGGGACACGGGTTCGTGCCCTGGTCCGGGAAGATCCCACATGCCGCGGAGCGGCTGGGCCCGTGAGCCATGGCCGCTGAGCCTGCGCGTCCGGAGCCTGTGCTCCGCAACGGGAGAGGCCACAACAGTGAGAGGCCCGTGTACCGCAAAAAAAAAAAAGAATATAAAAATGATTCTCCACCTGCGCACACCCTGTTCTACTCAGTATTTTATGTGTGTGAGAACACACTGCAGTGTACCCTCCACCATAAAGTCAGTGGAAAATCAGGGAAAGAACGTGAATGATGGAGAAGAAATGTAAGCCTTCCCTGGGTTGGGGTGAAAGTATAGTGAAAATAACCCAGAGATTCCTTCTGGCCTCTGTTCCTCCTCTTCTTTCCCTTACTGTTTCCAGGCATCCATTGGTATCCTTTATGATAATGTCTCCCAAATCCACCTCCAGCCTAGATTTCTCCTGAAGGACACATGTATGTATTCACCTGCCCTTGGATGGCCTCCCTGGATGTCCCACAGACACCTGAAAATCAAGGTGTCCGAACCTGGACTCGTTACTGCCCTCCACCTGCTCCAAGCCCGTGTTGCTTCCCCTCAGTAACTGGCACCCAGTCACTCAAGCCAGACTCCTCCCCACACATCTTCCTCAACCTACTTCCCACCGCGTCCTGGAGTCTTCTGCTTGAACAGGCACCTCTCCCCTTTTCTGTGCCTTTTCTGAGACCGCTGCATTGGCCCCCTTACTGGTCCCTCTTCTGTTCTAGCCCGTCCTCTCTAACGTTGCTGTGGATCTCTGCCTGGAAGCAAATCAAAGGAGGCCCCCGTGCCTGCAGACTTGCCCTGGTCCCCAGAGGCCTTCCCGGTAAAGCACGAGCTCTTCCTCTAAGTCACAAAGGAAGGCTCGGGCTGCCTTGGTAGATGCCTTCCTTCAAATGTGAAAGCCCTCTCTCCCCGTGAATCCCACCTTACCTCTCCAGCCTGAGCTCTCGCCAGCCCATCACCTTCCAATTCTGAGACGCTCGACTTCCCTCTAGAATAGACCTCGTGCTCTCGCTCGTCCTGTGAGGGATTTAGGAAGAGGGGAATGTTATTACTGGTGCACAGCCTTGCCCACCTGCCCACTCTCCAGCCATCCTTCTGAGCGCAGTTCAGGCATCCCCTCTTCCAGGAAACTTTTCCTCTTCTCCCTAGACTGGGTTTGATAACCCTCATCTTGGGCTCCGTACACTGACTCCATCATATTTTTTGTTTTGTTTTGTTTCTTTTGCAGTACGCGGGCCTCTCACTGCTGTGGCCTCTCCCGTTGCAGAGCACAGGCTCCGGACGCGCAGGCTCAGCGGCCATGGCTCACGGGCCCAGCCGCTCCGCGGCATGTGGGATCTTCCCGGACCGGGGCACGAACCCGTGTCCCTGCACCGGCAGGCGGACTCTCAACCACTGCACCACCAGGGAAGCCCTGACTCCGTCATATTTAATGACCTTTTTCTGCCTCCATCACTGGACTTCAAGCTCGATGCAGGCCATGCTTTAGACAGTGGGCCCAGCACGCAATAGAATGCCCAGCCCATGAATGAATGAGTGAAAACAAAAAGGACAATGAAATCCCCAGTACCACCACCTGTGTCCATGGTGTAGCTCAGACTGTTATCCTTCTCCATAGTGTTCCGTTAAAAATGCAAGGACAGCAAACATCACATAGTGAATTTCACTTTGTAAAACATCCCCACCTCCATTAATCTCACGTCATCCTTGCAAACTTGTGAGGTACTTAACAGGTGAAGAAACTGAGGGTTGAAAAATAAGAAAAAGAGCAGGGATTGCACACTTAGGGGTGCTGGGCACTAAGTTCTTGTCATGTGATACCTCATATAATTCCTCTGACAACCCTATGAAGTCTCTACTGTTCTCTGTTTAACAGGTGAGGGAGCTGAGACACAGAGAGGTCCAGTGACTTGCCAAGTACTTGCTTGATTTGCACGTAGAAGGGGCCTTGTGCCCCGGAGCCCGGGACTGGAGGGAACTTGCACATTTCTGTTCATCCTCTTAGGGGCCGGCCCAGTGGCCGTGTGAACAAACCCCGGAGAGTGCTGGAGAGGAGGGACCACAGTGCAGATACCAGCTAATCCAGCTGAGGCCATCGTGGACCGGCCAGCCCCAGGCAAACTGCAACCGCTACAGAGACATGTCTCAGTAGAGCTGAAAACAGAAGGGACACCAGTGGAACCCAACCCAAATTTTAGGATAAATGAACAGTAGTTGTCTTAATCTACTAAGTTTTGAGGTAGTTTATTACTGTAGAAAAAATCTACTGACTCATGAAGAGATACCAAACATCATTATTTATTAAGGGAATGAAGATTCAAACCCCAATGGTATATATGACTTAACACCCACTCGGGTGGCAATAATCAAAAAGACACGTAAAAACAAGTGCTGGTGAAGATACGGGGAGACCAGAATTCTCCTACTCCACGGGTAGAATGTGAAACAGTGCAGCCACTTTGGGAAACAGTTGGACAGTTTCTTAAAAAGCTAAGTGTAGATTTACCATATGACCCAGCAGTTCTACTCCTGGGTATCTACCCAAGAGGAATTGAGACATGTCTACACAAAGAGTTAGACAGGAATGTTCATAGCAGCATTATTCCTTGAATCCAAAAGGTGAAAATAATCTGAATGTCCACCAGGGGCTAAACGGATAAAGAAAATGTGGTACATTCATACAATGGCATATTATTCAGCAAGAAAAAGGAATAAAGTGTTGATACATGCCACAGGATGAACTTCAAAAACATTATGCCAAGTGAAAGAAACGATATGCAAAGGCTTATTATCTGGTGCTATTTATATGAAATGTCAAAAATCTACAGAGACAGAAAGTAGATTAATATTTGCCTAGGTCTGGGGATGGAAATGAGAAGTGATTACAATTGGTTGTAAAGGACCCTGATGGGCTGATAGAAATGATCTAAAACTGGATGACGGAAAGAGTTGTGCAACTCTGTAAATACGATAAAATCATTTAATTGTGCTTGTAAAACACGTGACTTTTATGTTACATGAATTATACCTCAATAAAGCTATTACATTTTAAAAAACACCTAAAGATTCATCGACGTAACATATGATTCGGGAAAATATTGCAGAAAGAAAACACACACACACGCATTGGTAAGCTCCTTGCTTCTGCCCATGGTTTTCATCACCACAAGGCCCTGGCCCAGGGGACCATGTGGTGTGCGAGCCCCCAGGCTGCATGTGTTAACTCTCCGTCTGCCTTTGTCACGTGTCACTTCACCCACCTCTCCATCCCCCCATGATGATTTCGCCTGCCTGCCTAATATTCAGTACTTTATCAGAGACCTGTTAGGTAGATGAAATCTGCTCTTAACTTAATCCCTTGTCAACCACTTAATATTTTTCTCTTTCTGAAAGGGCTCCAAAAAGATTGTAGGTGTATTGTAAGATCTATTCTAAAGTAAAACAATATTCAGAGATTCTAAATTTTTTCTTTCCTCCAAATTATATTCCTACACTTGTGGAAATGTAGGGCTTTGAGATCACTTAAAACATCATTCTCTCGATCTTTCAAATCATTCAGAATGATTCGTGGCTCCAAGCAAGATGCCCTGATTGGAGCTGCAGGTACAGAGACAGCCAGGCTGGGACTGTGTCCTCAGGGGCCACTGTGGGCGGGGTAGATGACAAAGCTTCCCCTCAGAACTCCAGGGAATACCTGGCTCTGGGTTCTCCTCACCTGGAAAGCCTTCCCTGACCACCAGCTTCCACACAAGGGACCCTGTCAGGGCCGAGTTCCCAGACAGCAAAAGCAAAAAGCTGCAACACCTCTTCCAGCCTGCGCTCTGGAAGTTGCATGATATCCTACCCACTGTGTTCCACTGGTCCAGAAAGACAGCCTGATTCGCCATGGGAGGAACCTGCACAAATGGGGTTACTGAGGGAGGCATGGTCATTGGGGCCACTTCCTAAGAATCTGTCACAACGCTAATATTCTGAGATTGTTTCCCCCATTCTCCTGAAGTACAGAGATGTTCAGTAGTTTACACAAAGGCGCACAGTGAACTGGGTAAAGAACCCAGGGTAAGCCTTCTCCAAGTTCAAACTAGGTCACTTGATCCTCAAAATAAAATACAAAGTCCTCACGTTTACGTACCTTTTACAATTTATAACATTTTCTGTTGGTGGTGATGATGATGACTTTGGCTGGAGCCTTACAGGAGTCTAGACAGTGAAATCTAAGTTACGTCATGGATTTCTCCCTTTATTATTTTCTGAGGGCTGCCTACCACGAAATGGGTGGCTTAAGAAACAGAAACGTATTATCTCATCGTTCTGGAGGCTGGAAGTCTAAGATCAAGGTGTGGGCAGGGTTGGTTCCTTCTGAGGCTGTGAAGGAACCCTCAGCTTCTCCTGGTTTTGTGGCAATCTTTGGAGTTCCTTGACTTGTAGAAACATTATCCTCATCTCTGCTTTTCCTTTCACACAGGGTTCTACGTGCATGCATGTCTGTGCCTAAAGTTCCCCTTTTTAATGACATTGGATTAAGGGGCCCCCGACTCCTCCAGTATAACCTCGGCTTAACTTTACTAATTACATCTGCAATAATCCTGTTTTCAGTCAAGGTCATATTCTGAGCTACTGGAAGTTAAGCCTTCAACATATCAATTTGGCGGGGGTACAATTCCATCTGCAATGCCCCCTTTAACGTGTGCAAAATGAGGTTCAGTATAAAGTTTTACAAGCCAACTGAGAGAACCCCACCTTCACACTTGGATGCACAGGTGCCGTTTCACACAGTTCTAAGGACTGTCGAAATGATCGTACTCAAACTTGTATTCACATAGTGGAGGAAATGGAGTCCCAGAGGGATGTGGTGAGTCGTCCAAAGTCACAGGGGCCAGAAGCCAGGACACTTGATGGCTCCTTTTAGAAATGTTTCTGCCACATCACACTTTATTCTCACATACTCACAATTTAGTCCATTCCTGGGCCTTTAGGAGACAACTTTTAAAAGCTACAAAGGGCTCTTTGGCGAGGCCTCCTGAACTCGTAAGCCCTTTGCAGCCTTAAAGCAAATTTGCTGTAGGATTACAGCCCCCAAGACTGAGCCCTGCCTGGCCCTGGGCCACAATTATCCTGAAGGCGCTGGAGACGCCATTGCCCTCGAGACAAAAGGACAGGCTTCTGTGTCAAGAAGAAACGCTCCCAAGAAAGAACTCTCGGTTTAACAATTGGGCAGACACACTCAAAATGCTTTTGTTCTATTAGTGACCAGTTCTGCCAAGGCAGGGATTGCACTCAGATCAGCAGTATACAGATTTTGACATGGATTTGAAAGAAATTTCGGAGACTTCCATTTATGACCAGGAGAGAGTAAAAGGGTCCACATTTATTTTCCACTTTAAACAGTTAGAAAACTGGATATCATTTGGATATCATTTGGATATATATATATATATATATCATATATCATTTGGGTATATATATATATATATATCATTTGGGTATATATATATATATATATCATTTGGATATATATATATGTTATCCTAATGAATATACACATGATATATATGCATATAATGAGTTTTAGACATTAGAAACATGAAGCACGGGACTGAGTTCCCTGAAGATGTGAATAAAGGAAAGCAAAGTGAGCCCTGCAGTTCTGAGTTTATAACCTAATGGCAGCTTCCAGGCTGCGGTGAAGAGAGGGGTGACCCAAGAAGAGCCCAGCAGTTACATTAAGTTGAGAAGATAGGAATAAGAGGTGGTGGGGCCGTCAAGGGGACAGAATCTGTGGAGCAAAATATCTAAAGAGAAGAGAGAGAACCCTCGACCGCAGAGGAAGCCTCGTAAGTCTTTGCTGGTGACTGACCTGACTTTGTATTGCTCAGGCATTCGGTAGTGTATACAGGGTGGCGTTGCTTTAGGAAGGTGGCTAGATCTGCTCTAGTCTAAAGGCTCTTAGGACTTGCCCTTACAAAGCTGAAGAGCAAGCCTCAGATGGATGACCGCTCTCCAAAACTGAACTGCATGCCAGAACCAAGCCTACACTATTTAAAGAAATACTACAAAATCCAGCACCAACGCAACGTCTGGAATTCGATCACACCTATCAAGTAGGCAAAGCAGCGGGAAAATACAACTGAGAACCGGAGGAAAAATCAACCAATAGAAACTGACACAGGAATGACAGAGATGATCAGATAAGGCCAGTAAAACGCTATTATAAATCTGTGGCACGTATTAAGAAGACAGATAACAACAAACACGATGGAGAGAAACGGGAAGTATTACAATATCTTAAAAATGCTTCTAGAGAGAAAAATACAGTATCAGAAATGAAAAGTATTGGTTGGAATGAACAACAGAATAGACTTGAAGAAACTAGCAGTAAGCTGAACACATAGCAACCGTTCCAAACAAAGCACAGGGAGGAAAAAAGGAGGAAAGTAATGAGCGGAGAATCGGGGGCCGTTTTCATAATATCAATTTATTTAACACACATGCAGTTGCAGTCCTTAGAAGAGAGAGGCCAAAAATAAGTGTGTAAAATAATGTCTGGAAATTTTCCAAATGGTAAAAGCCATAAATCCAAAAAAGAGTTCACATACAACAAGCAAGAAAAAAATTTAAACTATCAGGATATCTTACAATCAAATTGTTGGAAACCAGTCATAAAAATCTTAAAGCACCCAAAGAAAAAGGGCATATTATACCCTTCACACAAAGGTCCTTATGAAAGGACCATACATGGTAAATATTTGAGTGAAGATAAGATATATCTTATTTTCAGTACCTTTCACAGATAATTGAATGTTTAAAGCAAACGTAATTTCAATTGTGGGATTTAAACCAAACATAGCTGTTAAATGTATAAGAACTAGAGCATGAAGGCCAGGAAAGGATATCGGAGGCATACTGTCAGCGTTTTAAAGTTATGTGAAGTGCGAATATATGAAGAGGTTTAACATTATTTGAAACCCTAGAATGCCCACTTTAAAAAAAAGTAAAGCTAAGAGGTATAGCTGAGACATTAGTGGAAATGAAATGAAATTAAAAATTGATCCAAAAGAAGGTAGGAAAAGGAAAAGAGTGATATAAAACAGATGGAACAAATAGAAAATGAATAGCAAGACAGTAGATTTTAACCAAACCATACTGATAAATACTGTAAATGCGTAGTGACAGAACAGATCAGAGGGAATTCTTGGTGGTGGTGGAAAGGTTCTATATCATGACTGTGATGGTAGTTTCATGACTGTGTATATATTGCCAAATCTCACCAAACTGTAGAATTACAAAATTAGTGAACTTTGTTTGATGCAAATTATACCTCAATAAAGCTGTTAAGAAATAAAAGCAAAACAGAAAGATGCAGGGGGCAAAGAATGAAGAGCAAAATGGGCCAAGATCAGATTTGAAAGTCGATACACACACATACACGCGTGCGTCTTGTGTTCAAAGCTTCGCTGCTTTTTCCTTTTTAAAGTTAATAAATTATTCACACAGTGTATTTGGAAAATGCCAGATAATATGAAAATATTCTTTATAATCTTATCTTTCTAGATTGGAGCCCTGTTTTTTCTCAAGCCTATTCTTCCAAGCATTATCACATATATGCTTACATAGATACACAAGTATGTTTTTCTTACTAAGAAGATTATCACATTACACGTAAGGTTTTCAGTCAACAATATTTTGGAAACATTTTCTCGTATTGACAAATATAAATACATTTTTATAGCCACCATTTTAAGAGCTGTCTGGAATTCCACTGTATATGTATATGTGTGTGTGTGTGTGTGTGTGTGTGTGTGTGTGTGTGTGTAAGAGCTTTTGCAAGGTGTTTCCAGAGGCTTTCAGCTGCTGTTATGGGTATTATCATGCCCAAGAAAAGGTGAGGCTGGGGCCTCTTCGTAACAAACCTTTGATGCCATATCTCTGTGATGTCTTATGAGTTATAACACACTTTCCAATATTATAAAATTTAAAAAGTGAATGTGACAATGCCCACCTCACAAGGTTGTCGTGTGAGTATTGGGAATAAAGAAGAGAATGGTTTTTAATGTAATGTAATGCTCTTTCTTACAGAAGCACTTGATTTTCAACACCTAGGAATCAGCTCAATAATGTACACCATCCGTGTAATAAAACACCTGTGGTCACTGTAAGGCCATAGTAGAAATGAGTTTACTGAGCTGGGAAAATGGTCACGAGAGATTGTTAAGTGGAGAAAAAAGCGGGTTATAAATAGGTATGTATGCTATGATTCCACTCTTTTGGTAAGTAATCATATTCAAGTAGAAAATTATCTGAAATTACATGTATTTTTATATTCGCATTGATTGTTTCTGGATAAGTGGGTGAACCTTTTATCTTGCCTGTTTCTTCAGACTCTTCTGGTGGCCAACGTATTGGTTGTAACAAGAAACAGCCAATTTCACAAGAATAACCAACACCAACATTATTTAAAGCGCCCACTGGGCGCCCAGGAAATGCTCAGCATCCTTTGGCACTCTCAGCAACTCTGCCTGTGGGCCATTATCTTCCCCACGTGTCATACAACGGCCGGGGAAGCCGAGGTTCCAGGAGAGCAGGTACTTGACCCGGCTAATGTGAGGCAGCGAAGGCACTTAAACTAGTTCTCTGACGCCAAAGCGGGTGCCTTTCAGCTTCATTCCTCACTGCACAACACGTCTGTCCTGAATCTTCCTTCTCCTCTGCCTTCTGGTGGCAAAATTCCACTGCAACGTGGCCCTCATCTTACACCTGTCTCTGCCAGCAGGGGCCAAGAGGACTTGGAGAAGTTCCAGCATGTGGAACTCTTCAGAAAGGACCCAGAGCACCTGCGTGAATGCGGGCCCTGCAGGGAAAGCCCCTCCCCTCCCCTCCCCCGTAGCCTATGAGCCAGGATGCTTCAGACTCCAGGGAGAAGCCATGATGGTGATGCTCCAAAGAGCAACCCCCCCAGGTTGGAGTTGCATGGTGGCTGCTGTGACCCCTCCCACGTGCCATCGGAGAGGTGGATGTAGTAGGGCCCCCGGAGGAGCAGCAGCTGAGGTCCCTCAGAGCCCAAATCTGCCCACACCTTCCGCAAGCATCTCAGACTTCAACGCCACTCACGTGATGCTGTACGCTTGATGAAAAAGCCGCCCTTTGTGTGATTGTTACTCACCAGCCAATCACCCGAGGAGGAAATTGGGTAGATATTAGCATAGTACCCACTTCACACAGAGGTTAAATGGCTGAGACACAGCCAACAAGTAGTCCAGGTGGGTAGGAACCCACACTCTCCAGGTTCAAATCCACGAATGCTCAATGGAGAAACACTTAGCACAGTGCCTGCCATCAAGATGTGTCCTCCCTCCTTTGGTCTTTCCTTCCCTGGGAGGCAGAGCTAGGGGACACGGATAGAGGGTTTTGTGTTGCAGCCCTAATTCTATGGCTATGGTCAATGGCTTAATCCTCTCTGAGATCACCTTCTTCTTAAGCAAAATGGGGACGTACCTCATAGGAGGGTCAAACCTGGGGACAGTGGGGTATAGGAAGCACCTGTTAAAGTACCCAGTGCATTGTAGGGGAGTAACAGACATCAGTTCACACAGGCCCATGTGTGAGCAGTAGAACTTCTGTTCCCTGGGGCTTAAATGAGCTCAGGCTCCCCAGGGCTCACTGCTGCCCACTGCCTTCCCAGGGGGGTGTCGTGACTGAGGGTAGAAACAAGCCCCCAACAGTCAGCCAGATCGGCGTTTGAATCCTGTCTCTGCCACCTCCTAGCTGTGTGTCTTGGGTGGGCTGTTAAATCTCTCAGCCTCCATTTGCCCATCTGTAAAATGAGGGTAATTATACCCACCTGGGGAAGTTGAACAAATTAAACTCAATCCAGCAGGTGGAAAGTGACCCTCAAGAGGGCAGGGCTTGCTGTCTTCCGTTCGCTGTTCTTTTCCTAGCAGCCAGGAGAAGGGCTGCTTATAGTAGAAGTTGGATAAACGTTGTGTGAACAAAGGGATCCAGTGAGGCGTGAGCCAGCACGGGGTGGGTTTGATTCTTGTTAAAGAATGGAGAGCACATGAGATGATATTTATTATCACTTTAACCATCGCCACATCCCAACATGAACGAACGTGAACAGGAATGTCTAGGGTCCTGATGGACACCACCTCTGAATCCTGCTGGTCTGTGATTGATACATGGCCGCCACCACCCCTGGCTGTTATCAGAGTGCCACAAGTTCCGCTTAGCAGGGATGATTCACGGCGCCCCCCAGAAGCTCCCCCTGACGGTAGCCTCTCAGAAGAGGTGGCCCCTTGCCCCCACACTGGTGTGGGGTTTCTCCTTCTGCATAAATGCTCCACGTGCTGGGAAGATGGGGCTTGGGCATCAGTCAAACACCAGCTCGAACCCTGAGCCCACCTAATGCGGAGCTTTGTTAGCTTTGGGTGACTCATGAAACCTCACTGAGCCTGTTTTCTCCTTGGAATAGTGGAGGTACTTGCTTTGCACATTTGTTAGAGCTAACAATATTTAATGATCCCCGGCATACACTGCGGATCCTGCAAGACCCTCTCCACCATCTGCACCAATGGCGAAGACTTTGTCTCTGGTGACACCTACTGGTGCATGGTCCGTGGGGAGGAGGAAACCCTGAGACTTCTGGAATCCCAGGGTGTTGGAGCTGGAGCTTATGACACCCCAGTATCACAGCTAATAAGGACAGCAGCCGGGAGAACCCTTGACTGGCTCAAGGCCTGCCCTGGGTTTCCATTTAGCTTAGGATGAATCCAAGCTGAGCACCTCGGTGACAAGACCCCACATGGCCTGGCCTCCTTCAATGTCCTCTTACCTGGGCCCCTTCCTCCATGCACTCTCTGTTCTGGGACCCATGGAGGCCCTTACTGGTCCTTCTGCCTTGGACATTCTTATCCTGCAGGCTAGTTTCCACCCTAGGGTCTCTGTTCACAAGCCACCTCCCCACAGGGCTGCCCCAGTGTGTGGCTTCTGCCCCCAAGCCCGCCCCTGCGTCACTCTCCTTAGTTCCCAACAGCGGCCATCAGCTCAAGAAATGAACAAAGACGTGGACCGATGGCAGGTCCTAGTTACGCCTGTCTCTCGCACTAGAATGTGAGCCCCACGAGGGCAGGGACCCATTTTTCTGCTCTTGTGTTGACACATAGTGAATGCAGATTTGCAAACTTAGACTTTCGTCACTTAGCCACAGTGAGGGACACAGGAGATGCAGCATCTCCATCCATCCAAGGCCCAGCAGCTACCCAAGTACAGTTTCCTTCCGCCCCTCACCCATTTGGGCGTGTCTGGGAAGAAAGCTCGGAGGGGTGGTTCCCCCCCGGGCAGAGAATCTCCGGCCTCGTTTTCTCACCAGTCTCTTACACCCTTCTGTCTAGTCTATTGGTCAAGGGTTGCTGCCCAGATGCCACTCCCCGGCCTCATGCGTTCCCTAGATCAGAGGCAAATCCAGCGCACACCCGTCCACATTTATCAGAACTGCTTTGTGGGGTTGTCGTGAGGGTTCGATAGCATAATATGGGTATAGTGTGCGGTTCTGGGTCGCTGGCATGCGTAGCTGATTGGCAGCTAGAAGTTGGTAATCAAGTGATGCTCGTGGGCTTTCCAAGTCTGAGTCTGTGTGCTAAGGGACCAGAGGGTGGCTTTTAAAATGCGCTCCAGGATGCTCCTTAGAGACTGCGGTGGGCAAGACCGTGCCCCTGCCCCTTGTCTGTTCTACATTTTGGACTTTGGAGAAAGGTTCTGTTTAAGGAAAATCTTTCTCTCCCCTGCAATGCCCCTCCCCATCTCCCCATCCAAAAAAAAAAGAATGTTTAATTGTGTACCATCATCTGTGTGGAAAGAGGTCTGCACATGACTCAGGGGTCCTGGCTCTGATCCCAGTTCTGTCTCGTCCGGGGGCTGTGACCATGGTCAACTCGCTTCCATTTTCTGGGCATCAGTTTTCCCCAAACATCAAAAAAAACCCTCACTATTTCATCTCCCTCTCTGGTATGTGAGGATGAAATTCAGTGTCTGCCTCACCAGACAACCATTAACCAGACACTTATCAGAAAGGAGCCAGCTCTAAAGCCAGGAGCCTGGTGCAAACATTCCTCTGCCGCTTCCGCTGTGTGATGGTGGATAAATGACTTGCCCTCTCTGGGCCTCTCGTTTCATAGGTGGAAGATCACTAAACTTACAGAGCTGCTGTGAAAATCAGCTGAGCCAAGCGGGGGCGGGAGGGCTAAAGCACTTGAATTCCAGCCTTCGAGTCACACCTTGGTGCTGAAGAATGTGACATCTCCTCACTTCCCCCGTCTCCCAGGCTCCTACCCCAGCTTCCTAAGGGCTGCCTGGGATGGCCGCCCAGAGCCCTTTTCATCCAGGGAAATGTTCTGCAGCTCTCTTTTCTCTTCCTTCTCTTTTGATTCACACCAAAGGGCTCTGAGAGGCCGGACGCACATAGTGATAATTTGGGGTCTTGACATTCTCTCTCTCAGTGGGGTGGAGTTCCGGGCCTTCATCCGCTCACCAGAGAAGCGTTCGTTCTTCACGCGTCCTATGCATCTGCAGCTGGACCACGCTGTGTACGTGGGTGGGAGGAGGCAGAGCTGTCAGCAGGCAGCCCCCGCAGGGCCAGCCCCGGACCCCCTGCGGGGCCCTAACCTCCTCCCACCTCCAGGGCCCTGCTGACGGGTCTGCCATACATGCGGGCAGTGGGACGTGTGATGGTCCAGCTGACGGGTTCTCTCCTCTGTTCCGACACCATGGCGGGGGGGCGGGGCGGCCTGCAAAACGTTTCCCCAAAGCCAGGGCTCTGGTATTTGTTGCTGAGAAAATTCTGAGCTAGGACGCGGTCTCTCCTTTCTTAGCAATAGAAAGAAAGGGCATCAGAAAGCGTCTGCAACAAACCAAGCTCTGTGGCAGATCACCATGTACTTTACCTTAATTTCCCCCAAATTTGGCAAATTGTGATCATCATCTCCATTTCTTGGGCACTTATACGTGCCAGGTTAGAAACTGTGAGTAGTATACTCGTAGAAGAGATTTAAGCCCGTGAGCGATGCTTTCTGAGCAAACTTGAGAACGCAGATTAGCAAAATGAAGGTGAAAATCACCCCAAGGGCCACCACTGTCGACATCTTCAAGTGTATTCTTCTGGACTTATTTTAGGAGTTCCCTGTAAGTGGAGTGGTGTGGGGATATGAAGGAGACTTCTGGAATTACACTGAATCCTGTTCCAACCTCTTACTAGCTGTTGACCCTGAGTAAGCCTCGTTCTCAGCCTCAATGTTCTTACCTCAAAATGACAGTGTTAGTACCGTGTACCTCGGAGATATTACGGGTCCGCTTCCAGACCACTGCAATAAAGCAAGTCACACAAATGTTTTTGGTTTCCCAGTGTTTCTATTATATTGCAGTCTACTGAGTGTACAATAGCATTATTTAAGAAAACAACGTATATACCTCAATCAAAAACTACTTTATTGCTAAAAAGGCTGGCCATCATCTGAGCCTTCAGCGAGTTGCAGTAGAAACAAAGACTGCCGATCACAGATCACCGGAACAAACAGAATAATGAAAGAGGTTGAACTATTGAAAGAATTCCCAAAATGTGACACAGAAACATGAGGTGAGCAAACGCTATTGGAAAAATGGCGCTGGTGGGCTTGCTCGACGCAGGGCTGCCACGAAACTTCAATTTGTAAAACAAAAATGCAACATCTGTGAAATGCAATAAAACAAGGTGTGCCTGTCTGTCTGCAATATGGGGACCCTGACAGCAAAGGAAATGGATGATACAGGTAAAGTGCTGGTTAGTGAGAGCTCAGTAAAAGCCAGCACAGATGTGCAGAGATGCATCCATTCAGAATATTGTTTGAGCCATTATTCTATGCCAGACATCGTGCTGAAGACTAGGGTGTAGGGGGTGTGCGTGTGAATCGTTGATCAAATTTGGATTTGACCCTTCACATTACTTGTCATTCTGCAGGTCTACCCGCGTGAGGGAAGCTTAGCCTGAAGAAAAGGGGACTCTTTTAATCCCTGTCAACGACTTTTGTAAGCGAAAGGGGGCAAACTTGCCCTCCCGTCCTCAGTGTGGTACCCGATGCCTGGCAAGCGTCCAAGAAATGTTTGTTTGGTGAAGAAATGAACGATTGAACAAATGAACAGATTAATTCTGAGAGTGGTATTAGATGAAAAACTCTAAAGGAGTGAGAGGACAGTTTCAAGTTCTCAGAGATCCTGGTCCACGGCAGAGCTGTTCACGGGGGGAATGGCAGGCAGACAAACTCGTGTTCAGGGGCTGCCTGTGTGATGTCAGGAAGCCTCTGCTTCGGAGCCTTGGAGCCTCTGCTTTCCCATCTGTACTGTACCGTCAGATGGGGATCATCTCTGAGCCCCAGTCCCTGGTAGCCATCGTGTGCCTACTGTGATCATCAACACTTCTGACCCTCCTGCCAGTCCCGGTGTTGGCTGGCTGGCCTCGGAGCCGCTGAGGAGGAACTGTGCCGTGAGGCTGCGGGGGGTCTGATTCATCTCTCTCCTCCTCCGCCTCTTCCCCTGCCCACTTGGAATGTCATCATCCCATCTGTGGTTAGCTGCACTCAGCAGCGACTGCCGGGAGGTGATGGATGGGCATTGACTGCTTCCTGTCTGGTACCCAGCAGGGCCTT
Organism: Neophocaena asiaeorientalis asiaeorientalis; assembly: GCF_003031525.2. Taxonomy (NCBI): domain Eukaryota; kingdom Metazoa; phylum Chordata; class Mammalia; order Artiodactyla; family Phocoenidae; genus Neophocaena; species Neophocaena asiaeorientalis. The sequence goes on along the minus strand of NW_020172779.1, from coordinate 19,712,361 downwards.
CTGGGCATCCTTCCTGAGCTTCTCCTGGCCCTGCTGATCCCCTGCCTGGTCTCCAGCCTGCATGTTGAATGCACCTGAATTTTAAAATATGGCTTTCCACTTGGCAGAATTTACCTAATTCTCTACTGTTTAACCTCCAAACATTTTTTTTTTTTAATTTGTGCAATGAGAAAAGAAACCTACCCCTGTGATGGCTGTTGTCTGGAAAGTACCCATCCCAGTGCTCAGAGGACATCCTCTCAGTGCTGGCACTGCCATGTGACTGTTAGAGGAATATCCCGGTAACTCCGAAATGGGGGCAAAGGACAGACCAGAGGCTGGGTGTGTTTGTCTGCTCTGCAGAAAGACTGTCTAAGGATGACTGAAGGTAGACGGGCTTCAGAGACACCCTGTGCAATGCTGTGCATCCTGCCACCTATACAACATGCACCCTCCCGTTTTGCCACCAAGGAAAATGAGTCCCAGGTAAAATGGCTTGCTACAGGTCACACGGCTGACGCCAGATGCTGTAGGAGAGCCGTGCCTCACAGCTACAATAGAATTTTCCTATTTGTTCACAGCAGCTGTGAACAAAAGGTACCTGACATCTGCTTGATTGCTTCTAGTAAAGGGGAGCTCACTCCTGAGTGGAGGCATCTTTTTCTCCTCTGGGATTCCAGGAGGGTTTTAGTCATACAAGATCTGAGGGAAAATAAAGTGGGTAGAGAAAACTATGAAAACTAAAGTAAATGGGTAGAAAACTATGGCCCTAGAAAAGGATGCTTCCTAGCGGCCAATCTCATGGTAGGCAGGTACTTGCCTTTCATCCCTCATATTCGAAGGAGAAAATGCAACCCACCGAAAACTAATTAGATACAATCCTGAATCCTGATAACTCATCTTTCTCTTGGTAAAAGGATTACTTCTCCGATTGATCCTAAATGATCAGCAGCTGGACCTGAGACTATTGGATGGCAACAATATTCTAGTCAGTTCCTTTCTCCTTTACCAGAAAACAAGGCATTTAATTTTACCAGAGTCTCATTAACTGGTTCTAGAAATCTGGGAGGAAAGCCAGCACCCAGATCCATTCAGTGGCCTTGGAAGTAAAGGCCACAAAGCTATTCAGCTGCTAGAAACAGACTCTCAACGTCAGTGATTTAAACAAATAGGTACTGGTAGAAAGAAAGAAAGGGATCTATTTTAAGGTATTATAAGGTATTGGCTCACATGATTATGGAGGCTGAGGTTTCTCAAGATCGGCTGTCTGCAAGCCGTAGACCCAGGAAAGCCCTGGTGGAAACAGTGTTTAGTAAAGAATTAACTCAGCAGGTGTCCGCATCCTGCACTTTCCAAGTCAGACCTTTGCCTGACTCCTGGGAGGTCACCTCTAAGCCCCTGGAATGTCTTGGCCTAATAAGAACATTTTTGCTTACCTGGGACCCAAGGGCCATACCAGAGAGTCTATGGTAACAATGTGATTTATGGTGGAGCCTTAGCCATACGATAACATCTTAGTGTCTGGAGGGGCTGGTCAGCCATGCCTACATCTGGATGGACTCCGCAGTAAAAACCCTGGGCATCAAAGCCAGGGTGAGCTTTGCTGGTGGGCTATAGTCCGTGTGGGTTGTCATGCCTCGCCACTGAGAATTAAATGCTGTCCACACAACTCCACTGGGAGAAGACACCTGAAGACTAGTGCTGGAATCTCCTGGACTCTGCCCTACATGTCTTTTCCACTGCTTATTTTAATCTGTATTTTTTCACTGTACCAAATTGTAACTCTGAGTTACAGTCATGGCTTTGCTGAACTCAGTGACTGAGGGTGGTCTTGGGGACCCCAAAACACAGCTAGTCTATGAGCTCCTGGTGGGTAGCCTATTCCCTGTCCATATTTTACCCCCAGAGATGCCACAGTCAACGTTTAGCAAATGCATGAGAAAGGAAGAGGATGGATAAACATAGGCCCGTCAGCTCCCTCTGCCTTTGCTGTAGGAATAGAATGGTCCTCACAGTGTATGCTGGGGGTACCTTTCTCAAGGTGACAGCGAGTGACTTTTGTTCATTGATCTGCCGGTTTCCTCTTACTTTTCCCAGGTATGCTTTCCTCAGCATGTGGGTGGACCTCTTTCAGCATGCTGGTGGAGAAACCAAGGAAAGCACAGGTAAGAATCGACAATTCACATATCATTTACGTCTGTATATTTTTTTCCTGATTCTGACGTTAATTTTACCTGGATTTAGCATCAATAACCTTTTTCTCATCTCTGCCTTTGTCAGAAGTAATTATAAAACCATAAGTACTTTTCTGTGCGGGCTTTAACTCATTCCAGTGGACCATCTTAGGGTAAGCACAGGTCTGTTCAGAATTCTATAGAAGGTTTTTGTCTTAGGTTGGATTTTCCCAGGTGCCCCTACTCTGCAGGGAGCCTTGATGGTGCTTCAGGCCACTGGGTTCGGGGTCAGCGTGGATTCTGTACCCAGAGTGGAGTATGGTCACCAAACAAATGACCACAGTTCACTTTGGGAAAGGATGGAGATATCATTACTGCAACTACTTGACCTGGCATTGCAGGACCTTCCTTCATGAGACCTGGCCTGTCCTGTAGTTGATGCGTTTTGGGTCTTTGAATTGTCTCGGGCGTAAAACCTGGGCAAGAGATTTTGACTTTCCATGGAGGTGGCTAACCCCAGTCTATGATCATCCATCCTTGACCTTTTGTGATAAAATATATTAAACAATAGTTCTGCTACTGGCCCATCTCTCTGGCCGCCAAGATCATATATCCTTAGAGCCGTCTTCGTAGCTTCCTGCAGGTTAGGAGGCTTTATACATTTCCAGCCTCACAGCCCTTTAAGGCAATGCCCAGGTGACTTCTGAAGGCTGATGCGGCCCCTGGCCTCTGCTGCCCTGGGATTCTCTCATCTCTATTGCCACAGGAAGCCTGGCTCTGTACCAGCATCCCCTACTGTCACTCCAGCCTACAGTGGACGGTATCACCCAGGTCTTGAGCTGCGATCCTTCACTTCCCCCCGTGCCTTGCTGATGACAGGGGCCTGACACCCCCTCAGGAAAATTGCCAGCCTGCAGATTTCCAAGTCTCGCGGGACCTAATCCCTTCCATCATACCCACTTCTCCGAGCCTTTGATCTTTTCCTCTTCATCCGTCACAGCAGTTTTGGTGTCTCTGCTTCATTTAGGTGGGCTGTCAGTGCTTCCAAGCTTCCCCGTGGCACTCCGGTAGGATATCAGAATCATGTCCCAAGTCCCCCACAATGGGGTTACATCCTGTGTTGACAAATTCTTTCTTAACTAGCCTTATTATCTGTGCCTCTCCATCCAGCACTCCCAGGCGTGTCTTCAGGGCTCCTGCTGATACGCGAGAGCCACGCTCCGCAGCCCCTTTGGAGTAACATAATTCTTCTCATCCATCAGCCCTGGTGCCGTAGGCTCTACCCTAGAGGTGGGTCTGGCGGCTGGGAGCAGTGGTGGGACCAACCTGGAGAGCAAACATCGTCCCACAGGGGGCTCTGCCTTCTTTGAGTCTCTGGCACGGTTGGGCCATTTCTTCAGGGGCAGAGTGTTTAGAGGTTCTGGGAACTCGGGGTTTTCAGTACATCTGCCCAGATGTCCCCACGTCTCAATCTCAACTCCCCCCCTTCCCCATCAGGGCCCCCCGTTGTCATAGAATTGTCTAGGCTGATTATAATGATGACAGAGAGAAGCCTGAGTTAAATCCCATGCCTGAATATCAGCTCCATCTGCCCTCCTGCTGCCGAGCGATGGATGGGTCTTCAAATGCTGCCAAGAATGCCTCTGGCTCCCCTGCTCCGCTTTAAGTTGGTTGTAAACTGACCCGAGACTGTTCCTTGCTCTTTGATGCATCAGTTTCTCCCTGCAACAGCCATGCCCTTTTTTTTTTTTTTGCGGTACGCGGGCCTCTCACTGCTGTGGCCTCTCCCATTGTGGAGCACAGGCTCCGGACGCGCAGGCCCAGCGGCCATGGCTCACGGGCCCAGCCGCTCCGCGGCATGTGGGATCTTCCTGGACCGGGGCACGAACCCGTGTCCCCTGCATCAGCAGGCGGACTCCCAACCACTGCGCCACCAGGGAAGCCCAGCCATGCACTTTAACTTTTTCGTTCATGATTATTTCTCCCAGCAGGTGCACACCTGTCCACCTGCATTCCATCCCATCTCACCACAGGTGAGGCTCTTAGCATCTGCGCCCCTACTGCATAGCATGCCAAGAACCATACTCCTCATTGGCCTGAGGGGTCCTCATGCCATCTCAGTGGTGGGTGACCCCACTGCCAGAAGCCCATCTCAGTCTGCCTCTTGGGGTCTCTCCTGGTACAGCCATCCTGGGTTTCATCCTCTAGAAGCAGAGTCTGAGATAGACATTTACGGAGGAAGAGCTCTTGAGAAAACAACTTGTAAACTCTTTGGAAAAAAACACGTAAGCAGAATATAGAATAGAATGCAGCTGAGCCAGGGTATAAAAGTGGGGGATGTATTGATCCCCAGGGAAGAGTCTAGGCTTCTGACTTTTAGAAGACAACGTCCATCCTGGTGCCCCCTCACTGAGCTGGGGAAATACACAAGGACGATGGCATTGGCGAGGTAAAGGAGGTAACCTTAGTTCTGCAGTTTCTCACCTGAAAGCCGTTAGACCCTTCAGGCACAGTCCGCCTCCCTACCTTCCTTTTTGCAGACCTGTCACTCGAGTGGTTTTCCTCAAACCCTGATTTATCACAAAGCTCTCTCCTAACTGACCAGACCTCTTAACATCATGCTCACCACGCTTCCCAGCACGGCAGAAATGTCCTACCTCTGCTAAAACATCGTATGTTTGGCAGCAGTGCAACGCCTACTGAGGCCAAAAGGAGTGATACCTGACTTTGTTTATTGTATTCTCTGTGATCTCTGTGTATTTCCTCACCTTGTTCAGCCGGTGAACTCTTACTCACCCCTCAAAGCCCAGCTCAAATGCTAACCACTTAATAACCCTGATCCCACCATATCATGATTATTCACTTCCCCATCTGTCTTCCCATCCAGCATATAAGATGCTCAAGGGCAGCACCTACTCAGCTACATGCATTCATCTCTGAACTGAAGGCCTGGCAGAGTATCTGGCACTTCAGAAATGTGTATTGAATACATGCATGAATCAATATATCAAAACGTGCATGAATGATGAAAGGACGACATAGGAATAAATATAAGCACGAGTAAATGAAAGGCTATATGTAGTTGTCTGCTGCATTTCTAGGTTTCAAACTGTTCAAATTCCCTATCATTCTTTTCCTAGATTTTGAACATAGCGCCAGGGTGTGAAGAGGCCCTGATGAAGAGTCTATGTGGTGACTTGATAGAATGGGACTCTAGTATTCAAAATCCACTGTGCTGATGGGCCAGCCAGATGAACCCAGAAGCCTCCCTCCCGCCCAAGCTGAAGCTCCCAGGAAATAAATCACAAAGCTAGTGGGCCTCCATCAGCTCATGAAGAAGGAGCCCCGTCTGTACAGCTCCAGGCACACAAAGGGCCTGTCTGGTCCACCAGGTACTCTAATTACAATCCTAGTAGAGCAGCGGTCCCCAATCTTTTAGGCAGCAGGGACCAGTTTTATGGAAGATGATTTTTCCATGGACTGGGGAAGGGGAGTGGTTCAGGCAGTAATGTGAGCACTGGGGAGTGATGGGGAGTGATGGAGAGCCGCAGATGAAGCTTTGCGCACTCACCCACTGCTCACCTCCTGCTGTGTGGCCCGGTTCCTAACAGGCCATGGACCTGGTACCTGTCCTCAGCCCTGGGGTAGGGGACCCCTGGACTAGAGAAAGTTCCACCCAGGTTGGGGCCTGGACCAAGGAATGAAAGGCTCTTCCTGTCAATTTAAAGACAATTGCTGGGCTTCCCTGGTGGCGCAGTGGTTGAGAGTCCGCCTGCCGATGCAGGGGACACGGGTTCGTGCCCCGGTCCGGGAAGATCCCACATGCCGCGGAGCGGCTGGGCCCGTGAGCCATGGCCGCTGAGCCTGCGCGTCTGGAGCCTGTGCTCCGCAATGGGAGAGGCCACAACAGTGAGAGGCCCGCGTACCGCAAAAATAAATAAATAAATACAATTGCTAATAGGGGCAGCTTTTCTCCGTTGAATGGAATTCAGTCCCCAGAAGCATTCACATGTAGGTGTTTCCAGTAAATAGTTGAGGCTATTATTAGAATTTCTGTGGCCTGGAATGTAAAGATGGGAGTCTGCCTACTGTAGGAGAAAAATGCCAGGCGTGGGAACTTGGAGAAACAGACCTTAGAGTGGGCCCTGCTGCTCACCAGCTATGGGACTGGCCGGCAATTGATCATATGAGGGCAACAGGCCACAGTTTCCCTATGGCCGGGGCTGACTCCATGGGCATGCGAGCCTTTGCGTGCTCAGAAGGGCCTGTGCCTGGTTTAACGCCCTGCTGTTGTCTTCTTGATATGTTCTCTGAACTTGTGTTTTGTAACTGAAGTCTGATGGGATAAGGGGACACGGGAGTCAGTAGAGGAGATTTACGCAACATGTCTGCCCACTCTCCTGGCTGCCCCATGGGCACACGGTGTCCACAGTGTCCCACAGGCGCAGAACGCCGGTGGGCCCTGCATGGGGGAGACCTCAGTGCGAATCAAACCAGCACAAGGAAAGCGTGTCCCATCTCCCACTGAGGAACCTGACGCTGGCAGCCTGGAGAAGCCACGCCTTCCCCTGGGACCAGAACTTGTTTGGAATGCCAAAGAAGGCCGTGGTGTTCCAAGACCCAGGAAGAACCAAGGAACCCTACCAGCTCCTTTCTTATTCAAGTGACTTTCCTGTTAATTAGTCAACCACTTATACTGAAAATGAGGACATGAATGGAAAGGGAAAGAAGACAATCCACAGTCCCTTTTCCTTCCAGTCTTTCCTAACTCATCGGTAAAACAAAACTAGAGAGTGTTTTAAGTGTGTGCCCGTGAGGGAGATAAATAGAAACAGGTGAGTTCATCTTATGCCGTGTTTTCATTATGCTGCTGTGGACCAAGAACGTCGCCTGCCGCATCAGTTAAACAAAGGATGCTGCAGCCATCAAGCCGTCGCATTACAGCTGCCTGCCCTCCACAGCGAGCCCCGAGGGAACTCAGGATGAGAAATCACAGGATACTGGCCCCAGATGGCTGAGAGCAGTATCAAAGGAATGACTTCAGTGAGCCCAGACTCTTGCATCTTCCCACATATAGAAAAGCCCTAAAACCTTAAATTGAGATACCCAGTTTTCTTTAACAGTAATCTTTTGATGTTCCAACTACCTGGTCTTTGTTGCAAAAGCTCCTGAAGATCCTGGCTCCCCGCCTTGCCTATCTAGAGCAATCCCTCAGAGCTCTCTGTGATGCTGGGTCCCGGCTTAAGTCCTCAGCTTTTTCTGCTGAATAAAACATAACTCTCAACTTTTAGGTTGTGCTTTTTTTTTTTTTTTTCAATTGACACTGGTAAGAATGAAATACATAAGCATCTACAAGCTATGCAATAGCGATTGTGTCACTTTGGTGATTCTGCCTATGAGTTAAATGCTCTGATACTGGCATTTAAAACTAGCATCGCACATTACAAAAAGAGAAAAATTCATGCTAATAGCTTACAGTTTTAGTTTTTATTTACCTGGAATGACATAAAAAGCAAGTAACAAACACCATAACAGGAGGAAACTCAGAGTGGAAAAAAGCTTCATTTTAGTATGTTGATTGGCACTTTTTTCCAGTTTTTTTTTTTTTAAACAAGGGGCCCCGTATTTTCTTTTTGTATTGGACCCTGAAAATGACATAGCTGGCCCTGCTCCTGGTACAAATAGGGGGTCAGGTTAAAAGATTCCACTCGAACTATTCACAGTTCTATGGCTTTTAGTTAGTAAACATCTCACACAACGGGTCTGGAATGCTAATTATTTCAAGTTTAATTACAAATGTATATATGGTGCAAGTCTTAAACTTAACCACACACATCCTGGATCTTTCTTACCCCCAACCCCACAACCCATGGATTCTAGTTCATTCTATCCTTTGATCTCTCTCCAAGCCAACTACTTGATACCCCTGCCCTGGCCACAGCCCAGGAGAAAGTCACCGTTATTTCACAGGAGCTTCTTCGACGGTCTCCTAATGGTCTGTTTCCAGTCTTGCCTTGAGCACGCCATACCCAGCTGGCAGAATGACGTCCTACAACGTGGCTCTGATCGTGCCTCCTGCCCTTCACAAGCTTAAAATCTTCCCATGGCTCCCCACTGCCTGTAGAGGGTGGGAGTCAAACAGCCCCATCTGGCCCCTCCTCACATCACCCCCAGGTGGTTCTGCCGGCCCTTCCACACCTGCTGTGAGTTCTTGCCATCCAGAAACAGCTGCTATTTCCAGAAGGAACCTGACCCACTCAGGCCCTGGGACCTTTGCTCACACAGCTACGTAGCATTCCCCTTTACCTGATCAGCTTTGACCTATTCTTCCAAATTCAGATCAGGCCTTGACTCCTCCTGGAAGCCCTCCTTGACTTCTCAGCTGGGTGAGGAAAATAACCCGTGTGCTCCTATAGCATCTTGGACATCCCCAGCTGATCATTTCCCCATTACACCGAAATGATGGATTTATGTGTTTGTTTTTCTCTCTAGATATTGAACTCATGGAAAACAGAGATTTTTGTCTTGTTAACTATTGGAATATTAGCTAATACAGGCATACCTCATTTTACTGCACTTCGCTTTACGGTGTTTTGCAATACTGTGGTGTTTTGTGTGTTTTTGTTTTTCATTTTGTTTTTGTTTTGTTTTGTTTTTTACAGCTTGAAAGTTTTGTGGCAGCCCTGTGTTGAGCAAGTCTGCTGGCCTGATTCTTCCAACAGCATTTGCTCACTTTGTACCTCTTGGTCCCATTTTGGGAATTCTCAATATTTCAAACTTTTTCATTATTATACTGTGATGGTGATCTGTGATCAGTGATGTTTGATGTTACTTTTGCAAAAAGATTATGACTCACTGAAGGATCAGAGGATGGTTAGCATTTTTTAGCAATAATGCATTTTTAAACAACACTTTTTTTAGACATAATGCCATTGCATACTTAACACTACAGTATAGAGCAAACATAATTTTTATATGCACTGGGAAACCAAAACATTCATGTAACTCGCTTTTTAATTTTTTTTTGGCTGCATTGGGTCTTCGTTGCTGCGCGTGGGCTTTCTCTAGTTGCAGAGAGCGGGGGCTACTCTTTGTTGCGGTGCGCGGGCTTCTCATTGCGGTGGCTTCTCTTGTTGCGGAGCACGGGCTCTAGGTGCACGGGCTTCAGTAGTTGTGGCTCGTGGGCTCTAGAGCGCAGGCTCGGTAGTTGTGGCACAGGGGCTTAGTTGCTCCGTGGCATGTGGGATCTTCCCAGACCAGGGCTTGAACCCATGTCCCCTGCATTGGCAGGCGGACTGTTAACCACTGCGCCACCAGGGAAGTCCCATGTGACAAGCACTTGTGGTGCTTTGGAACTCGAGCCGAGTTGTCTGAGGTGTGCCTGGAGTAGAAGGCATTAGTGGATGAATATCCATTGGATTCCTTTCTTCTGTCTCCACCTGCTCTCTCTTCGCAATTTTCTTTGAACAAGAGTGCCCAAACAAACAAAAATGTACACTTTTAGGAGCAAATGAAACCTCCTTCCAGCTTACCATCTAGTGAGAGGGAGCGAAATGACCAGTGATGTTTCTGTACACCCTGAGTTGTTAGAGATTTGAAGCAACTACCCCTGTGGGGAGTCAGGGAAGACCGTCTGCATGAGGACCTTCCAGGGTGAGCGGAGAGGCACACGGTGGTGCCGGTCATAGAGGAGATGCTACCCATCCATAAGCAGTTAAACCTCCCCCAACAGGTCTCGAAGCCACGTGATTTGGTGACTTTGGGGCTTGAGTGAGATGCCTCCTCATCGTTTCTGCATTAAACAATTGCCTCTTTATCTCGCGGTGCCTCAAAGCAGGAACATTTTTCGTTTTCCTTCCTGTGGCCCTTATTTATTTCAGGCAATTCATCTTTCTCTCTGCGCCCTTTGCTGCCACCTCGTTAATTGCTTGTTGTTCAAAGTTTTTCATGTTTAAGTTTACTTTTTTATTCCGTATCCAGGAAGCACAGCTTGAAAAAAATTTGTGGTAAGATATACTAGAAATACAGCTTTTTTTTTTTTTTTAAATACCTTTTCTTCTCCTCTCCATGAAAATGTTGAGGGGGAAAAGATATCAGCCTAAGGTGAGGATTTCTAGTCCATTCACTGAGGGTGTGAAAGGAAGGGGCCCCTGCTTTGTGATCCTAGGTCCCACAGGCAGGGGCCCGGGATGTGTTTACACCCAGATCTGTAAGGAAATAACTCAGCCCCTGTTTTGTTTTGTTTGGGGTCTCTGAAGGTCCCAAAGTTACTTAACATGATATAGTAAGTTCCATCTGAAAAACGGAAAAATCTGGGGAAAAAAGATTATTTGAAAGGATTCCGTATAGTTATTTTCAGAGAATCAGATAGTAGACTGGGAGGGGCCCTACAGGCTCCAGTCTGCGATTCACCAGCAGCTTCATATCCCTCTGCCCTGAACACTCCTCTGGGGACCATCACTCGACCTGTTCCTGAGAGGTTTAGGCCTCTGTCCAAAGCTCCCTCCCCAGTCGGGTCCACCTGACCGTATGATCATTCTCACCTGATCAATCTGCAAACCCCACTCCCACTGACTGATGTGGCTCTTGTCCCTGCTTGAAATTACATATATATATATTTTTATAACCATGTTCACTACTGGTCTCCCCCCAATAGATTCTAAACGTTCCATGAAAGCAGGGCCTTCGTGCTGCTGCCCACTTCTTCTCCACGGTGGGCACTCAGAAACATCTGGTGAATAAGAAAGCAGAAGAATGATGTCTTGGTTGGAATTTCGCATTCGCAAATACCTCCCTATGTGAAAATGACAGTGATATTGAGAACAGTAAAATAATCATTTTTAAACTATGACTTATTGGCTATTAACTAAGTCTCAGGCACTACGTCAAGGGATTTGTGTGTGTCATCCGACTTCAGCTTTGTAACAATCCTATGGGTTTCACATCACTATTTCTCCCATTTTCCAGATGAGGAAACTGAGGCTCAGCAGAGTCTGGGGACTCACCTGAGTTAACACAGATATGAAGTAATGGGCACGGACCACAACCCACACCTGACTCCAGCGCTCCAACTTTTCACTCCGATGCTAGACACAGCTGCTGCCGGCCCCCCATTTCTTACACGGAGCGTAACACGAGCCCTGCGCCTTAGAGCAACTTCCCGGAACTGTCCACCGAAAGGGCTCATTTCACTGTAAAATAATATGTCTCAAAGGTCTCATCAAGTGCCCTCTAAGCTACAAACAGCATCAGAAGGGGGTTTCGTGGGGAGGAAGCACTCAGGAGACAAAGCTGAATGAACTTCAGCTTGTTCAAGGGCAGCCTGCCCACCCCCCCCCACCCTGGGAAGGTCAGGACGGGTCTGGCAGATTTTGCAGCCCCATCAGATGTGAGGGGAGTAATGATGATGACAGGAAGGTACAATCATAAGAAAAGCAATGCAGTTTTGACTTGTTGTGTGGTGTTATGTGCTTTATGTACCTTATTTCAGTGGAATCTCCCGACAGCCCTGGGAGGCAGGCATCCTCAGCCCCACATCGCAGTGGTCCAGCAGCTCGTTTGCGTTATGTAACCAGGCCACGCCCCCCAGCTAGAAGGAGACAGTGCTTGCATTCAAACTCCTTGCCAACCTCCCCAAAGACTATGCCGCTTCAACTACTCCACTCCCCCAATGCACATCATGTCCTCTATTAAAATTTTTTCTTAATTATCTTTCATTTTATGCAGAACTGTGAGCACAGTTCTTTCTCCCGTTCTTCTGTTTAATATAAAATAATGACCCTTAAACTCTGCCAAATAAGAAGAAAAATTCAAATGAATTTTTAAAAAATAGAAAAAGAAAAGGAAAGTGGTAGGAAGGAAAACCACAGATTGTCATTTTGCTCCTATGGCCAATTCTCGTGTGCAAATAAATGTTAACAGTAGACGCCCTGACGGAGTAGCATGGCCTTGACCCTGACCCATGACCTCCACCCACTGTTGCCCAAAATTTGTTGGCAAGCTCAACTTCTTCATTTCCCCCTCATGGCTTCCTAGAGAGAAATGGAAGTTACGTGGCTTCTTACTGTGTCATTTATTTTTCTCACTGAATGTGCCTTTGAACATGTCTATTTTCTTTATATATTTACAGCTTAATTGGTATCTGTAGAACTGCACACGTTAAATATGTACAATCTGAGATTGAACAAGTATAAGTATCCATGATACTGTCATGACAATCAAGGTGATACACACACTAACACCTCCCCAAGTTTCCTTGCATCCTCTTTCGTTGTTTGTTTGGTTGGCTTTTTGGAAGCACACGTAACAGATCTACCCTCTTAATCTTGAGATGCACAGAACTGTGTCATTAACTGCAGGCAACGCGCTGGCAAATCTCTGGAACTTATTTATCCTGCACGAATGAAACCTATACCCACTGGACAGCAACTCCTCCCGCCCGCAGCCGCTGGTCAGTACAGTTGTATTCTCTGCTTCCGCGACTCTATTTTAGGTTCCTCTTCTACGTGGAATCATGCGTTTCTGTCCTTCTGTGCCTGGCTTATGTCACTCAGCGTCACGTGTTCCAGATTCACCCATGTTGTCCCTAATGGCAGGATCTCCTTCTTCTTCAAGGCCGAATTCTTGTAATTGCCGATTTTCAGGTTTATTCTTTTTATTCCATCTGATTGTCTGGTGAAATTCCCCACCTCGTCGTGTGTTTTCTTACCCATAATGGTCACAGTTCCTTTGAAGACCTTGTCCCCGGGGATTCCAACCAAGTCACCAGAGTCTGTTCCTATTGTCGTTTTCCCTTTTGATGCTGTTCGTTGACACGCCTGGTGATGTTTCACAGTAACTGTCTGCCTGTGCGTACGGAATGTCATGGAGCCTCCGAGGGTGTCTCCTTTACCAGGTAGACCAAGTGAGGTCAAATCACCTGAGATTTCTCTCCGGTGCTTGTAAGGCTATTTCAACCTTAGATTCATCCTGACTCATGGGTTTCCGCTGCTGACCTGGCGATTTTATTGGGACCCATCCTCCATCGTGGGCTGTGAACTCCAAGTTTTGTCTCCTCAGCACCTCGAGATCATGCTTAATCTTATCCCATTTCTTCAGTGGCTTATTCTGCACTCCGTAGACCCTTGCCTGTTCACTTTAAGAATATCAACACTTTTACAGAGACCAGATGAGTGTTGGGCCCACTGCTCTCTGGATCCTAAGTCCTGGCTGCCTTGACAGCCCCAAATTCCATTTTTTCTTTTGTCTCTCCTGCCCCGTGAGATTTCCCTTTCTGCTGGCTTCTCTGCCTTCTAGCAGCAACCCTCTGCCGGTTCTTGCATATGGGACCCTCATCTGCTCACCCTGAAGTATGAATCAGCAAATACACAGAGGGAGAGGCAGGTACAGAAGGTGGGCTTACTTTTCTGCAGTTCCCTGCTTGCAAAACTCTTGTTCTTCGATCCTGAGTGCTGCCGTAGCTGTGTGCCACCCGTGAGCAGAGCTTTCAGCATCCTATCTGGATTATCTATTTGTTCCTGGCTCTTTCACTGCTGTGTCTCCAGCCACTCCTTCATGGCTGGAAGCAGAAGTTCTCAGGAGAGATTTCAGTACAGCAGGTGGCATTTCTGGTAAGTCCAGAAACAGAGCTGATCCAGGCAGGTCATTGAGCAGCTCCACAAAAGGAGCCACGAGAGGTACGTGGAGTAAAACCACAAATCAAATAAGGAGAAATAGTGAGAACTGAGCTGGGAACAGGATAGTTCAAAATGAATGGAGAAGCTGGTACTTCCCAACGGCCCTTGTAAGGAGCAGGAAATTACACCGGAGAAGTGGTCCATCATCCCCATTGAAGGACCATGAACAACAAGGCAGCGTCTGGGCTTTTCCCCCATAATCAGAAGCAACCAAAGGAGTATGACCCGAACTGGAATTTCTGGGAATAGTTCTTTTAGCAGAGAGACCCACTGGGCACTTCACCCTCAGAACTGAGATGGGAGAGGCTGGAAGGATTGGGGAAAGTCAGGAGGTTAACGAAGGATTTCGGGAGTTTGCAAAGATGTATTTCAGGGGGTGACAGCAGGACTGGGTAGGAAGGGAGAAGTGGATGGGATCTTGGGGCTCCTATAAGCTTTTCCTGAGCTTCACGCCGCACCATCCGTGAGTCGTGTGGGTCTTAGGATGCACGTAACTCCTCCTGCGAGGGAAGGAACTGCCTGGATTCGTGTCCGTGGAGTTTATAAAAGGCAGAGGCGCACTCAGAAGGCCACTTCTCCTTTCTCATCAATCAGCAGGCGCTTTCCTTTGGGACAATGGTTCGAGCCTGAAGGCAACTGCCTGATGAACGTGCGTCTTCTCAGGAGAGCCCGGCAGGCAGGAAGCCTTGCGAGGGAGCAGTCCCGTGATTAATTCTCCAGCCTCCAGGGACTTGCAGGTTCACAGAGACGGTTTCAACAGCCCACAGGGGCTGTGTTTTGTCTCCGAGGGGCGCTCACATTAGCTAACCACACAGGAGTGGGTACGTGAATCAAACCCACTTTATTACGTTACAGTGAACAACAGCCCTTCACACTCGTGTTAGTGTGACAAGCCCATTATCTCCCCGTAGGTGGAGAGGGAGAAAGCTGCCGAAATACCGAGAACCTCTGAACAAATCCATAGAGGTAGAATTATGAATTCAGGAAACAATCAGATACAGGCACAAATGTTTCTTACGGTGTAATTTGTGAGTGAAACTGGAAACCATGAAAATGTCTTGCAGTGGGGGAACTGGTAAAATTGTGGTATAACCAAACAGTGGTTATAGCCTGCAATGATTTCAATTTATATTTGGTAAAATAGGTAATGATAGATAAAATGCAGACAATAGTTTCATCTTACAAAGCAGACCGGAAAGTCTGTATCAGCATTGAATGTGTGAGGGCGGGCAGGGGAGAGAGAGAAACTGGGGGGAAATACCTGAAATTTTTAACATTATTTATCCCAGGGCGACGGTCCTTATATTAATTTTCTACTTATTCCACAATGAACATGTTATGTTTATACTTATAGGAAGTATATTTTTATACTTTTATACTTTCTAAAATGCATGTTTACACATTTCATATTAAGATATGACAAAAGGATATTGAAAAAAATTGCAACAGCAGAGTACCCTAAAAAAAACATTTAAAACGAGGCAGACCTTGTTTAAATCAACACTCTGCTAATTTCTAACTCTCAGATCTTAGGTTTTAAAAGGCAGTTCACCATTCTTTGAGTTCTGTTTATTCAAAAATGGGGAATCATGAGAAGTCCCTTATGCAATTTTTGTGAGATAAAGTGCAAAAGCCCTTAGCACATCATCAATGCTCAAACAGGGAGCTGTTAGGATTACTGTTAGAGAACCATGATAATATTCCAGTTTTCTTCTCTGCAGGGACTCATGCAGATGTGACTTGTGACTCATAGCGAAGGATGCTGATTGGGTGGCCTGGCCCCAGGGTGTGAGGCTGCTGGGGTCCCAGGGTTTGGGACACCGAGGCCCGGGGCAGCACCCACTGGCAGGGCCACTGTTGGCCTCTACAGCTCTTGCACTGTGTGCTCCGTGGACCAGCCTCTCCAGCTCTGAAAGTTCTTTCCTGTGCACGACGATGACGACGATGATGACTTGAGTCGAGATAGGCGGGCATCGTTTCTCCTTCAGCCGAAAGGGTGGTCTCTGTTCTCATCCATTCTCCATTCTTGGGGACAACTCCCTGAGGACCTCACCTTATCACCACAATCAAAACCCAGTAACGCAAACATGGCACCACCTCCGAAATCCCCACACAGGAAGCACGTATTCTGACCCAAGTCCTGGCAGGACTGGCATTTGGACTCCCTCTGACTTCCAGCCCAGTCCTCAGCAACCC
The DNA here is from genome assembly GCF_003031525.2 of Neophocaena asiaeorientalis asiaeorientalis. Lineage (NCBI taxonomy): Eukaryota > Metazoa > Chordata > Mammalia > Artiodactyla > Phocoenidae > Neophocaena > Neophocaena asiaeorientalis. Next base: position 19,696,337 of record NW_020172779.1, on the reverse strand, counting down.
GCTCTCACAGCTGGGCATCTACTTAAACAACGTTTAAACCCAGGCTCTGCCTAGTCTTAGCTGATGATTTGGGCTGAGTCACTTCCCTGGGCTTGGTCTCTCCTGAGTCTCAGATCTCCCCACCTGGCAGGGCCTTTATGCATCATCTTGTCCAAACTCCTCGTCGCGTCAGGTGAACAGTCACTCTGCCCCCGGCCCCATCACTCTGCAGCCCCATTGATCAGCCTTGGCCCGCCCTCACCCCTCTTCCAGGGAAGTGGGGGCTGGAACCTCCCAGGCCAGGAGAGGCAGTGGTGACTCATGAGTATGGAGGGGGCCCCCCTTCGCTGAAGAGTCAGAAGTTCTCTCTGCCGAGGAAATTCATCAGTGTGGAGTCTGACTCCCCAAGAAATTATATTTCTGATTTTAGTTTTCTGTTAGCAACCTTTGTTTTGCTAATTTCAGCTATGAGTAACATGTATGGGATCCCCACTCTATGCTAACCAAGGGCAAGGTATGCTATTTTTATCTAATTCCTATATCAATGCTTCAGGAATATTGATGTTATCCTTATTTCAAGGAAGAGGATATTTACTTTAGAGATGGGATTGAGAGATTTAGAGATGGCCAGCTGTCGATGCAGCTAGTAAGTGGGCTGTAAAATGCAGTTCATGATTATTATTGAAATAAGCTGGAACTCTTTCTAAAGGCCGTTTTTTTCCCATTACAAGTGAGGAAACCGAGGTTTTAGGATGGTAAGTAAGAGGTCTCAGGTTCTCACATTTGAAGAGCAGTTCTAGGACTCAGAGCTGCTCTTCCAGGGCCAGGAAGGATGCTGCCTCTCCTTGGCATCTTTCATCATGTGCTCTGAGACTACTGTCTGAGGCCATGTCACTGGGCCTCTTCCGCTCGTTTTCGAAACTAGCCTCCACTATGTTCAGCGGTGTCCACAGATCTAGGCATGTCCATCCATCATTACGAGGTTTCATAGGAGAAATCTGCCTGAATAGCAAGATCAGGGAGTGATCCCCAAAGAGAGACCTGCAGCCTGAGCTGGGGATGTGGAAGCAGAGAAGAGGAGAGCGTGGACCCAGGCGGACTTGGTGAGAGGGAGGGAGGAAGCAGAGGCAGGCTGCTTTCCCGAGTACCTGCAAAGCAAGCTCAGGTGTGTGTTTTGTTTGTTTTTTCATATCTTGTTATTACTGGTCAACTCCCTTGCCCTCATCTCCTGTCTGTGGGAGTTACTCTCTGTCTTCTTGGTTCCCGACTAGAGTACTTGGAACAAACTTGGTGTGAGATTCACCATAGTTCAGATCAGACTCCACGTCCGATTATATTGTCTGTATATTCAGAGTAAATGGGCGTACAGTAGGTGCTAACAAAAGCAGTACTAAGAGGAAAGTTATAGCCATAAAGGCCTACATTAAGAAAGATATCACACAAACACGCTAACTTTATACCTCAAAGAACTAGAGAAAGAACAAACTAAGCCCAAAGTTAGCAGAAGGAAGAAATAAGATTAGAGCAGAAATAAATGAAATAAAGGCTAGAACAATAGAAGAGATCAATGAAAATAAGAGCTGGTTTTTAAAAAAATGATAAAATCAAGAAAAAATGGATTCACATAAATAAATTTAGAAATGAAACAGGAGACATTAGAACAGATGCCACAGAAATACAAAGGACAGTAAGAGAACACTATGAGAATAGAGTGGTGGAGGGAGGGGGGATTGTTTTTCAATGGGTATAAAGTTTTTGTTATGTGACATGAATAAATCCTAGAGACCCACTGTACAGCACAGTAACTTTAGTCAACAACAACCACAGGTTAAAAGTAGGTGCACTTTAAAAATATGTATACTTTAAAATATGTTTAGAGGAGAGATCTCATATTAAGTGTTCTCACCAGAGCAAAACCAAAATGCGCAAAAGAACACAAGGACATCTTTGGAGGTGAGGAACACGTTAGTACTTTGGTCATGGTGAGGGTATCACAGGTGTAACCATATGTCCAAACTCATCTAGATGTATGCAGTTTTTTGTATATCAGGCATACCTCAATAAAGCAAATGAACAATGTGTTGAATAAATGAGCAAATGAAAAAGAATCCCAGCTTCCATATATCCAGATTGTGAGCTGAGGACCAAAAGGCAGCTCCATTCAGTGTAAAGACCGCAGATTAGCACCAGGCAGACTTGACTTCAAATGCTGGCTTTGACTCATATTAGTGGCTCAACTCTTTTGAGTCTGTTTCCTTTTCTCTAAAGGAGGATAATAATCGTTCTTACCAATAAGATTGTTGGGAAGATAAACGTTAGCTCTTGTGTATGTTATTCTGTGACTAGGATTTTCAGTATCATGACGACAGTGATTAAACCTGGTCAACAGTCCTGGCCTGAGTCGGCTGAGTCCGTCAGAGGGGCTGGGAGAGGGGCCAGGGGCTGCACTGGCCTGCACTAGACCCTCTCCAGATGCCTAGTCTTTGACCTTCAGAAATACAACCGCATAAGCAGAGGTGGACGTTGGTGGAAGCCTGCCTCCTGGGGGCAGCTGACTCATCTGGGTTACAGTGATGTGGAGGGAGGATTCCACCAGGCTATGCAATCTGTGAGTAGAAAAGGACGTGGGTGGTTTTGTTGCCTTTTCTAAATTGTGCTATTTCCACTGAGTTCTAATTCACCGAATCCTGAGGGACCCTCTGCTCTAGAGACCAGAGCCAGACTTGATGGAAGAACGCAGGAGGGGAATGCCCGTGGCTGCTGCTTCCTGGGCATGCAGCGCCCTCTGGTGGCCTAGAGCCCAAGCGTTCACTCCGCTTCCTTTGTGCAGGTGTTGCGGCTGAAGGGAGGCTCCTGAGATTTCCGCCATCCTCTGGGCTGTCTTGCTTCCCTTGGGAGCCTGGAGATCTACGAGGGAAGGAGGACAAGGGGAGCCCTCTCGTTGTACTCAAATGTGGCCTCACGTAATGGCTCTGGGCTGTACCATGAACTTGCTGGGTGATCCACAGTTATGTGCCTGGGCTCTTTGAGTCTCAGTTTGCTCGGAATTGTGTTGTGAGATTAAAGAGGACAGATAGTGCATGTGGAAGCACCCTGAGCAATTCCTAACACCCAGTAGATTCACATCAAACAATCAGTTACCCTGGCTTCAACATTTTCCTTTCTCGGCTAGATGAAATTGCTACAGTCCAGAAAAAAGTCTCAGTCTTTCCATAGATGTTAGCTAAGTGCTGAAGAGTGAGGGGTTCACAGATCTCTAAAACCTGCCCCCGCAGGAGCTCATAAACCTGACGGAGAGAAAGAGCTGTGCAAGAAAATAACTTTGTTTTTAAGATGGTTGCGTAAAGGTTAATCTTAATGTATCGTTAAGCTCGCTAGGCTATGTTCTCAATATAGTCCCATCCTTGCTTCAGAGATGGAAGAGAAGCTAATAGTCCTAACAACCGTGCCCAGTCCATAGGGTACCTATGAGAGGGAGGGGGCAGCAATAGTCACACGAGCAAAACCCCTTAGGGGTTAACTTGAATCTACTGCATCTCGAAAAGAACAATTAGGGAATTAAATTAGGTATGCCATGGCCTTTGACCCAGTGTTACACTCCCAAGAAATTATTCTAAGCAAACAATTTTGATAAAAAAGTTAAAAAGCAATTAAAGTCACATACAGAGGATGTTGTTAACAGGACTTGGTAAAGAACACAAAAAGATGGACATAATCTAATGGTAAATAGAATTACATCAGTCAGAGGGACTATTACACAACCATACAAAGTTAGAACTAGGAAGACACTGAAAGAAATATGTATGCAATTAAATACAAATAAGAGCAGAGTATAGGGCTTCCCTGGTGGTGCAGTGGTTGAGAGTCCGCCTGCCGATGCAGGGGACGCGGGTTCGTGCCCTGGTCCGGGAGGATCCCACGTGCCACGGAGCGGCTGGACCCGTGGGCCATGGCCGCTGGGCCTGCGTGTACGGAGCCTGTGCTCCACAGCGGGAGAGGCCACAGCAGTGAGAGGCCCGTGTACCATAAAAAAAAAAAAAGAGCAGAGTATAAAGTTGCACATATTTACACCTAAAAAGGATGTATATACAATGAAAGAAACTAATATATTAGGATAATGTGATTTGGGACACGGTCTTGTACTAACAATATAAAAATTGAGGCTCGTACTTTTATATAAAGATGCATACAAATTTTATGTAAAGATCCTAATCCTAAAACAAAATGGATAATTTAAAAATACAGTTTATTCTCAGTTGTGCAAGAGTGAGGACAGGATGTGATGTGACTTCAGAATGGTGAGAGACCCCTTCTGGATTGGGTGGTTTGGGCTGCCATCTCGGAGTTGGTGACACGTTTCCTGAATAATGAAAGCAGAAAAGCTGTAGTCATCTCTGGAGATGGGACAGCCCACGGATTAAGAACATAGGCTTTGGAGCCCAAATGCCTAGATTTAAGTCCACACCTGGTTTGCTGTTCCACTTTCAGCAATACTTAAACCCTTGTGACTCAGCATCCTTCTTGGTACTGTTAGATCATAATAGGACTTGTCTTCAATGGTTCTTGTGAAGCTTACAGAAGTTAATATTATACACGGAAAGAGCTTATTATGTAGAGTTGGCGTTATTTGATGTCTTAGCATCATCACCATAATTTTCTCAACACCATCACCATGTAGTTTGAGTCGAGCGAGGGCTAGGAGAGGCTTTACAGACTGAAAAGGCTTGGATATGGGACAGCGTTAGCTTTTAACCAATCCCAATTTCCACGGAGTCGACAGTAATAGGTGATGTTACGGAGCAGGTCTGGGAGGTGTGTAAGTGCCCGAGTGCCTGGACTTTATCCCATAGAGACCTTTGAGATTCACAGGGAAGTTGTGGGGACAGGAGGCAGCATGTCCCCTAAAGATATGCTTATGTAAGCCATCAGCAACTCAGATGTGGCTGGGGGGCAGCATTACCAAGAAGCCATTTCTTCAGCATCTTCACTGAGCTGCATGGAGCAATAAATAAAACCTCATATGGATTTTATGCTCCAATTTCACGCTTGTGAGGCTGGAAAAAGTTCAGTAAGCAAATAAAAGAAATTCAGCTGAATTTTATTGAGTTAGTTGACTCAGCAACTAACTGAGTTAGTTGGATTGCACGTCCCTGAGTTCATTGTCCTTTACAGGACCATAAACATGGCAGGGGATGAGAGTGGGGAAAGGGGAGTCTCCAAGCTGAGACAATAGCCAAGGATGTTCTATGTTCAGAGGCAGCTACTTTCCTATGGCTTTTCCGAATGCTCCAAAACAGAGTCCCAGATGCCTGGTGCAGCAGGAATCAGCATATGTGTGTTCTACAAGCAAGCACCAAGGCCCAGTGCAATGGCTCACCACACAGGTAAGGGGGCTACGTATGGGCTGGCCAAAAAGTTCATTCGGGTTTTTCCGAACGACATTATACACCCCAACCTGAACGAACTTTTTGGCCAACCCAATAGATGATCAGGAAAGAGAACCCAAGGCTCAAATTAGGAAGGCTGTGCAAGACAGGATTCATATCCACCAACTGAGCATGTGTGGGGCAACCACCGGGGCCTCAGGCAAGTCTGGTTCTAAATCCAGGTCTTCCGAGGTCCCTAACACTGCTTTGTCTAGTGTTGCTTCGACATCTTCAAGTTATGAGAAGCAAAAAAGGATCCTTCCCACGCTGTCACGGACTTCGAGGCAGGTGATCTTGCAGAGGTGTGGTGACCCAAGTTCAGCCACTGGTTTAAGTAGAAGCCGGTACCTGAGAGCCTGAACCTGTACCTGCCTCAGCCCTGCCCCAAATCCATGCCCCACAGCAGGGGAGAGTCCTGCAGTTTTCAGGGCACCAGATGTCTTTTTGAACTTTGTTTTTCATGCCAAGCAGTTGTAACAGGAAAACTAGTGTTACAGTCTTTGGAGTTACAATCTCCAGATGTACCACTGATTGGATGAATATTACCTACTTGGTGCCAAACCTTTTTTAGATGCTGTGTAGACCAAGGAGGATAAGTTCTATTAACCAGTTGATATGATTAACTCACCACTGTGTACCTGAGGTTAAAAAAAAAAAAAGGAAAATGACCCGATCCTAGTTTTTTCCTGGAAGGACTTCCCCATCTATAAGAGGAAACAGTGACCAGGAGCCACAGTTAAATGGATGTAACAGGGTGAGGGCTCTGATAGCCTCAATGGAAGCCCAGAGCAAGAGTAAGTACACCCCCTTGGGGAAGCAGATGCAGGCCCGGATTCTTCCTGGAAGAGGCAACTCTATAGCTCAGCAGAAGTTAAGCTCAGGGTTTCGCAATTTTAGCAGTACTGACATTTTCGACTGGATAAATCTTTGTTGCAGGGGGCTGTCCTGTGCATTGTAGGATGTTTAGCAGCATCCCTGGCCTCTACCCAGTTGTGAAAACCAAAAATGTCTTTAGACATTGCCCAGTGTCCCCCCTCCCACTGAAAACCACCGACGGAGCTCCATGAAAGCAGGTGGGAAAGCGTCTAGAAAACAGAACTGAGTTGTATTCGTAGGGAGTCCTTGTGAGGTTTTAGAGCCATCCTTGAGGTTCACCTGGCAGAGGCAGCAGCTAGTGGTGATGTCCCCGCTCAACTCAGCATCTAATCAGGCAGGAGGTCTCGCGCCAGTCACTGGTCTGATCCTGCCTGAGGTGGCTTTCCTCGAGAACAGCCGTAGCGACCCCTGGGGCTTCCTGCAAGCCCCACGCGGCTACATGGCTCTATGACATCAACGTCTCCGATTTCAACGTGACATGGGCTTCCACTTACAGTGTAAACAGCATGTGAGCAAAGGGACTTTGAAAACCAGAAAAATCCAGGTTCTGGTTCAAAGTGAAGTTATGTTTGAAATTCTGAGATTCAAAGACGTTTCGGAGCCGGAAGTCGACCGTGGAGGCTCTCTGGTCCATTATATGGGTGCGTGATGGAGGGAAGGGAGGAGCTCAGACAACAGTCTTTTCCTCAAAGACCCTCTGCCCCTCAGCGGTGAATCTGTTTGGGCTTCAGACACCAGAAGAGGCCTTATACTCCCCTGGGTAACAGTACAGGCAAAATAAATGGTATGACAGGGACAAGTGACACATCCTGTTTCCCCCATTCTTTCTTAAGGCACACAACGGAGGCATTGGCAACAGCAGGACAAAGACCTGCGGACCGTCAAGAATTGGTTGAGGGCTTCCCTGGTGGCGCAGTGGTTGAGAGTCCGCCTGCCAATGCAGGGGACGCGGGTTCGTGCCCCGGTCCGGGAAGATCCCGCATGCCGCGGAGCAGCTGGGCCCGTGAGCCGTGGCCGCTGAGCCTGCGCGTCCGGAGCCTGTGCTCCACAACGGGAGAGGCCACCACAGTGAGAGGCCCACGTACCGCAAAAAAAAAAAAAAAAAAAAAAAGAATTGGTTGGCCAACACTTTGATGTTACGTGGTAGAAAACAGTGATTTCTTGCTTAAAAGAAGGCGTTGTATGGAGACAGTAACTGTCATGGAGCCATTATTACACGACATTCCAACCTGAACATCAGCGGACCTTCTCCTGAGCCCCCAACAACTCTAGAGAAGACGTGACTTGCCCAAGGCCACACAACTAGCAGGTGACATGAGCGGGACTGTCCTGACCCCAAATCTCCCACTCCTAACCCCTGTGCTAGCCGGTACTGTTTCCTCCCATTCCCCAGATATTTTAAGGTCTGGTGAAATTGCTGACACGAAGTCAGCATTTGAAATAAAACCGTGACTCTTAGAATATCAGACTCTCCTGGGGGACTCGGTAAAGCAGACTGCTGGGCTTCCCCACACCCGCCGAAGTTCACTCCAGGTGCTGGTCCAGCCTATTTGATGTATTATGTGGCATCAGCATCTAAGATACGGGTGACGTGCGTTCGGATGAATATCGTAGAAGCCCCCCACACACAGTTTACCCCGATCCTGGCTGCTCACGGCTGGCTTAATCAGCGCCCCCGACTCCTATCCTTAGCCTATGCATTAATGTACATTATCCATGGTTATCAAGTTGGATGACTGTGGTTGAGAGCCTTCTATTCTTATCAGAATTAAAGAGTTTAGGGGAAAATAAGCTTAGCTGCTACATGCCCTCACATAGCCTTTTAGGGTTGGGGAAAAATGCTGGGAAGTAAAGTTTAACAGGTGCCCTAGGCCTGTCCACCATGACGAAGGCCATGGAGTTTTCAGTTCAGGACCTCACGGCCCCAGGCAGACGAGGAACAGGACAGTCTGCACTTTCCCTCCAGCTCTGTCTGATGCTCAGCTTTTGCCAAGGGACTGGGGCCAGGCCCCCAGGGGCAGCTGGGCTCCGTGCTTCAGTTTCAAGGGCAGGGCACAGAGAGATGACCCAGAGGTGCCCAGGGCTGAGGTCAGGTCAAGGTCGCTGGCCATCACACCCCAGTATGCAGGCCCCTCTGCTTCCCTCGTGGCTGTCAGGGTGCCGAACCAGGAGGCACAGCAGGGCAGCCTGAGCCTGTGGACTCTGAACCTGGTAGGTTTATCCAAACCCAGCTGTGGAGCCCATGAGACCATAACCCCGTAAGCCTTGGTTTCATCATCTGTGGGTTGGCCATTATAATTGTTCCTGCCTTGGTGTTCATGTGAGGGTTAAATAAAGGACTATCCCATACGGAAACACTCACGATGAGCTGTAGCTGCGCTGACCCTGGAGAACTACTGATATTTATGTACACCTAAGGGCATCGTCTGCACCCTCCGAGTCAATGCATTTTATTCCCAGAGGCTGGCCCAGAGCTGACCAAGTCCTAGCTCTCAGAGTCACCCTAAGGATTCCTTCTATTATAATGCCCACAGCTTCCTGAGATGTAGCACAGAGCTTCTCAATGGGCATACAAACTGCACGGGTCTCTTGTTAAAATGCCCTCACCATTCAAAGTACGGGCCGTGGACCAGGAGCCTTGGCATCACCTGGGAGCTTATTAGAACTGCAGCATCCCAGGATCCACCTCAGCTCTATCGAATCAGAATCTACCTTTTAACTAGTTCCCGCGGGTAATTTGCATGTTCACTAAAGCTTGAGAAATCCCAGCTCGGAAAATCCTGTTAGAAAATATGCTTTACTCGGGGTGTTTTAGAAGCACATCACTCCCTGGCTCACTGTATGTATGTCTAATCCTCTTTCTTTCACAGTCATTTACTTTACACCTAATAATACTATTTCTTAGCATTTACTGTCTGATTACATACAGATACGTATATTCATGACTTTAATCTTTGTATGACTCCATAAGGTAGATATTGCATTCTACAGATGAGCAAGCTAGGAACTGGTGACTAGGTGACCCGAGGCAAGCAGTATTAGCTCTCCAGGTAGTAAGAAAGACCCGGGCTCAGATCCTGACCTGGCTGTCAATGCTTCGTTACCCAGAACTTACCAAGTGGAGGACCTTCACATCTGCACCGATTGTCACTCAAGACTGTTTGTATCTTCTTCCAAACAGATGAAACAGATTCTAGCATAATAATGTAACTGCATACCAATAACAGAGCAATTTCTTCATGAAAATTCAATAATGAAAACGGATAATAAACTGAAAGACACCGAGAAGGCTTCACCTGACATTTCTAGGTCTTGCCCCTTTGGTGCAGGCAGTCCTTGGACCCCCAGGTGCTGAGAACTGGGGTGGCTGGTGAATTTCTTCCTTGATGTAAGCCCTCCACAGGGGGAACAGTGGGGGGAACTTTTGGATGGCTTCTCAGAACCAGAAGGTGCCTGGGAAGGCCAGGCAATCTCAATGAAGAGGCTAATGTGAGCCTCCGTCGCCCCTGGAGTTAACGTAAGTGTTTTCCTATACGCTTACCCAACTCTTTAGTTTTCAGAGCATTTCACATTCATTATCTGCTTCCATCCTCTTAACCTCAGTAGCAAACCACGTTCGAAATACTGATTTCTGTTTTACAGAAGAGAAAATGCGGGCCCAGGATCCTCCCCTTAAGAGTGATGCCCAGTGTCACTTATGTCAGCATCTGAAACATTTTCACAAGCAAAGTCTGGAAACATCCCTAACTCCCTTGTTACAGGTATCAACCTGAGGGTTGGGAGGCCGAGTGACTTATTCCACTCACCTAATCTCTTCAGATTCAGAGCAGTTAGGTACTTTTTCAATGAACCACACGTGAGTCAGTCAGACAACACCGTTAAGTGAAAGGTTTGCGTTCAAAGTGTCTGAGCCACAATCCCTGCCATCAGCCATGACTAACTTGGTCATACAGCTCCCCCCGAGGTCCTTCGGTCCTTCCTCTGGCCCCAGCCGAAGGGGTCTGTTCAGACCCGTTTCCAACAGGGAGACGGAGCCATGACTCACCCTCTGTGGAAACAGCTAACGTCTTTACCATGTGCTTTACAGTCCCTAATAACGATCGTTTGAAAACAACGGTAAGCCAAGTCTTACTGAGTCTGAAACTCAGAGACCTAAAGTGACCTGCCCAGGGGCACCGAGGCGGAAGGTTAGAGCTCCAGCTTGAACACAGTTGTTCTGAAGGCATGCGTCCACACCAGGATTTCTTAGAGGACAGCCCACAGGCTCATCACCTCCAAAGCATGATTTCAGACGCTTATGAAGCTACCGATTCCCTGGTACATACAAGATGCTTGAGAATCTCTGGAGTGGAGCCTGGGATCTGCTTTCTAAAAGCTCGCCAGCATCTTCCTGCGCTCTCAGTTTTGAGAAACACCATCAGTACCATTTAGCGCTTCTGAGTAAATACAGCCCATCACGTCAGGTTTCTCTCAGACGTTCTTCCTCTCAAGGCCTTCTCCCTGCAACAACTTTCAGGAAGGCCGACGTCCTTTATTCTACTCGATTACTTCCTAGTACTTGCTGTGCCTTTCATACGTGGCTGGCCTGAGACGATCCATCACCCTAGAGTCTCATTCGAGGCACCGGTGTTCCCAGTGAACACAGGTGACAACAAAGGCTGAGGAAGATTAAGGGACTCCCATGAGGCATTACAGCAAGCAAGAGGTGGGCCAAGCCTGAATTCGAATGCAGGAGCATCTGATTTCTAAGTCCAGGGTTTCAGTTAAACAGTCCCAGTGACAGTACAGAACAGTATTTAGCACGTGGTGTATGCTCGATGTTTACTGAATGACTGAGTGAGTCGCTGCACCCTTGGTGAACTCACTCGTTCTCTGAGCTCCCTCATCCCCACGTTAGAACACGGGGAGGGTAGTATCTGCAGTGGGGCCAGGAGTAAAAAATGCCACGTGGTGAGGAGGGTAGTGCAGGGCAGCTGCCCACTAAGTGTTAATTCCCTTTCATCTCCTGGTCAGGGGCTGCATCTGGCTGCTTCAAAGGGTGTTTAAGCTGAGCCGAATCGCACTCGAGAGTGACAGAAAACCCTGAAACCTCGGGAGACAAGCATAATCTCCTGGAGCCAAGCAGCAGGCCCGGGCAGGCTCTGCCTCCTTAAGACACTGCCCCCACCCCCACCCCCACCGCCGGCAGACAGGGGAAGCAGGAGGGTGAGGATACCCGCTCCCCGCACCCCCCACCCCACCCCGAGCTCACCGCAGCCGGTGGTGTTCACACCTCTCCCACAGGGTCGGCACCTGCTGGCAGCCCGGCCTGTGGGCACCTGCCCGGGAGGAGCTGTGAGCCACGGCTATGTCGACTGCTTGTCAGAGCACCTCTCGTGTGTGTGTCTTGCATCCTCGCACTGCAGGCCAGGAGGGATGCAGGTTCCTGATCTCCCGTACTTAGGTCCCAGGCAGCAGGCTCCAGGCGGAGCTGCTCAAGGCTCTGTTCTGGAGAACAGAGTCAGGGGACCCCAGACCAGAGACCAGCGTGAGGAAGGGTGGTGAGGGCCCAGTGAGGGTGAGGCTCCACAGTGGCTCCTGGAAGGAATGTCCAAGAATGTGGAGGATGGTGTCCCCAGAGCCCAGGCTGGGGCCCAGGGGTGTCTCTGTGGCCGATTTCCCACTGGACGTGGACAAAGTTCTTGACTAACTGTGCCCTGGTTTCCTCAATTCTCAACACAAGCAGATGCAGACAAGGCATAGCCCAGAAGCTCCCTAAAAGCCTTGGGTAGTAAGAACTGCTGGAAGAATTACATTATTACAAAAGTGACTTTAAAATATATTATTATTTTCTTATTTCTTAAGTAAGGACAAATATTGCTATAAAAGTTTTTATATGGAATTTGTGTCAAATGTTGATAGAAGTTTTCTTCAAACCTGATTCAACAATTTTGTATAGAAATAAACCTCCTTTGTTTCTTCTGGTTAAAAAAAAAGGGAAAAAAAGCCTTGGGGACCTAAGCTTCCTGGTTACTGGCTCATAGAAATAGCCGGGTGGCCACTGTCACTGCCAGCCCATCACCGAAGCCACCGCTAGGCTCTCTCGTGGAGTGGGTGGCTTGGACACGCGTGTGCTGGGTGCCCCTCGTTGTTTGTCGTGTTAGCTGATCCAGCCATGCCTTGTGTGAAAGGTTAACTGGAAGTCAAAACAATATTCCGGAAATAGACCTATGTTACCCTTTTGGTCAGCATCAGACAGTGAGAATTCTTCTACCCCACACCAGACACGGGGTCATTGCAGTAGTTCTTGAAGGTGGCAAAACGAATTGCCACCAACTGGGTGACTCAGAAACTTGAATCACGGCTCTGGAGGCCGGAAGTCGGAAATGCAGGTGTCAGCAGACTTGGCTCCTTCCGGAGGCCCCGAGGAAGGGTCTCTTCCACGCCCCTCTCCCAGCTGCTGGTAGTTGTTGCCGGTCCTTGGCCTTTACACGATTCCCTCCAACCTCTGCAGCCATCTTCACATGGTTTTCGTCCCGATGTATCTCACGGTCTGTGTCCAAGTTCCCTTCTTCTGAAAGGAAAACGGCCATCGAACTAAAACCTTGAACCCTAGTTCACTGAACCCAGCAGGCCCTCATCCCAACGTGATTGTACTTGAAGAGATCTTACTTCCAAATAGGGTTACATTCACAAGTACTAGAGATTAGGATCTGAACATGTACTTTCACGGCCTTAAATCAACCCATGACAGTCACTTAGGGATCAAACTTTAGTTGCCCTCCCTAAGGATTCAAGCTAGAGAGTGTTTAGGTTCTTTAACTGGGCTTGTGCAGTGTGGATAACTATTTAGAACATCTTTGGCTATGCGTCACGGATCCCACCGATTTCATAAGAGGGTCTATTTCCCATATCCAACACGTTAATTAGAAAAACACTTAGTATTGATCAAAGGTAAAGCTTCCCAAGCACCCACACCTGGAGGTGTTTTCTGATTGGAATGCTTCTCGACCAACTCTGAGATGTGATTTCCTTAAAGCAATAATTTCCCTTTGAATTTCAGTGTAAACTCACCAGTGCACATATTTATGACTGTTTATGATGAAGTATAAGTGAACTACAGATGCTATAACATCAACTGACAGTCATATCTACTTCGCCTGGCTGCCAAGATAAAAACGAAGAAATACATTCTATTATCTCTGGTTAATAAACAAGCAACCTGAGGAAGAGAGCTGAAGCCACTAATTTAACAAACACACAGTTAATACACTGTAGAGGGGCAGTGAAAATATAGTCTACTCACCCCAACTTCTCACTGAACTTAGGCTCCCTTTTCATTCCTTCTTAACTTACTCACTTGAAAGTTGAGTGACCTTGGATGGGTCACTTGCTCTCTCACAGTTGTAGTGTCCCCAGTAGTATAAAGACTGAGAAATTGTTTTCTCTGACAGTGTATTTGTAGGTCATTGGAGGTGAAAGTGCTCTGTGGACTCTAGGCTGACAGACATGTACCAGGAGGGTCGTGATGGGAATTTTCTGCTTCCAGAGTGGTCTGCTGTCTTAGCTCTTTTAACAAGCACTGAAACAGTTATGGAAGATGAGGCATCTAGCTCTAAAAATAGCTTCTCGCAATTGCTCAAGGAAATGCAATGGAAGTTACTTTTTTAAACAACTTTCTGGCCGAGTCTCATCACAAGGAGGTTAGGCGGAACTTTTCCTTAGAGACGAATTTTAGCCAAGACATGGGTCTCCCTGCATAGCTAACGCCAAATCTGCTCTAAGAAGGATGGTCATTGAAACGTCCAGATGTTTCTCCAGGGAGTAAAACTTTCCTCTTATCCCCTTAACTCAGCCATCCCTCAATACGTATTTCTAAATTTAATTACAAGGAGTTTTACCATTTTAAAGTAATACAGCTGCATGTTAGATACTTGAAAACCAGAGAATAGCCTACAACATCCTTCCCTCTTCCCCCGCCCCCCGCCATCACAATGCCTATATTATTTGCAGTGGCCTCAGGACATTCTTACATATTTCAACTTTTACATAGATAAAATCATAGTGTAGATTTTTTTATCCCATTTTTTCCTGCTTACGTCATGGTGTAAGTATCTTTCCATGTCATTTTAGAGTTTTCTTAACTCATTTAAAGGAGCCGAGTGTATATAATTTATATACCTATTTCCCTGTTGTTGATTATTTAAGGCTCTTTCTAGTTTCTCCCCATTAAAAATGCCTCAGGGAATATATTTATACACAGATGTTGCTTTCTTTCTCAGACAAGGAATTACATCCTTAGGCTCAGTTCCCAGAAGTGAATTATTGGGTCAAAGAATACGAATATTTCTTTGTGTCTGGAAGTCTTTGCCAAATTGCTTTCCAAAATAGTCATTACAATAAAAGAGGGACAGGAGAGTTCTACCCTAACTCCAGCAATTTTGTGTTTTATTTTCTCCTTCAGCCACTGATACTTGAAGAGGCAGAAAACCCTCCTTGTTTGGATTTGGGTTTCTCTGTATGTGAGACTGGCCACCTTTATGTATATATCTGCTTCCTAGTTGTAACTTCCCAAGCCCTATGCTCTTCTTTACACGTGGAGACCCCCAAGTGGTATTAGACGGCACTGGAGATTCAGACACAAGGCAGCCTCGACTGACTGCACAGACATGGGGTCCGAGTAGCTGGGGAGGGATTCAAGCCTCGTGCTCAGTTGTGACCATGGTTTGGGGAACTGGTGGGTTACAGAGAGTCAAGAGAAGGGCTGAGATCCGGGGTCTACAGGCTGTGGTGCTCAGTTGTAATTCACACACCAGGTGCAAGAGAAAGACTGGGAATGAGGAGTTAGATGGCGGCCACCGTCCGAAGGTGCAGGCTCATCCCCTAGCCTGGTGTGTGTCTCCGGGGCCGAATCACTCAGTCTGGGATGTGTGTGCCGAGCGCCTGGCCCCAGTGGTCAGTTCCCGGTCACGAGCAGCCCCTGTTCCTGAGGCACAAGCCCTGCCATCAGGGCCTAATGACTTAGTGGGAGCAACTGACATCCTCTAAGGAAATGTCACGAATGGTTGCAGGGGCCACGTCCGAAGTCCCCAGAGTTCAGCACAGTGCCTGCCACACGGCAGCCCTGGCTAGGTGTCATCACGTTAATGAGCAGGTAACTGACAGCTGAATGGTTAGCACGTGTGCGATGTTGAACATCTTGGAACCAGACCCATACGGCAAGGAGAAGGAACCAAAGGTGTCAGGACTAGGGAAGAGGCCTGTAATGTGACAGACCATTTGGGTTTCAGCAGCTCAAGAGAATCCCAAAGGAGATGACAGCGGAAGGCTGTTGCTGGCAGGATTTCTAGGAGCTGCCGTCACCAGGTCTTCGCTGAAGGAAGAGCTGGGTGACACCTGCATGTGTCTAGTACATGACGACAGTTCAATACATATTCCTTCTATTTCCCCTCTTGTCCTTCAGCAGGAATTGAGTCTACGCATATATCATTAATTGGCGAAGCCAGAAGTTTACCTTGAAGCCACACATTAGAGCGTGACAGACCTGACAGGGATGTGAAAGACAATCCAGTAAGAATCCCACATTTTAGAGATGGAGGAACTGAAGCCCAGAACGTTCTGCTCGCCTTCTATGGCCAGAGCATGAAGCGTCAGATTGGCCCCGAGGTCATCTGTCCCCTCATACCCGTGTTATCTCCTCTGCCGTCCCCAAATGCACTTGAGAAGCCCAGGATATTTATTTTCTACATTTGGCCTCCGGCTCCACAGTGGTTCTAGGGAAGCCCAGACTCCCTCTAGGAGTGGAGAAGCCAGGAAACGTGTGCAGTAGAACAGCCATGCCTGTTTGTGGTCCACTGAGGGGGATTTGGTCAGTGACACCGACTGCACGTGGGCATCTCCAGGTTAGGACACTCCCTGCCTGCACCTTGGGCAGCAGGGTTAGGGTGAGACACACTCATAGTGACACAGAGCAGGAGCTGTGGCTGCATCAGATCTGGACACACCCTCAGCTGTACACTCAGTGTGCCCTGTGATCCAAGGAGAGCCATTCCCCACTCCACCTCAGTTTCCCCATCTGTCAAATGGGGAGACTAGAATAGGGAGGATCTATTTCACGTGTGATTTTCTCGCTCTGAAGAAAAAGTCAGTATTTTTCTTGCATGTGCTTCCTCAAGTGCCTTTAACGCCAAACACTCAACATGCCAGAGAGACATACTTGGGGATGGCGGGTTCTGAACTCCTACAGCATTTCCAGATGTTTGTAGCGAAGGGAACAGAGCCCAGCTCGTGTGTCAGGCTCTTTAAAAAGATGCAGCCCTGGACACAGCTAGAGGGGCAGGGGGTTCTTCGGAACAGGTGATCCTGATTTGAGGGACTACAGCGTGGCAGGTGGCCTAGAGGACAATAGACTGCGTCAGCTAATAGACTTGAAATATCGCAGAAGCTAACTTCGTGAATTCAAGTGGGGCTGGTATCACAGTGAACGGTCTACTCATTAGTCGGGCTAGAAGTTGTATGCTCAAGTCTCTACTCTGTCGAGGAAAATACGTTCTGTCCAAAAAAGTTTTGCTGGTTGGCGAGCAGTCAGTTTTACAAGAAACGAGATTCTCCAAAGTGTTCCGCATCTGACTTGGTGATAGGAAAAGCTCGGGGAATAGGAATCAGGTTTTGGGAAGTTCCTTCCTATACTAGATAGGAAGTTCCAGTAAAACGCTAAGAGCCTTGGCTTTCAAGTCAAAACCTGGACCCCTACCTTGATTTACCGCTTACTAGATCTTAGATTGTTCAAACACTCTTAATATGTCTAGTCTCCCACCTCAAAATTAGGGAGCATACTAACCTCTTAGAGATGTTTTGAGGATTAAATAAATGAATGAAAATAACAGTTGGCGCCCGGTAGATGCGTCATAAGAATTCAACAAGCATCACTCAGGTTTGAAGGGACTGCGCTCGTGATCCATGCGACCGGTGTGGGGACACCCTCATCTTTTCCATTTTGATTCTAACTGTCATATTTCATCAGAAGGGCCTTCACATCCAAAAGACAATTCTGAGTCTTGGCAGGGATTTCAAATGCGTCTTAGTTCAATTAGCATTTATTAAGCAACCTTTCCTGGGTGAGGGGCTGGGTGTTGAGGAGACACATTCATTCATCCATTTATTAAATACCTGCTGATCCAGAACCTACCATCGTAAACAATGGGGAGAGTCTAGGGAGGTCCCCCCTCTTCAGCTGTGGATTTCACATCTCAAGAACCAAGAGATGGTTAACAACTTGAGCTCTCAAATGCCGAGTTGTGAAATTCTGGCTATATATTCATGAAAGATTACTTTTATAAAGTGGCTTGTTTACATCTTCCACTGAGAATAACAAAGCTTTTCTTATGACACCATGCCATTATTCGGAGGGCGCTGGTCCTGGACATGGATTTTTGGTGACATTTGGAGAGCAAGGCTAACCAAGGTAACTTTAGGTGACACAACTACTTCTTCTGAAAGAGCCCTCTGGGTTCATCCTTAGACCACCTGGAAAGAGCACAGATTTCTTGTTCTGCAGTGTGGGACTGTAATTGGGTCTGTGTGGGCTCTGCTGATTGAGTTGTCTCTGAGTCATTATTGTAACCCCAGAGAATTTTGAGCAGAATTGTTGCTCAAGCTATGCCTGTGGAATGGCAATCCCATAGTTGTAATGGAATCAGCCGAAGCAATCCATTTATTTGTTCATCTCTCGAGTGTTCATTGAGCCTTTCCTGTCTGCCAAGCCCTCTGGGGAAAATAAAATGGAATCAAGTGAGAATAGTGCTCACAGCGTAATAGAGAAGGCCAGACATGCCAAGTGCAGGGTAGAGAGAACTGAGACCTGGGGGAAGAGCGGATGAAGTTATTGGGTTTTAAGAGAGATTATTCTGGATGAGATGAGAGATAGAATAGGAGATCTGGACCATCTTTATAATGGCAGTTGAACTGGGTTATAATAATTATTTGTACACACCATGCACTGTTATCTATTACACACCTGGCAATCTTCCTATGGTAGCTTATAAATTCTGACCCCCAAACTCTCAAGTAGATACACACATGACTCTCATTTTACGAGTAAAAATAGCTCAAGATGTTAGCAGTTTGTCCAATATCACTACAGACCTCACAGAATTTGAAACAAGGTTAATCTGTCCCCACCTCAGACTCTCCTCCCAGTACTGTTCTGCTACCAGTTATGGTTGTGGCTGATACTAAAGCTGAACGTGGATGTGGCCAGGCAGGGAGGCACGATATGTTTGATGGATGGAAAGCAGCAGCATTTGATGGAGGCACAGAGGGCGAGGAGTAGAAGGTGTGCACGCAGCCCAAGAAGACCCTCACTGCCAGCTGGAGAGCCTGGACTTTATCTTGCAGGCAGTGGGGAGCCACTGACTGTAGAAGCGGAACAGCTGAAGCAGAAGATGGAGAGACCATTGGAGGTAAAGAGACATAGCAGCAATGATTTAGGCTGGATTGTGAGACCTTATAAAGAGAAGCAAGAGGACCAGACGTGCTTTCCTGTGCCATAAAGCCTCAGTTAGGATGAGGGTGAGTGCAGCTGATTTCTGGTGAAGGGGTTCAGAACATGCCACCCCAACGTATGCCACCTCAGCCTATTCTTTTGAGCTGCAAGCACTTGAGAAACAGCAGATGCAGGAAGGGCTACTGACCTACCCCTTTCTGCCCTAAATGCAGTCCACAAAATTTTCCTGAGAAAGGTACCTGCACTACAGCAGGAAAAGAACATTCTTATCACCAGAGATAGGGCGACAACACCAAAATGAGCCTATATAAACCAACCTACTAAGACAGCCCTCATCTTCCATCTCTTTCCCCCATATGTTTCCTGCCTGTTGCCCACAGTTTGCTGCCCTAAGACCAAGCACCTTTGTCGGCTCACATCCCCACAATCATTCTGTGTGTAAACAGATGTGAAAGGTTTTAGGACTAACAGCTTCTTCGGGTGTTCACTTTCCTTCTGAAGACTCCCATGTATGTGTAAAGATATTAAATTTGCATGTTTTTCTCCTGTCACTCTGTCTTAGGTTCTAAGAATTAAACTGACGTAAGAGGGTAGAAGAAGTTCTTCCCAACCCACAGTGGGGAAGATGTAAGGCATGTCTTCACTAACATGCTGATGGTTGCCAAATTCCCGAGTTTTATTAACACGGGCTTGTATGTGGTAGGGAAGGTGGAGAAACAGGCACACAGACCCCCTCATGCGTGATGCTCACGTACAGGCGTGACCCTTGCTCGTACACGCACAGGAGGCTCACACAGTAGATGTTCAGATCATAGGACGCATCCCACATTCAGAAACATGGGGAAAAATGCAGCAATGTGCATCTTGCATGCAGGCACCAAAGCTGATCGCTCCACGTGACCTGTGAGCTCCCTCTACTGAGGGAGTCAAAGATTCAGCCAGCAGACTTACTGGACCTCTGCTGGTGGACGGCACTAGAACCACCACTTACCGGCCTCCAGTCTGAGGCTCAGAAGGGTTAAGAAGTGTGTTCAAGTCCACACAGCTGGGAAGAGGCAGAGCCAGGATCGATCGTTCCAATTCTGTCAGTTTCCTTTTTCTGTAAAAATAGGACTTACTCTTCTCAAGACTGCTGTGAGAATTAAATAATGCATGCACACTGCTAGGAGCTGGCACCTGGCAGGTGCTCGAGGCACAGGAATTCATTCTAGTTTACTGCACAAATACCGAGCTTCCTATCAATCATAAGATGTTAGAATCAGTGATACCACAGCAGTCTTACAACCCAACTTCCTTGCTGTGCGGAGAGGAAGCTGAGGCTCAGAGATGGGGGATTGCTCTGGTGGGGCCAGGGACTGACCAAACTAGAGCGAATACTGAGGTCTCCCACCTCTAGGCCAAGAGATGAGCATTTGAATTGGTGGAGTAAAGACTTGGCCGATTGATATAAGCCACCCCCTGTCACTGGCCACCCCATTGCTGACATGGAGAGCACATGAACCAAATGACCACGGAGACAGGGATGGAAGTTATGCATTTGGCCAGACAGCATGGGCTCCCACTTACCAAGGTTGATTTAACCACTTTGAACCTCTGACAGGGACCAAAGCCGAGGCCCTGGAGTAACGCCATTCCTCTAGGAGCCCAACTTGGAGGTAAGCGGACTACACCGGGCTCCGTCCACCGTAGAAGGGGCAGTGACTTATCCTGATGGGCAAACCTCTAATCTATGAAAAAACTAAACTCAGAAAGTAAATTGTTCGGCTAGTAGGTGAGGACCACAACGGAAGACCAGCTCTGGCGCCATCGGAATGTATACCCCCATCCAATTATTTTTTCGCATAGTGAGTGAATGGCTAACTGTTAGCTAATAAGCCTTTAACCGTGTGTAGAATTTTACAGATCATAAATCTGACTCATGGGTTACTTCCTTTGATCCATACAGAAATCCACGAGGTGAGCAAGACTCCTTCAAGCTCACGTTACAAATGAGCAACTGGCAGCACATTCCCTCCTATATCCCTCCTCTACCTCCTGCCAGAGCAGCGTTTGAAAAGTGATGGCCCAGGATGTTAACTCTAAAACCCTACTCACTCCTTAGCACATTTCACTTAAGAGAAAAGTTAATGAATCAGCTACCTAAAGGATCTGAACCTCGGCTAAGATAACTGCATGTAAAAATCGTTTGCACCAGGCTTCCCTGGTGGCGCAGTGGTTGAGAGTCCGCCTGCCAATGCAGGGGACGCGGGTTCGTGCCCCGGTCCGGGAAGATCCCACGTGCCGCGGAGCGGCTGGGCCCGTGAGCCATGGCCGCTGAGCCTGTGCGTCCGGAGCCTGTGCTCCGCAATGGGGGAGGCCACAACAGTGAGAGGCCCGCGTACCGCAAAAAAAAAAAAAAAAATTGTTTGCACCCTGTAAAGGACCATGCCAATGGGTTGACAATGAAAACCTGAAAATACAGGGGGATTCGTCAGCATTCTGGAATTCCTAAGTAATCTTGATTTTCAAGAGAACGGGGCAATAAGAAGGTATAATATCGTGCTCAGTATCATAACGGGAATGGGTGGTGAGATGCAGACCTGTGTCTGAGCACAAAAGAACGATGTTCTCCCAGGTTCACAGGCACTTTAGGAGAGATTCAGCACCGTAGGTTAGAGGATAGTGTGGAAGATGGAAGGGAACTTGGAGCAGGAGGAACCCAGGTCAACTAAGACAGGTGAGACCAGAGGCACATCACTGTTATTCAGCATCACAAATGCAGAGCTCAGGTGAAGGCCACTGCCTGACTCAGACTAATCCCAGCACATCCTGGAAGTAAAGGAAAAAGAAAGGGCTGCTTCCGGGCTTCCCTGGTGGCGCAGTGGTTGAGAATCTGCCTGCCAATGCAGGGGACACACTAATGCAGCCCTGGTCTGGGCGGATCCCACATGCCGCGGAGCAACTAAGCCCGTGCGCCACAACTACCGAGCCCGCGCGTCTGGAGCCTGTGCTCCGCAATAAGAGAGGCCGGGATAGTGAGAGGCCCGCGCACCGCGATGAAGAGTGGCCCCCGCCTGCCACAACTAGAGAAGGCCCACGCACAGAAACGAAGACGCAACACAGCAAAAACAAACAAATTAATTAATAAACTCCAACCCCCAACATCTTCTTTAAAAAAAAAAGAAAAAAGAAAAGTCTGCTTCTGACACTTTCTGGAAGGAGACAGGATATACGTTATGAATAAATACTGTCTGTACCTGCTGAAAAAGCTCAGCTCAGGAATGAGGACTGAAGGATGTTATCCTCCTAAACTCCCTCCCTCCAACTCACCTCGGGGGGAGCAATGCTTCTCTCTCCTAGGTTTCCCTTGCTGTTTTATGTTACTGTTTTAAAAGTAGCTCTTAAACCGGGAGACACAGGATACGCCTGCAAACTTGTATCAGGATTATGATGTATTCCACCTATTAACTGACAGGGCGAGGTGGTGGTAAATCCAGACAGGGTTTCACTTGAAGCTAGATTTCCTGTTAACTGCTGTTGAGGATGTGCACATGTCTGTGTATTTCGCACATGTGTCTAAATACAATCTAACCACGTTCCCTCATTTATTTCACATCGCTCCTGCTATTTGGGAAACAAATGAATCAACGCATCATAAAGAACGGGCACGGATGGGAGTGTGGGGTAAGTGAGGCTGATTTTCCTGGGAGAGTTATTAAAATAAGTAGTTTTAGAAATGCTCCTGTTAACTCCTTCTGAGAGAAGGGAAAAATCTTAAAGGCCACAAAATATAGAAAAATAGTAGGCACCTTACAGCTCATCTACCCAAATCCCCTCCATTTTTACAGGTGAGAAGGCTGAGGCATAGAAGGCCCAGGTGGCTGACCCCAGGCTGCCCAGTGGATGACTTTACAGACAAGGGCACAGGACTCAGGTTTTTACCTGGATGAGGTGGGAAGCACAGATCCGAATACTGGGCTGCCCACGATTTTGTGCAGCATTAGATTACCTCCACAGATACATTTTCATAGCGATCAGTTATCTCCTACATAATAGGAATGAAAGTATTCAAGAAAAAATATTCTGGCCTCAAAACTGACTAGCAGTGGGACCTTGAGTAGGTCACTTAACTTCTCTGCACCTTGGTTTCCTTATCTTCTTATCTCTAAGTAGGAGACCCTACTGCTCCATTTTAGAATCAAGTGAGCTCATTAATATGTATCGGACTCTTCTCTTTCCCATCCTGGGGGCAGGAAAGCCCCTTTGCAGACAGGTGGGATTGCCACACAATGGCTAGAGAAAACCGGCCAAGAGGACGTGACACCCTCCTGAAAGCGAGGGGCCTTCCAACCTCCAGCGTAAGTTCGTCACTGGCTATGATCACCCCAGGGAGATGTAAACTTCCGGGCACTTCCAGCTACCTGTGATAGAATCAGAGCAGCCCAGGCAGCCCAGCATTCACGGTGAGGATGCCCATCGTCATATGTAGTGACCCACTTAGCTTCTGAAGAGGTCAATTTGGAGCTATGATGGACCCAGCAACTCCTCCACCTCTGAGTGCACCCATCATCTCTTCCATTCCACGGGAGGCTTGGCTAGAAGTGGGGACTATTTTATGCTTTCCACTGGGCCTTTCCTGCTGTGATAGCTTCCAACCCACTGGTCAAGAAACTAGTAAGCATTTGTCCAGTTGCTTTGTTCATCCTGCTTATGCATTTGGTAACCGGGGAAGTGACTAACAGATGGGGCAGTGGACCATTCAACTCTATTATTGTCAGAGCCGGGTCAGATCCATTCATCCCGACCTCCAGAAGCCCTTACTCTCGTGGGGGGCTTTGGGACCCCTGGAATCATGTCAGTTCACTCTTACATCCAGAATCCCTAGAAGTAAGTAGGTCTTTCCCCACTGTCCAATTATTTGCAAAGATTACAGGATCCTTCGAGGAAGAACTGAAAAATCACTACGGGTGATCTCAGGTTTTACTTAACTCCAGGTGTTACGCATTGCTAGATCCATTCTGAAGGTGAACCTATTTCTCTCTCAATAAATACGTCCTCAGAACTGACTCGGTTCTGAAAATTGAGGGATTAAGACTTTCCATGGGCCTCGGCTCACCCTCCCTTTCTCTTGATGCACACGTGTGCATTTTCACACATACATATGCAATTATTTGTTGGCTGCCTATCTTGTATTATATTTATATATATTTACACACAGTTCCTTTGTCAGCTGCCTATTCATCTTGTCCTAATGAACTCCGTGGCCCGTTGGACTCCTATGGGTAAAGGCCCCCGGTTGCCATTACGATCGTGCCGTCTACTCAATTATTTGATCCTTGATTTTGCTCATTGGTCGCGGTCCCTCCATGGTCTCTGCTCTTCTGTAATCCTATCAGCTCATTGACACTAGGGGACCCAGCATCTCCTAACATCACCCTCCTCTGAGAACTGACAGCACAGCTCAGTGGCAGGGCCCTCCCCCAGCAGAGTCAACTGAAACCTGTTCTCTGGGAGGGTCCAGAGGATGCTATGGGTGGAGGGGCTCTCTGATCTCATACAGTAGATTCTTCCTAGTATGCCTTCTTGCCTGAGCCTTTCCATTGCTTCCTGAAGACAGTTTTAGCAACTCTTCATTTGAGAATTTTTCCCTCATAGCTTTCATAATCCCTCCTAGCACGTAGTAGAACTGTCTCCAAGGACCCTTGCCAAGGCATTAAATCCCAAGCCATGGGAGAATGCCCCAGGTCAACACTCATTCATCTTTTCACCTTTCTCGAGGACCCTGAAGACCTGCTCTCAGGTACACTCTCCCAGTTCCTAAGAGTACATTTGGGTCGCATCTTTGCAGCTGCTTTGATAAATAATTCTGCTATTCTTTGAACAATGCTAGCATTACCCCAATCCGGTCATAATGAAACTGACCCCAGTTAGTTGTTACCAGGTGCAACTCATGGCAAACAACTTCATCAACTACAGCACAGTGCTTACGTACATTGCCTTTTGCCTTTAGCCTTACAGACTCCACTCAGTTACTTAGTTTGGGATTTTATTCCTCTGCCCCCTCTTAGTGAAATTCATACTTCTGTAATACGTTTATATTCTTTCATCACATTCTGAACTGAATTTGATCCTGGGATCTCCCAAACTCCTAAATATTTTTTTCTACCTCTTGAATATTAAGGTTTAGTCTTTTATGCATTTGTCAAATGCCCAATAGAAACTTAAAACATAATATCTTATATTCACCATTACATATGATACAGAATAACTGCTACTGCACCATATCCCCAGAGCTTCATCTACTCTGCCTTTCTCTGGTTTTGATATTATCTGGCCAGTAATTCTAGCCTTACAGCATGAATTAAGTGTTACCTCTGCTTCTAATTTCTGGAATAGACTGGCGAATCAATACCATTTCTCCCTGAAATGTTTACAAGAATTCAAAGCAACCTGGGTCTGGAACACTTAGATTTTAATTATTGGTTCTATTTTATAGATGTAGGGCTATTCAGGTTATCAATTTTTCCTTTTCTGAGTTTTACTAGTTTGTCTTTCAAGGAATTTGGTAAACTTCATCTAAGTTATAACTGCGGGTCTAGCATTGTTAGTCTTTTTTTTTTTTTTTTGCGGTACGCGGGCCTCTCACTGATGTGGCCTCTCCCGTTGCGGAGCACAGGCTCCGGACGTGCAGGCTCAGCAGCCATGGCCCACGGGCCCAGCTGCTCCGTGGCATGTGGGATCTTCCTGGACCGGGGCACGAACTCACGACCCCTGCATCAGCAGGCGGACTCCCAACCACTGCGCCACCAGGGAAGCCCCTGTTAGCCATTTTTATATTATTCTTTTAGCGTCTATGGGTTCAGTAGTGATGACCCCTGTTTCATCTGATACTGACAATTTTTGTCTTCTTTATTAGTCTGGCTAGAAGTTCACTTTTTAGATAACCTGCTTTGGGTTTGAATTTCTGTTTCCTTAATTTCCATTTGTTGATTTTTGCTCTATTATTTTAGTTTCAATTTGATCTTATTCCTCTAGTTTAACGCGTAAGTTCAGGTTATTGACTTTAGACTCTTTTCTAATATGTTTATTTAATGCTGTAAGTCTTCCTCTAAGCATGGCTTTTGCTTCATCCCACAGTTGATATGTAGAACTTAGTTCAAGATCTTAAAGCATATCTTGATACTTCTTTGAACCATGTGTTTAGAAGTATGTTTAATTTGCAAGTGTTTGGAGAGTCTCCATGTATCTTTGTTATTGATTTCTGGCTTAATTTTATCATGGTGTGAGAACATTCTTTTATGATTTGTTCTTTTAAATTTAAGGTGTATTCTATACCCAGAATGCGGTCTATCCTGGTGAATGTACCATGCAAGCTTGAGAAAAGCGTATTCTTTTGCTGTTGGAGTATTCCATAGATGTCCATTAGACAAGCTGATTTAGAGTGCTCTTCAGGCCACCTTTAAACTTATTGGTTTTCTGCTGCTTTGTTTTTCCTTTCAGTTCCTTGTCTGAGGAATGTCCAGGTTCTCTTCATTAGGCAAATGTATTTAAAATTATGACTTCATGAAGAATTGACCTTTTATTATTGTGTAATGCCCGCTTTTGTCCCTGCTAAATTTGTCTTGTTCTGAAATCTGCTTCGACTGAAATACAGCTATCCTAGCTTTTTCTTTTGAGTAGTGCTGGCATGGTTTTTCTTCATCCCTTTACTTTTAGCCTTTCAGCATCTTTATATTTAAAATGTTCACTTCATGCAGACCACTTACTTGGACCTTTCTTTAAATCCACTGAAAATGTCTATCTTTTAATTGGAGTCTTTACAGCATCTACGTTTAAGTTAATTGATATATCTCAGTGTCTCTTAGTCTGCATAGGCTGCTATGTGACAAGATGGTGTATACCGGAGGATGGGAAGTCCAAGTCGAAGCCCAAGGTGCCAGCTGATTTGGTTCTTGGTGAAGGTGCTCTACCTGGCTCGCAGACACCCAAACTTTTCACTGTGTCCTCACGTAAGAGAGCAGAAGTGAGCTCGCTGGTGTCTCTTATAAGAACACTAATCATACGGGATTCGGCTGTATCTCAAGGGTCTTCGTTCTTTACACTATTGTGTTTTTATGCTACCTTTATAACCATTCAGGGTGTGTTAGTATCCCCCAGTTTATACATGAGAACTGAAGCTGGCTCTTCAATGTTTTACAGTGTTTAAAAATTTTTGAGTTCCCCCAAAGTTGCCCTGTTTAACTAGAACCTACCTGTATAGTATAGAGCCAATAAGCATTAAGGACCCTAACATTTTAGAGTGTCATACTCTGCAAGATGGCTTTTGCAACGTCATCACATTGACTCCAAGGGTGCTATGAAGTAGGCATTACTGATCCAGCTCTGCTGGCGAGGAGACAGAATCAGGGAAGTAAAGCGATCACCCTGTTTCATCTACAATGGGTAAGTGGAGGTGTTGATGTTAAAACTTGGCTCTGCTGGACCGAAAACCTTTCTGCTATGGGCCACCAGCTCTGTTAGAGTGTGTTTCTTGCACACCCAAACTCTAGCTGGAGGGGATCGGTGATGCTTGGATTCCCTGGCGGGATCCGGGGCTGGCTGGTCACTGGCAAGGCCCTGTGGCACACTAGGTTCATGCTGGCTTCATCTCTACCTCACGCCCCCCTGTGCACTAACAGGGAGAGCCGCCAGGGCTGGTGGCTTTCAACAATGGGACCCTCCACACCCAAGGAGGGTCATGGGAGTCTTGCCAGTGGTAGCCGATGCTGAGATTGTTTTACTTCTTCAGTGTTTAGCCCTCTGCTCTCTTTTCCTGCTCCAGATGGTGACGGCATAACCTGGAATGTGTAGGTTTGAGGCACTTGGGGACACAGTGCTGGGCTTTATGTCAGGACGCCCCATGAGTCTGAGCGCCTGGCTTCTGCTCTAACTAGCAGAACACGATGCTTTCTGACTTTTAAAGGCATGAAGAGCAGGGACCAAGCAAAAGATGAGGCAGCTCAGACCCTCCCATGCAAGCAGTTTGCTAACATGGCCCCCTCTCAACCACGTGAACTCCCCCGGCTTAGGAGCTGCTGCTTTGAATTTCCAGGCCTCCATTTCCTGCGTGCAGACAGGCTGCTTTTGAACTATTAAGTCCATTTAGCACGCCATCAGGCTGGTAGGATAAAGCATACCCTCATAAGAAGTCACAGATTAAGCTGCTCCCCTACAAAACGTTTGGTTAAACAAGAAGAAGAGGCAAGGAATATATGCCTCAGCCTCAAAAGAGTTCTCTGCTTTTGCAAAGCTTGTTTTAAGGAACACATAACAGATCACCACAGCCAACTCTAGGAATCCAGGGAGACCAAAATCAACACATTCCATCATTAATGTTATGACTTCCACAAGTAGGGTTACTATCCTTACAATTTTTTGTTATGTGCCCAAACAGCTAAGCACTTTGCATGCTGTCTTAGCCAGTCTGGGATGCTGTAATGAAATGCCACAGCCTGCGTGGCTTAAACAGGAATTTCTCACAGCTCCAAGATCAAGGTGCCAGCATGGTCAGGTTCTGGTGAGAGCCCTCTCCTGGCTGGCAGAGGGCCTCTTCCTTGCTGTATCCTCACATGGTGGCTCTTCCTCTTCTAAGGGCACTAATCCCATCATGAGGCCCCACCCTCATGACCTCATCTAAACCTAATCACCTCTCCAAAGCCCCATTCTCCCAACACTATCACATTGGAGGTTAGGGCTTCAATGTGAGTTTGGGGGATGAGGACACAGATATTCGGTCCATAACACATGCATTACCTTTTCATTGAATCTTCACAATAGTCCTGTGAGATTAAACTCAGCCCTATCCTTCCCATTTTACTGATGAAACTCAAACTTAGAAATTTAAAAATTCATCTCAGTTGACACAAGTAAGAGGCTGACCAGAGTTTCATATCCAGGTAACGAGTGATACCAAGTCTGTGCTGGGTTACACTACAGGAACCCAAAGGGGTCAAAATAACACTACAATCCTTTCTCTGTCTGTCATTACGATGCTCCTTTTCATTGTTTTCTATTTGTAGAATCATTTATTATCATTTACAGGTGGCTCTCACAGCATTTTCCCCTTTATTTCTACTTTTAGAAATAAAGTAATTCCACCTGAATTATAATTCAAAGACTCAGTGAGATTAAGTGGCTTTCTCTTCCTCATCTCAGCAAAATGTCAATCTTGAACCTGGAAACTTGTATTACTCACGTTACACAGGAAAGTAGAGAAGCATGCACTGATAACTGCTTAGGTTTCCGTGAAATTCTATAGCCATATAAGTATTTACTCAGAACTTTAAGATTACTGCGCCAGATGACTGCACTTTTCTTTCACATTTTCTGGAAAAGGATCTTAAACGTAACTTGCATCGGGACTTGAGCAGACTGATTAACAGATTCAATCTGGCACCGTGGACTGAGCATCTCCTTTGTGCCAGGTGTGGGTGGCGTCCTTGGGGAAGACGGCAGGAAGTGCTCATCTGTCAGGAGCTGAGAAGCCAGGGAGAGCGCAGGTGCGTACATGTCCACAGTGCAAAGCAGAACGGGGCAGGTCCTGTGGGGCCCCTGAGGACAGGCTATTCCCCCCTGGACAGGCAGGGTGAAGCTTTGGGAGGAACAGAGACGTTGGGGCCAGGCACGCCTGGGTTCAATTCGCCTTGACATCCACAGTGAGGTCTGGGGCATGTCACTTAGACACTTTACTGCCTCTCCTGGTGGGTTAATCCCACCATAACCATTTACTCATGTGCCAGGTTTGACACTGGTCTCTAATTTATCTGCAATCTAAGATCACTATTTCAGCAATCACGCCAATTATCACAGTCACCTGGGGAGATTTAAAATTCGTATCAGCGGTTCCCAACCTTTTCGGCACCAGGGACCAGTTTTGTGGCAGACAATTTTTCCGCGGACCGGGGGCGGGGGGGATGCTTTCGGGATGATTCAAGCGCATTACCTTTATGGCACACTTGATTTCTACTACTATTACATCCGCTCCACCTCAGATCATCAGGCATTAGATTCCGGAGGTTGGGGGCCCCTGCCATAGATCTATATAGCTTCTCACGCCTCATTCCTGGCAGCTCTGACTCCACGGCACCTGGGAATCAGCAATTTTAGCTTGTTTGGTTACTGAGGCTTCCTGGGAGAGGAACACTCCACTCGGGAAGTAGCATCATGCAGGAAAATGAACAGGCAAAGCCTCAGAAGGAAAGTTGAAGCAGAGAGACAGAAAGCCATCACTACAGCCCAGGCAAGATAACACGGTGACTTGCGCCGGAAGAGTAGGCAAGGGTTGGAAGTGGTTTGCTTGACAGTGGAAGGGAGGATGTTCTAGAAGGGTCAGGATAGAACCAGCTTCCTAAAACAGAAGTTAGAGCAGGTCATCTGACCAATTAACATTTTACTGGCTCAGTGACTCCCATGACTGAGAGATGCCTAAGGCTGTTTGTGACCACACACCCCCACCATCACCCAAACTTTCCTGCTTCATCTTCAGAAACTCTGAATGGGATACAGTTCCTTACGTATGCAGACGTCTTAGTCCTCTGAGCATTTGCACATGCTGTTCCCACTTTGTGGAACACCCAGAAATCCACATCTAACTAATGTCTTCAGTGATCTAAACGTTCAGAGAATTCAGACTCAGAGCTGTAATAGCACATGTTACGGACTGGATGTTTGTGTCCCACTAAAATTCATATGTTGAGAACCAGTGTGGCTGTATTTGGAGATGGGACCTTGAAGGAAGTAACAGGGTTATATTAGGTGATAATGGTGGACCTCTGGTCTGATAAAGTGAGAGTCCCTATCAGAAGGGACACCAGAGAGCTCATTCTGTCACGTGAGGACAGAGTGAGCAGGCGACCATCTGTGAGCCAGGAAGAGTCTTACCAGAAACCAAATTAGCCAGAACCGTGAACTTGGCTTCTAGCCTCTAGAACTGAGAAAAGACATTTGTTGTTTAAGCCGCCCAACTTGTGGTATTTTGTATGGCAGTCTGAGCAGAGTAATAGAGCACGTAAGTCAGAAGGGAGGTAAGGAGTTAGTGCTCTAGGACCCTTACATTCCCACTCATGAAAGAAAATGCTTATATTAGACCTCAGTGTTCCAAGAATGCAGGCTATAGTCGTCCTAAGATATTCTTTCACTGTTCAGTGGTTTATCCAACAAGGTAAGAGAGGAGAGGGGAAGAAATGAGTGATGTGAATTATTTAGTTAATTCAGAACAAGAACAAAAGGAACACAAAATATGAGAGTAGAAAGAAAACTCCATAAAGCACTAGGAGTGGCAGAAAGACGCCCTGGAGGCGAAGGCGTTTTCGGCAGAAGTGGAAAATCGTCAGGAGGCAGCCACACAGCAGCATCCTTTAGAGTTCGATGTAACCAGTGTATTTCTAGAGACAATGCTTTGCACTTCGGAAACTACTCACACTGCCCCTCAAACAACTAGTTCTGACCCTGGGGTGTGGACCGTCTATTTGGACAGAGGAACCCCCAACACCCTGGTCAATGTAGGATTTGGAAAAGCAGAAGCAGGACACTTCTGTTGGCTGAGAGAGGCCCTGAAATTAATTTCATTGGTTTATGCACGTCCACTCTGGTGGTTAAGCCACAAAAGTATGGCTTAACCACTTTACTGCCATTCACATACCCTGTTTCCAATTCTACGGTTCTGATCTTTGATAGGGCTTGAGGCGGCAGTTAACGCCCTTGGGCAGCTTTTATGACAGTCACAGTGTAGAATCCATGACACGGCAGACATTTAGAGATGGGGGCCCTCCAAGGCCATATCAATAAGAAGGGTCCTTTCATTATTTTTTCCTGAAGGCAGGTAGGTAGCATGGCACAGTGACAGAGCTTTCAACACCCATGAGTGTCAAGTTCCGGAGCAAATCTCTACTGCACAGCCTGACACCTGGACAGACTCCCAATTTCTAGTGACAAGGCTCCTGGCTGTAAGCCAAGGCACTGAGGTCATAGATTCTCCTTCGAACAGTCAAATAGAAGCCAGAGAATGCTATGTAGTCTTTCTGCTTGAGCGGGAGACCCTCAGCCATGTCTAGAGTCTCTATTTTCAAGAGGTGTCCTGAACCCCTGGGGACATTTTCCCTCTCAGTCTTGATCATGTAGAAATTTCACGCCTGGGTCTCCTGTGAACTATGGCTCCTCCTCTAACTATCCCCAGGTTGGGATCATCATGGCTGAGGAAATATCTTAAAACACCAACTTCCTAACAGCTGGCCTCTGATAGGGAGGGAGGAAAGGGTCCCGTGTTTGCTAAGCTGCTCCCCTCTCTTGGGACCATTTCTTTCAGGGAAGCACCTGGCCATGCTGCCACCACCTATGAGAGCACAGTTACCAAAATGTCAAAGTCATCACGTTCAGCAGGGCTTCCTGATAAAGTCCCGTGGGAACTCACAGGTTGGAAAGAGAGGGGAAATTTTCAAAACGAAGGAAACAAAATACTGTACAGCTCCAAACAAATGGAAACAAGTGAACAGCTTTGGTACCTATGAGAGCTCCATCTTTTAGAATGGAATACAGATTTTTTAAAGTTCCTGGAAGGAAGCCCAGGAGAATGACTCTACATCTTGGGAAGAAATAATCATGAATGATCAACTAACAACTTTAAGTCTTGTGCAGAGGAAATGAGGCAAAAGTTAACTTGTCTACGGCTGATTCCCTGCAGTCTGGCCTCCCAGAAAGGGAGGTCCCTTGTAAGACTTCATGGAAACCATCCACCTCTCAGCTTAAGGCAATCAATCCCCAAATACAAGTATTATATTCTAGCCCCCAAAATAGTCACACAGGAGGAGGGGCCGTTTCTCCTCAACCGTGACCACTGAGATGGCTGTGAGGTCTTACAGCTGCGATGGCTAGGTTAGGACCTATCTCCTGGGCACATCTGGGGAAAGTCTAAAATGTCCCTAGCCCATGAATACTTCATAGGCGGGATACTTTTGAAGATTCTGTGATGAGACTCTGATCACCGGATGAGGGATTCGTTTTCCCCTCATCATATGGCTTAAAATCCCCAAGTCACAAACAAGGACCCTCCTCCAGAGTCTGTCCATCCTGCCAGACTGCTACACACTACCCCAGAATACAATGGGCACCACATATATGCCTCACAGTGGCAGAGGCCAGGGAGAGCTCTCCTCATTTTCTTACTATGGAAAAACTTCAAGTGATCTTTCCAAATTCAGGCGAGTTGAGTTGAACCTTGTGGTTCACCTGGCAGAAGATGGAGGGTGGGGGGAGTCAAGGCAGCCCTTGGGCGCCTCCAAACCTTGGGCCCCTCGAAAGTGTTATACTCGCTAGGACGGAAGTCCTGGTTAGTCTGCCTTCTGTAGGTGCCCATGTGACTCCGGGTTTGGAAGCTGGGAGTTTCCTGAAGCCACTTGGAGGAATAAGCGTGCGATTAAGCCACAGCTCCATCACCAAGAGCCGCAGCTGGGCCCACATCCTCACTGTCATTTCTTCGGTGAACTCAGGACTCCAGTGTTCTCCAAGGACTGGTCCAGCTAGAGACCCTTCAGGAGACCCAGTGCAAGGCTGCAGCTGTCACAAAGTCATCAGAAGGGATATAAATGCAGGACCAGGCAGGAACCTGCAGTCTTCCTAGCACGCTGCTACCCCTCGTGCTGCAGGAATCTGAGCCTAGGCGGAGCAAAGACAGGCAAGGCTCTCCTGCCCTTAGGCACCTGGAGGGAGAAAGGATGCTAACCCAGTCCTGACCTCTGTATCTAATCAGGGGCAAGTGAAGACAGTTACTGATCACATGGCCAGAACCTCTGATACAGGAAATGCGGTAACTTCCACCAGCTGCCCTCCCCATCCTGGGATGGGGATCTTACACCAGCACAACTGTGGTGAAAGGGTCGAATTGGCCACTCAAGACGTAACAGGCTTTAAACTAATACTTTATGTGGCTTCATAGGAGGATCAAAACAGAAGATGCATCTATGATGTCTTCACCTCATTGGGGACCCAAGAGTTGCCCAAGCACGCGACTTCCTTTGGCCTCACGTGCGTGGGACCCAGGACTGCACTGGAGTGCACACCGAGCTCTACACTGAGCTGAACTCTGCAGCTTGGAGACGCACACTGTGAGCAGGTAGAGTCCAAGGTGTTTTGTGAGGAAGGTCTGGTCAACCCAGACCCAATGAGTATCTTACCAGAACTTTATATGGAGAAAACCCCATGTTAAAGGCTTAAACTTGCAGAGACCTGTCCTGGACAATGGGGTGACACCACTCTTGTGTTTCTTCATGTTATTAGGACTTAGTCCGATACGTCTCGTTTCCACAAAGGTTGTCACGTGTTCCCCTCCCCACGCTCACCCAGCGGCAGAGCAGTTGGTGCACATTTCTGCTTAGGCAAATGGGACTCATTCATCTCATCCCTTCCTAAAGTTTCTCTCCCCAAGGTGTCTGCGGTTCCCTCATCCTGGTCCCTGTGCAGTCAGGAAAGGGCCTCTTTGCCCTCTGACCTCATTCTGCCCATCGGGAAGAAGCACTTCAGAGTGGAGGGGAGAGCTGGCCCCACATAAGCCCTGAGCCTTTAGACCTGAACATGCAGACCTGAGTGAGCCCTAAAAAGGAAGTGCTGGATTCAACACCCCACTCTTAAAGTGACCACAGCGGATAAACATCCGATTTGTCCGGAGGAAGTGATGCTGTGGGCATCCTTCCTGTGCGAATACGGTTTTAGTCCATGATGCAGCCTCTCTCAGGGAGGCTCGTTCCTCACTCCAAAAGGTCTCAGTTCCAGAAAGGAAACAGATTCTACAGACCCGTGTCGGTGGCCTGTAGTTACGTGAACCCCTGCTTGTCTGAGACTGACTGAAAGCACCTTGCTTTTGTTTATAGGCAGAGATTCCCTCTGGGCTTCAATATCCCGCTCCCTCTGAACCACAGCTCTGTTCTGCTCATCTGTCCCTGATCTGTCTGCTAAGCACTGAGATCCCAAGAAACAAGGCAGCACGGAGGCCAGGCCCGGCTGCCCTCTCTGGACCACTCAGGGGGCTACAACTGGCCATGGTGACCACGAGGGAAAGGAAGTGTCTACTACCAGCCAGGACTTCCGTCATCACGGATACCCGAGACCCATCCTCAGCCATCCTGGTTGTCATGGCCTTAAGAAGTTAACAAGATTCATCCCCGTCAGAGCAGACATCCAGTGGGTGACTCACCCAAATCCCTCCTGGAAAACTAGACCTTGTTAACTGTCCTTGATCTCCGTCCTCCTGTCCCATCACTTTTATTCCGTGGCAAAATAGGACCTAGGTGAGAACAAATCATTCCCTCAGTCTCGCAGAGAAACCAGGACTCACATGAATAAAACATTCTAGTCAACATTAATAGCTGTTGAAAATGAAGCCAGGAGCAAAAGCCCACAGGTTTCTCCACGGGGCAGATTCTATAACTCAGAAGTCTTAGAGGCTATGAGAAAATTTAATCGTTTAAGGCATCATTAATGCATCACCTGTACTTAGCCCAGAGCGTGCCTGCCTGTTCTGGAATGAGTCTATGCATGTAGGAGCTGGGGGCTTTAGGTAACATGGGGCATGGTTCATGGACACTGCAGCGTGCCCATAGAGCCTGTAGGACAGTTTGCACCCCACAGTGACCAGGACCTGGCTGACCCTCTAGTCATAACACTATGACAAGAATTCCATAGATGTGCTGAACGTCCAGCACAGCGAGGAAAACCTCAGCCACATCTCAGCTAGTTCACCTTCCAGTTGGTGTCATGGGTGAGACAAGGCCCCTGTCCAACAGGCCCGTCCATCCTCCAGTGATGGGGTTTGCTCTACTAGGGAAGATACTAAGGTGGGAGAGAGTTCTCTGGCCTTCTGGCCTCCAGAACCTCAAATGCTCTCCTACTCAAGGCTCACTCTTGCTGACACAACTCAAATTGTAAATCTGCACCAGAACCCGGTTTTTATGACCCAACAGAAGCTAAATGTTAATAAGGAAAGGGGAGAAATTCTGGGCCAGCCCTCTAGACCGCCATTTCCATAACTCCTGTTTTCATCTTTTCAAGGAGGTGGTTTTATCAAATCACCTCAAGACCATTAGACGTTGACCCTGAGCACAAGCGCTCATTCGTTGAGGGCACAAGGTGGGCTCCCCACTGTGGTACCCAGCCTCCCGAGTCCATGAAGTCGGAAAGGCCAAGCTCCATATGGATATAAAACAAGGCTTCCTGTGACTCTCCCCTCCCACTTTTCTTGTCTCATACTCAGACATCATCAAACAGCTGAGGAAGGTCAAAAGCATGCCAGTGCAGATCACAGAGAGCGAGGACAAGATCTGAAGGTTCTAGAGAGACGTTTACACACATTTTATATGAGAACCAGGGAAGCAGGGCCTATACAACTTGACTAAGATGAAAAAACTCATTCACTGTTTCTAAGTGACCAGGAAGGATGACAAAAAAGGCTTTTTCTCGAAAGGAACAAAGGCTTCTAGGAGCAGAGACTGCACACTTCTAGACTTTCATAATTTCTGGCTTCAGATCTCCTGACCTGCATGTGTACATACAACCTCAGCGCCCTGTCCTGTCCTCAGAGCCAGTGAACTTTCTTCTTGACTTTACAATGAGTCCTAGATGTCTCTAGCCACAGGCCACCTTGCATCTAGCCCCCGAGTGGACCTCACATTCGGCCTGGCTCTTGGCTTCAGGGAGTTTACTCTAGATCAGGATACCATCATCAGGCCTCTCTGCAGGAATCACGTATCCCCGTTGAGAGGAGTATGTAAAATGCCAACAGTGATATGTCAGCATCTGATAGGATGCCCCCCGAGTTTCTAGGAGGTCCAGGGAAGCAAAGTCCGTTGTAGGTCAAGAAGTTGCTCCACAGAAAGCCCCGTCTAGTACAGAGGTCTGTTTCTAACAGCCACCTTTATATTTTGGACATCCCTGGGCACTGGTGGAATAATGGTCAACTTGGTCCTAGGTAATGGTACTTTATGGGGGAATATTCTCTATGGACAGACAGTTCTAAAACTGCCTTTGATTCTGAGAGGGATGCTTGGACATCAGCTGTAGCTCGCCGCCTTGAGCAAAACAGCTTCATGTCCAAGAAGCTGAGACTAGTTTGCAGGCCCAGAAACACCTCCAATCACGGAAGAGCAAAGATCAACGTTCAGGCCAAGGAGGCACAGAGTGAGGTCCGGAGACAACCAAGCCGTGGGTACACAGGGCTTCCCCAGGGCAACATCCAGCTCTGAAGTGGCTCCAAGCCACAGCCATGCTCTTGCACTGAGTCCTGAGTGCCATGCTTCAGTTAACGCCAGCCCAAAATTCGAGGTCCCCGTCTCTGTAAAGGTTCTTGTTCCTAGTTAAACTTCAACACTTCAGATTTCCGAACTCTCTGGATGTGCCCCGACTGGTAGTTCGGGAGATCCAGTGCTGGCTCTGGATCCAGCACGTGGATTTTATCTTGGGGACATTCACCACTGGCAGGAGGCAAGGACCCGAGAGCGACAGGTCCTCCCTTCGCGTCAGGTCTTACTGTGTTCCGATCTGACATGTGACTGCTACACATTTTCCCCGCCCTTGTAAAATCACCATCACTCCCTATACTCTGTAGTTTTTTTTGTTTTTATATATTAAACTATGGTTGACTTACAACATGGTGTTAGTTTCAGGTGTACAGCTTCAGATTCTTTTCCGGTGTAGGTTATTACAAGATATTGAATATAGTTCCATGTGCTATACAGTAAATCCTTGTTTCTGTCTCCCTGTATTCTTAACGAGTCAGTGTGAGAAGAGACTTTTGCCTCTCCAGACACAGAAAGCCACGTTCCTCTGGATTTGCCACACCTGCCTTTCTCATACCCACGCCAGCCTCTTTGCTGTTTACTGACAGCTGCCTGGTGTCTGTCGCCTGTGCCTTTCCAGTGAACAAGGGTAAAGCAGACAGTCTCAGAAAGTCACTTCATTGACCTTCTCTGGCGCCACTTAGCAAGGTGTCTCTCCCCACAGACCCCCTACCCTTTTCCTTGGGCAACCCAAGTTTTGCAGAGGGGTTCCCTTCATAAGACACATTTCCTCCCAAACCAGAGGCTGCTGAGGGCCCCAAGTCCTAAGGGCAAAAAGTGGGAGGAAGGGAAATATCTCTGGTGCTCGAGTCTAGAAGGCCAGTTCCCACCGTACCAAAGAGTTTTTGTCACCCTACTGCCATATGGGGCATTGCAGTATTTCTAATTTTTAGTATGTACAATTTTCATTTAGTTAACAGATAGAAAAGTTAATTTTATTCTCTATACACGTTTATTTTTGTAGTTATTCCTAGCATTTGCCAGCCCTGTACCTGCAGGAATGAGAAGCCACGCTTTCTAGAGTTTGCCAGTAGCCTTGCTGGGAGGTCATTACCAGACCTTAGATTACTGAATCCATACTCCATTTTTCTCCCGTTTTGAGACGAAGCAGTGCTCTGGTGGGCTACTTACTAGGAGTGCTGGTAACAAAGCTGAAAAAAGGTCCAGGACAACAGACCGTGCCATTTCATGAAACGCGACTCACCAAATGGTTAGACAGGGCCTGTGACTTTTGAAAACGGTTTTCTAGACCACGCTCACCTGGTCAAGAGCAAGTGGACACAAAGACTCAGTGTCTCCCCCTCTCAGTTTAAAGCCTCTCCAACCCCTGGTCTCCTTACTGCCCAGTCTAATTTGGAGTACCGAAAGTCAACGTCGAGGTCAATTACA
Organism: Neophocaena asiaeorientalis asiaeorientalis; assembly: GCF_003031525.2. Classification (NCBI taxonomy): domain Eukaryota; kingdom Metazoa; phylum Chordata; class Mammalia; order Artiodactyla; family Phocoenidae; genus Neophocaena; species Neophocaena asiaeorientalis. The sequence goes on along the minus strand of NW_020172779.1, from coordinate 19,657,845 downwards.
ACTGGAGGAACTACATCTGTTTCCTACTCATGATGGAAACCACACAACAAGTTTACTGAGAAATGGCGTCACCTACGCAGGAGCCGCCTGGGTTGCTGTCGACCATGCAGACGTCCTGAAAGGCCCAGCAGAGCCTGGATTCACATGATAGGACAGCCATTCCGTAGGCTACAAGACACGTATGGTCCAAGATGTAACCTAGAGTCTTCCATTGTTAGGAGGTTGGCCTGGATTTCTAGGGAGACGTCCAGGCCTAGGGCTTTAAGATCTCTGTAGATGAGCACAGACACCAGAGTCTCACTACGACACTGCAGTAACACTTCATTTTCGGTGCTCCCTATAATCCACAGGTTCAGAGACAAGACGTTTCATTTTTTTTTTTTTTTTTTAACTGGAAGCCATTGTCTTGGTTCTTCATTTAACCCTCTTGGAGGATATGCCAGCGCTGGTCTTGGGACGTGGACATACTACGTGGAACTCCAAACACATAGATCGTGATGTAAAGCAAGTAAAGGAAAACCGAACAGTCCCTCATGTAGTCCTGATTAAGCGATGTAGCCAAGACAGTGACGCGCACTACAGCTCAGGAATCCATGGGGAGGCAGAGTAGTGCCCCTGGCCTTCAAGACAGGACTAATTTGTGACCACTCCTCGGCTGAATGGACAATTGGATTAGAGGATGTTGTCGGAGACCAAGGGCAGAGTCTTTCACAAGACACCGAAATCACCGTGATCCTGTCAGAAGCAGCTGGAGCGACGGAACAGACTCTCGAGATGCTGCCAGTGCCTCCCACTGGCTGAGCCCAGCTGAAAGCTAGTACTGTGCTGGAAGACAGGCTGCAGAGGTCAAGTTTCCCATGATTTAGGACACAAGAGAGGCAAGAAGTGGGTTGGAAGTCAACAGGACCAGTGGCAACATAATACACACAGTTGACCTGGTCAGACAATTTCTACTAGATGCAACGTAAGAGACATTTAAACATAAGCATCAGGTCTATTTTGAGACAGAAAGTATCCCTGCTTCTTTGGACTGTCTTAGTTTAAATCTGGATTTCAGATCAGTAGAAGGAGAAGACCAACCCAGCACTTAACCACAAGAATGAGTTGGGAACCTGTCCTCTACATGTGCAAGATGAAGGAACAAAAACAATTGTGATTAATCCACATAGATGCAGAGATGAACATTAAAATTAGTTATAACATTATATGCTGAAGTTATACGGTTAGATGATTTTTTTTTGTTCAGTTATCCATGTCCCTCCCTTCTGTTAAGAAGACATGACAAAAGTGATCAAAGTCATACTTTGAGAGGAAATCTAAAATTCTAGAAAAAAAACTACAGTGGATAGGATTAGCAAACATTGCAGAGGAAAATAGCGAATTTCAGAACAGAGCAATAGAATTATGTCCAAAGTGACTAAATGCATAAGAATAAGTGAATTGTGGACAAACTCTAAGCCACCTAACATATGCATAAGTGGAGTACCTGAAGAGGTGAGGAGGCAGAAAAATATATGAAGTAGTGGCCAAAACTTTTCCATATTTTAAGGCAACTATAAATTAACAGAATCGGGGACTTCCCTGGTGGTCCAGTGGTTAAGACTCTGAGCTTCCACTGCAGGGGACATGGGTTTGATCCCTGGTCAGGGAACTAAGATCCCTCATGCCGTGTGGCACGGCCAAAAAAACCTTTAAAAAATAAAATAAAATAAAAGAATCAAACCCAAAGAGTACAGAATATAGAATACATTAACTGAATCAATGAAATGAATCAAAGTTAGCAGAGACTTATTAGAGCTCTTGATCCCTACTAGTCAGTCAGGAAATGCCAGTTCCGTATATCAACTGCATGTCCCATGATATTTTTGGCTCTGATTAAACAACCAATAGAATCAAGAAGGCATGGACAACCCTGCTATTAGTGGGCTGGAGAAGCAAAGACACCAACCAGCTACAGCTATGAGCATCTGTGGTTTATAAGAGCTTCCCTGGCAGGTACGTTGTCTTTCCAGGAAAGGATGGCTTCCATCCTTCAACCTCACGTAGCTCCACACTTTGTTTAAAAATAACACTCTTTGATAATGTGATGTGTAGCCTGGAGTACTCTTATTAGCCCTTTTGAAGGGCTCATGACATTGGGCCCTTTACTATAATGTCACTTATACAGGAAATCTCAGATCCCTCGCCACACAGCTCCCCTTATTGGAAACAAGTCTGCCATGAGTGAGAACAGGACTTCACGGCAGACAAAGCCCTCACCGTCCTGTGCCCTTCGTGTTTCCCAGGAGCCTGAACTGAGGACTCTTACTACCTGGCCTGCCACTAAGCCACTAGACGACCATGTTCTTGGCTACACCAGGTAGACATCTAGATCCTACGTTTATTAAAGGTAACCAAGCCTTGTCTGAAAACTGTCTAATGGTATCTCTGTTGGGCAGTTGTCTTTGTGCCATGGAGAAAAGTTTTCTTCCAAGAACCTGGAGCCTTAGATACCCCTTTTCCTCTTATGAGCACTTATCTAATACTCCTTTTATCTCTGCTGGATCCTTCATCTACTATGTTTGGGACAATTTGTTAGGGGTGGGGTAAGCTTCCCAAATACCAACTTCAGAATAACTGGCTGTCAAGAGCAAGTAAGAAAGAGAGGGTAGTAAAGGGAAGTGTTCTATTCACAGTCACTAAGGAATCACTTGACTATGAACATTCCTCAGAAAACTTGGCCAGGAAGTCACTAGGATCACCAAGCAGTGAAGGGAATGTGGAGGACTCCCAGGAGATTTGAGCTCATATCCTCCACGGGATGGCTCTGGGAGATACTGCACAATAGAGAAACAACTATACAAGCCAAGATTTAAATGGAAATAGCAGTGAGCATCTTTGCAACTGACTACACCTGCTTACTTCAAATTGAAGAACTGGCCAGGACATTCTAAAGAACTTCCTTTGACAAAGTAGATAGATGGTTACATGTAGAAGTCCCAGGAGCCTGATCTTTCCCCAAACTATTTTAATACCTCAGATTAAGTTAATTTAATGTCTGTCTAGGATCTAGATGCTGCATATGGAGCAAGAGAAAAATCAAAGCCCGATTCTGATCAAGAACCACTTGTCTTGGCAACCTCAGAGAAGGTGGTCTGATCTGTCCAACTCCATTTTTTTGGTGACAACAAAGTGTTCAAAGTCATACACGTAGGTCTCCCTAGAAAAAAGGGGAGGGAAGATGCTCATTTTTATATAAAGTAAAATTATTTCCCACAGGTTTAAGAAAAGGTAGAATCTGGCCAGAGAAGACAAGAAGGCCGACTACCATGGCAAGTCAGGAGTGTGACCACTCTTGACCAATCACAGGTCTACAGCTGCCAGCTGTCAGACTCTGAAACCGTCTTCCCTGACACACTGTGTTCCAGGGCAGGAGCCTGATGGAGAGCCCTGCTCACTGCCGCCCCAGGAGGGCTGGGCTGGCGGCAGAATAGGCTGTATTGTAGGGCAGCCATTGGCAGAGTCAGGAAGGCTACAGATAGGGCACATCCGTGATGGAGGAGTTCGACTTCCCAAGGAAGAGCCCTTGGCCATCCCTCTGATGGCTCCCGTGAGTAAATCTCTCAGCGGTATGAGTCTGGGATACCGATTAACTGCCTGAAGCAGCTTTTAACACAGTCCCATGGACACTCAGTGGCCACAGCCTGGGTCAGGTCCAACTCGGAAACTAAGCTCATCGTAAGATGACTGGAGAACTACAGAAGGAAGAACATCTCCACCAACAGCTGGCCAGTGTGGCAGAGGCAAACAAGATTTGGACTCTTTGGCGTTCATGGTATGACCTAGATCTGCCAGGTAATACACTCAGGTCTGAGTTGAACAAGATCATCTCAAACTCAAAGCAAGGCTTCAGTGTAAATGGAAGGAAGCCCCCACTCTACCAAAGCTGGTAGGAGATAATAGTTCTACACCTGAAATTGGAGGATCAGGTGGGTAATAGTAAGGCATCTCAGTAACAGGCATAAAGTAGACCTCCCCTGCCCTCTGCAGTTTGGGCTGCAATCTTCCCATCATATCTGGGGATGGAGACTGCATTCCCGGGAAAGACATGACATCCTATCTCCTCTGGGTGGTCACTCAGGGATCCTGCATTTATTGTTGGATGGTGGGCTTGATGAAGCCAGTCTTCCTCCAAGACACTGATGTGCTGGGACAAGCCCTTTGGCCACAGAGCACACATCCATACACCAGGGGAGCACCTAGGACAGCATCCAGCTCTCAATCACTCAGCACATGATTTCCTTCAAGTTCCCAGTGGGAACTTGATGGGGGTGGGGTAGTGGTGACCCCCTTGGGCTGCAGCATTACCATCTCCAGGATTCTTGTGGGAAGGAGACTGGGACACAGTGCAGGCTGGCTGCACTACCGCTCAGAGAATGCTTCCGGTAGCCAGACGGAAAGGCAGCAGTGTTGCAGCGTAACTTGGACACGCTACCAGCTCCAGAACTCCGTGCTGGGATGGCTGAGGCCACATCACAGCTCAGCATCTGCATCTGACCAACCCTGCTTCTTCCCCCTCCCTTCACTGGTGTTTATGCCTCACACCCCACGTGTGGTCTGGACATCTGTTTCTTGCTGTGACCTGTACTTCCTAAGAAGATAAAAGATCTAAATCGCGTTAGTGAAGCTAGCCTTGTGTAAGTGTTGGCCTTGTGTCAAAGTCTTAATAGAATTATTGCACCATCTTCTGCAAACACCCAGAAGAGATGGCAGGCAAGATCACTGTTCAGAGGTTCTGCTAAGATTGAGATGGCTTTTTCCTCTCCTTGGGCTTTGGCTTCAGAAGCGAGCCTTCTCAGCGATACCTTGGAAAGGGTCACAGATATCCCCAATTCAACCTCTCAGTATCCTATATGGACCCAGAAAAGGTGGCCTTGCCGTGGGAAAATTCATCTCTTGCTTTTATAATCCCGTGGGCCACAATCTCCACGTTGGCTGTAAGTTGTCAGGCTGTCTCCTTCCTCCTATGTCCAATCAACCTGGCCAGCTCAAGCTTTTCTATGCTGAGGTCAGGTAAATTCTAGCTTTTGTTCTCAATCTTTCCTAGCCACCTTCTCTAGTCATGATCCCGTGATGAATATTTTCAGCGACCCTCGCCAACATCCTCAGCTAACCGTCTTTATGGTCTGATAAGGTTTTAAGACCTAGGACATTCTCCTGGACTTGTTTTGAAAACTCTTATGCATTTGAGATATGATGATCGAGGTAGATCCATGACTCCCTTGTTTTCTAGCCATAGACAACTCTCTGAACACCCACTGTCTATTTGGGTTTCAAGGACACTAGGACCAGGATGAAGCTTAGACTCCTTTATAGCATTTGGCATCTAGGTTGGCTTATCTTTTAAAGGGAAACAGATTTGGACACTGACATCCAGACTTATGCCCTCAGTCCCTAGTCACTCAAGTGTTCTCACAAAATAACAAAACCAAACTCAGAGCAAATTGGTATTTGCCAGAGGGGAAGAGGGTTGGAGGGTGACAAAAGTGGGTGAAGGGCGGGGCCATGAAACAAACTTCCAGATATAATCATGGGGATGTAATATAACATGGCAACTACAGTAATACTGTATTGCATATCTGAGAACGTCAAGAGGGAGTAAATCTTAAGTTTTCATCACAAAGAAAGAAACACTTGTCACTTTGGTGATGGATGGTAACTACAGCTTACGGTGATCACTTCAGTGTATACAAATAATGATTTTGTACACCTCAAACTAATGTTACGTCAATTCGATCTCAAAATTACAAAACCTTATAAATGATTTGAGAAAGTAAAGCAACACTCAGTGACACTCAGAACAGGCTCATACTATTAGAAGTAAGGAACTTCTAGTTAGGTAAACCGTTTTCTTCAGTAACACCAGAAATATGCTTGCTTTCCTTAAGACCAAAATAAATAATTGCTGAAGTGGCTCTGGGATTTTTCCTAGCTCAAGTGATTTGATGTTCTGTGAAGTTCAGAAATAACTTGGAACTTTCCAAGCCTGGGACACAGAAGAGACTTGGCATTCCTGTTCTTTCAGAAGGTAGAGTCAGAATTGGGGCTCTGGCTCTGGTTTCTTTTTGTAGATGAACCTGGATTGAGGGGAGAAGGCTCTGGTCTGCTTCAGTGTTGTCCTGTATCTTGTGCTGTGCTCTAATGAGGGGTGGGGGTCATCTGTCAGGCTCCTCAGCTATGTACAGTTGGCCCAGGAGTCCACTGGTCCCATCACCATCTGTCTCAGACGCAAAGATCTGCACTAGAGACACCAAAGCGATGGTGGCTCAACCACAGTGCCTTTAGGAAGTGCAGTCCTCCACGAAAGAGCAAAAGGGCTGTGGGCATGGCCTCCATCCATCCTAGGTTCTGGAGAGCAGCTGAAGACTCGGTGTGGCTGGGAGGACAGTAGCAGTAAGCCAAGCCCTGCCCGATGGCCCAGCAGCCTCAGCCAGAATTTGAGGACAGAAGATGCTCACAACAAAGGACAAGGAGCAAAACAGGAGAGAAGGGGAAGATGATCAATTTCCTGCGGGTGAATTATGCATAGACATTTGAAGAGACTCTTCATCCTGATTTTACCACTGGAGAAGAAGTGGGGCACTGAACAACCCCACCATCAAGTGTAAGTGATCCCCAGTTTCAAAGACACGTCAGACATCGAAAGCAGAGCCGACTGCCAACTCCTTAAGGGAAGGGCAACTGCAGCCACATGAACAGCCTCAAGCCTGGGCTCGAGAACACTTCCCCAAAGAAGCCAGGACAAAGAGACCACCCATCGCTCGACCGCAAACCAGTATTCTCCTTCAAGCCTTCGAGAACCTATTTCCTGGCACGGCTATCAGGGAAGGACTGGCTAGACAAACAGGCATCCCAGAACCCAGATACGGCTCTAGAACCAGCGAGGTGGGCACCAGGAGAGCAGAAGTGGGCCTGCAAGTGCCTTGGCTGAGGGCCCAATCCCAGGTCTCGCCCGACTGTCCCTTTGAACCAAAGCATCCTGTCCACTGGTCCCAGCAGCCTTCCCCTGCCCGCCCACCATCATCTCGGGAACATCCAATCATTTGCTCAGCGGCTCCTCTCTCCCCAACGTTCTTTCGAGTTCCTCTGGGGGCAACGGGGGCCAGTCACCAGGGAGCGGGGTGGTCCAGCCCACCTGCGCCAGAGGAGAGAACTCAACCTCCTCAGACACTTAGGAGGAGTCACTCGTCAGAGTCACAGACTGACCCCGGAAGGGCTCATCCCTTCACTCCTCTGGTGTCCACAACAAGGAAAATGCCAGGAGCACAACTAGCACACTGGCCTGGCGACACTGCCCCCCGCCCCAGCCTGACCCTGACCATCCCCAGCAACAGGTGCAACATCTGGTCAGCCAGGCACATCCCACACTAGGCCAAGTTGGGGCCAGAGAGGAGGGGACAGGGGAAGGGCACTTCTGCAGCCTGAACGCACGGACACACGGATGGTAGCAGCACGCACCATTGGCCGAAGAGCTGTTGCCTCTGTCGCTGGGCCAACAGCACCAGCGTCTGCAGGAACTTGAATTTAGCCCCTTAGATGATCTCCTGTCAACCACGAAGACCCAGGAAGAGGCATCGTCTCTCTTCTGCATGAGGAATGGCAAGAAGAGGACTTTCCAGGACCACTGGAGGCATCCCCCCAGCAAGGAGAATCTCAGGCTTCTCTTGACAAACTGCAGAGCTCACTAGGGCCTCAGCCTGAACAGAAGGGCATCAGCTTTCTCCCCACCCTTTCAGGTCTCTTTTCCTGGGATGCAGAGCCAGACTGACAAAGGGACAAGGAAACCCAGCATGCTGGAGACCAAGACAAAGGCAAGAAACAGCCATCACTTAGAAACCCAGAGGGAGTGTCTCCTTTGTCCTGTAGGTGGCTCTTTCTCGGCTCCCTGACTGTTGCCAAGCTCAGATGGCCTCTAGAGCCACCACGGGTACCACGCAGTAGACACCATCCCTGAAGACCGAATGAACCAGAGCATTCTCAGGACACACATCACCCCCTCCCTGCCATCACCACACCTCAGCCATCTGGACCATCCCAGAACTGAAACCAGAACCAACCATAGGTCTAAGGACTCATCCACACGGGTTTCCCTTCTGGCAAGATCAGAAGTCAAGCCTGAAGTTAGGCTGGTGTATAGAAGAGGGGGTGCTCCATGTCTCGAACATGGGAGTCCAGGAACATGTCTGTATCCCAGCTGTGAGTATCGGACCTGGCAATGGAAGCAGCTCCTTTCTTCATCTATCAATGGTTAATTCAAAGGTTAAGTCCATAATATTGTGGAATCTTTCAATCTTGGAGCATTAGAACATACAGAAAAAAGCAGAGGAAGGTATGGTAGCAACTTCAAGAAATCACTGAGGACAGTATGAATCTGGCACTTTCCATAGTTGTAGCATCTTTGGATGTACGGGCACGCCTGTTTACCCACCATCTTTCCTCATGTTTTATGAAGTATAAGTTGTCTAAGCCTCTTGGTGGTCTTCTTTCAACTGTCTCCTCCCTTTTTTTTTTTTTTCTTTTTGCAGTACGCGGGCCTCTCACTGTTGTGGCCTCTGCCATTGCGGAGCACAGGCTCCGGACGTGCAGGCTCAGCGGCCATGGCTCACGGGCCCAGCTGCTCCGCGGCACGTGGGATCTTCCCGGACCGGGGCATGAACCCGTGTCCCCTGCATCGGCAGGAGGACTCTCAACCACTGCGCCACCAGGGAAGCCCCGCCCCTTTTATTTAAATTAATTTATTTTTGGCTGCGTTGGGTCTTCATTGCTGAGTGCGGGCCTTCTTGTTGTGGCCAGGGGGGGCTACTCTTTGTTGCAGTGTGCGGGCTTCTCATTGCAGTGTCTTCTCTTGCTGCAGAGCACGGGCTCAGGCTTCAGTAGCTGTGGCACAGGGGCTCAGTAGTTGTGGTTTGCGGGCTCTAGAGCGCAGGCTCCGTAGTTGTGGGGCATGGACTTAGTTGCTCCGCGGTATGTGGGATCTTCTCGGACCAGGCCTTGAACCTGTGTCCCCTGCATTGTCAGGTGGATTCCTAACCACTGCGCCACGAGGGAAGTCTCTCCCTCCTTTTCAAGTGCTAACTTTGAAAGATACATCATGGATTATCAAGCTATGTGACCTTCCATTGATGTAATAACAATCTTTGTAAATTTGAGATTGTTCTTCAGATATAAACAAGCTAACTCCTTGAACCAGGGTGTTACCTTAATTCCAGGTTGTCTGAGAAATGAAATCACAACCTCTGGGTTTGTTCCTGAAGAAATGTCAGGACATTATTTCCCCTCTATATCTTCTAGAAGCCCTTCTCCCACTTTTCTCTTAAAATTGCCACCCACCCCCCAGCATCTTTGGCAGACACCAGCTCTATGGCAGGTACACACCTTAAAAGTCCTTCCACCCCACCCTTGGGGATCTACTATCAATGTTACCATGTATGGAGATGACCTTCTGAAAGTTTAGTTTTGTAAAGCTTCTTTCATGACCAAGCTACAGGCTAGGCATACATTATTCACTAACTTTAACCACTCTCAATTTGTCTAGACTTTAGAAATTTGAAGTTGTAAAGGACATTCAAGAGGCAGTTACCACATGTGCCCAAGTGAGCTGTTAGGCTTTCAGTGGTACGGGAGATTCTTGCATGAACTGCCCAGAGGAAGAGACAGCGGGAGAACTAGCTCCATAGGATTTAGACCTTGAGACAAAAAGGGGAGTGATTATCAGAGGGGGTCTCTCCCATATCAAAGTCACAGGTTCCATCCTGGACTCTGCAATGTTCCTTCTTTTATTATCCCTATTTCCAGGGAAATTTCCTGAAATTCTAAGTTAATAGAAAAAGGAATTTAGGCTGAGGCATACAACCCTGGCCTCGTAGAAATCACATCCATTTCCAGGCCTTCTCTGGTCACAAAACCCAGCGGGCCTCTGTCCTTAAGGTGGGTTGAGGCAAAGGACATCTTAAATCCACCTGCTGAATTTAATGTCCCAGAGCCCAGTGCTAGGGCTCTGGGTTCCTCCTGGGCCCCACTCAACCCACAGCTTCCCTTTCTGCCTCATGGATTTCTTTGATTCCAGGTCTCTTATCTAAATGTCCATCTTCCATCTCCAAACTTGAGCTTTTATGTTTCCTAACTCATCAGGCTAGATTCCTACTTGCCAAGTCATTCATTACCTTTACTCCTTGTTTCCCCCCCCCCATAAATAAAATACACTAGTTTTCTATGATCTCATTGAGTCACTGAATCAAACAACTATCAAGTCCCACATTACCTTCGGACTTAAAATTATAGAATATACAGTAGTACATTTCTCTGATGTTAAATTTAGGAGTTAGGAGTCTACTTACATGAAATCCAGATCATCCTCACTGAGGAAGAACTCTCTTGGGCACCTGCCTGCTGCTGCCCCTCCTGTGGGCCCCCAAGGCACCTCTGAAGAACATCAGGGCTCCAAGAAATAAGGTTTGAAAGCTTCTGAGATGCTCCAAATCTTCTTATAAATGTAACAAGCTGAAAAAATGTTATTTACAATAATTCATAAATTAGGTGAATTGACCATACACCATCTTCAGTAAGTTATTTTTAAAAAAAGAAGCACTGATTAACTTTCGGTTTCTTTAACCTACGATTAGCATAGGTGTGCATATTGCTTAAACTTCTAAGTCATTTAGTTGTGAGTAGTTTTGCTTTGTTTTATCTCTACAGGTTATTTTGTTCCTTTATATTTTATTACTGGTGTTTGATTTAATTCACTGTGATCAGAACCTATTAGCTGTATCTTGGATATTTCAAACTTGTTGAGATTTGTTTGTGATCTAGTACCTGGTCAAAATTCCAAATGTTTCATATGCATATAAAAATAATTTTTAGATTAGGTATACTAATGCACTATCCTTTCTGTATATTTTATTAAGTTGCGTCAGTCTGAGAGAAGAATTTAAAACCCTGAATGAGAGGACCTTCAAGATGGCAGAGGAATAAGACGCGGAGATCACCATCCTCCCCACAAATACATGAAAAATACATCTACGTGTGGACAACTCCTACAGAACACCTCCTGAACGCTGGCAGAAGACCTCAGACTTCCCAAAAGGCAAGAAAATCCCCACGTACCTGGCCATGGGGCTGACAGGGTCTTGGTGCTCTGGCCTGGTGTCAAGCCTGAGCCTCTGAGGTGGGAGAGCTGAGTTCAGGACATAGGACCACCAGAGACCTCCCAGCTCCATGTAATATCAATTGATGAGAGCTCTCCCAGAGATTTCCGTCTCAACGCCAAGACCCAGGTCCACCCAATGGCCAGCAAGCTCCAGTGCCGGATGCCCCATGCCAATCAACTAGCAAGACAGGACCACAACCCCATCCATTAGCAGAGAGGCTGCCTAAAACCATACTAAGTTCACAGACACCCCAAAACACACCACTGGACACAGCCCTGCCCACCAGAAAAACAAGATCCAGCCCCACCAACCACAACACAGGTACCAGTCCCCTCCACCAGGAAGCCTACACAAGCCACTGAACCAACCTCACCCACTGGAGGCAGACACCAAAAACAACAGGAACTACGAACCTGCAGCCTGTGAAAACGAGATCCCAAACACAGTAAGTGAAAAAAATGAGAAGACAGAGAAATATGCAACAGATGAAGGAGCAAGGTAAAAACCCACCCGACCATACAAATGAAGAGGAAATAGGCAGCCTACCTGAAAAAGAATTCAGAGTAATGACAGTAAAGATGATGCAAAATTTTGGAAACAGAATGGAGAAAATAACAGAAACATTTAACAAGGACCTAGAAGAACTAAAGAGCAAACAAATAGTGATGAGCAACACAATGAAAGAAATTTAAAATTCTCTAGAAGGAATCAACAGCAGGATAACTGAGGCAGAAGAACGGAGAAGTGACCTGGAAGATAAAATAGGGGAAATAACTACTGCAGAGCAGAATAAAGAAAAAGGCATGAAAAGAATTGAGGACAGTCTCAGAGACCTCTGAAACAACACTAAATGCACCAATATTCAAATTATAGGGGTCCCAGAAGAAGAAGAGAAAAAGAAAGGGTCTGAGAAAATATCTGAAGGGATTATAGTTGAAAACTTCCCACATGGGAAATGAAATCGTCAATCAAGTCCAGGAAGTGCAGAGAGTCCCACAGAGGATAAATCCAAGGAGAAACATGCCAAGACACATATTAATCAAACTATCAAAAATTAAATACAAAGAAAAAATATTAAAACCAGCAAGGGAAAAGCAACAAATAACACAAGGGAATCCCCATAAGGTTAACAGCTGATCTTTTTAGCAGAAACTCGGCAAGCCAGAAGGGAGTGGCAAGAGATATATAAAGTAATGAAAGGGAAAAACCTACAACCAAGATGACTCTACCCAGCAAGGATCTCATTCAGATTTGACGGAGAAATTAAAACCTTTACAGACGAGCAAAGTTAAGAGAATTCAGCACCACCAAACCAGCTTTACAACAAATGCTAAAGGAACTTCTCTAGGCAGGAAACACAAGAGAAGGAAAACACCTACAAAAACAAACCCAAAACAATTAAGAAAATGGCAACAGGAACATACATATCGATATTTAGTTACCTTAAATGTAAATGGATTAAATGCTCCATCCAAAAGACACAGACTGGCTGAATGGATACAAAAACAAGACCCGTATATATGCTGTCTACAAGAGACCCACTTCAGACCTAGGGACACATACAGACTGAAAGTGAGGGGATGGAAAAAGATATTCCATGCAAATGGAAATCAAAAGAAAGCTGCAGTAGCAATTGTCATATCAGACAAAATAGACTTTAAAATAAAGACTATTACAAGAGACAAAGAAGGACACTACGTAACGATCAAGGGATCAATCCAAGAATATATAACAACTGTAAATATTTATGCACCCAACAAAGGAGCACCTCAATACATAAGGCAAATACTAACAACCATAAAAGGGGAAATCGACAGTAACACAATAATAGTTGGGGACTTTAACACCCCACTTTAACCAATGGACAGATCATCCAAAATGAAAATAAATAAGGAAACACAAGCTTTAAATGATACATTAAACAAGATGGACTTAATTGATATTTATAGGACACTCCATCCAAAAACAACAGAATACTCTTCTCAAGTGTTCATGGAACACTGGATAGGATAGATCCAATCTTCTTGAAAACCAATATTCAAAAAGAGACATGTACCACAATGTTTATTGCAGCACTATTTACAATAACAGGACATGGAAGCAACCTAGGTGTCCATCGACAGATGAATGGATAAAGAAGATGTGGCACATATATACAATGGAATATTACTCAGCCATAAAGGAAATGAAATTGAACTATTTGTAGTGAGGTGAATGGATCTAGAGTCTGTCATACAGAGTGAAGTAAGTCAGAAAGTGAAAAACAAATACCGTATGCTAACACGTATATATGGAATCTAAAAAAAAAAAAGGTTCTGATGAACATAGGGGCAGGACAGGAATAAAGATGCAGACGTAGAGAATGGACTTGAGGACACGGGAAGGGGGACGTGTAAGCTGGGACGCAGTGGGAGAGTAACATTGAGATATATACACTACCAAATGTAAAATAGATAGCTACTGGGAAGCAGCTACATAGCACAGGGAGATCAGCTCAGTGCTTTGTGACTACCTAGAGGGGTGGGATAGGGAGCATGGGAGGGAGACGCAAGAAGGAGGGGGTATGAAGATATGTGTATACGTATGGCTGATTCACTTTGTTATACAGCAGAAACTAACACAACATTGTAAAGCAATTACACTCCAATAAAGATGTTTAAAAAAATTAAAAATGAAAAATCCCTCAGTGTGTCCTAAAGGTGGTCTGCAGTAGCAGCATGCCTAGTCTTTTATTCTGAGTACATATCAAGGGCTTATTTGATATATTCACTATTTTAAACAAATTTATGTGTTCAACAATATTGGCCAAACCTTTTTACTGTGTGCTCACCCTGTATCAGGTGGTGATGGTCAAAACTGAACAAGAAAAATAACCTGCCAAGAGAGATCTTCCATTGCAGGAGGAAAAACTGAGTCACGAAGAGAAAACCATAACACAATTGATCTCAGAGAGAGGGAGGAAGTGGGGGCCGTGGGACGGGAGGATGATTCACAAGGTGCTAGAGGAACGTAGCGGAGCATAGGCAGGGGAATCCATTACTGTCTTATGCCTTGAAGGAAAAAGAGGTCATTGTGGTAGCTTCTGGGAGGAGGTGACACTGATTTGAATTTAAAGCAGGAGTAGAGACAGATTCATAGTAATAGCCTCTTTGAGGAATGAGGGAGAGCAATTAAACTGCAGAGGAGAGGATGGCACCTCAGCCTTACTTCCCTTAGAAGAGCATTTTAATTTCATATATGAAAATTATCAAAGTTCAAAAAAGGAAGATTCATTAAGAGAATTAAAAACCAAGCCACAGTTTGGGAGAAGATAAGCAAACACCCAAGTTAAAAAATAATTGGCAAAGACCCGAACCACACCTTACCAAAGATGATATATAGATGGAAAATAAGCATATAAAAAAAGATGCTAAATATCATATGTCATTAGGAAATTGCAAAGGAAAACAATGAGATACCACTACAAACATATTTGAATGGCTAAAATTGAAAAAATTGACAATACCAAGCGCTGACAGGGATGCAAAGCGAAAGGAACTCTCATTCCTTGTTGGTGGAAATGCGAAACGGTACAGCCATTCTGGAAGACAGTTTGGCAGTTTTTTACAAAGCTAAACAGAGTCTTATGATTCAGCACTTGTTCTCCTAGTTATTTTTCCAAGTGACTTGGATACTTAGGTCCGCACAAAAACCTAAACACAGAGGTTTAAAATCAAATAATAATTAATATTTATTGAGTGCTTTCTACATGCCAGACACTTGGCTCTAATTTCCCTCATTTTTATAGTTAAAGATGACTTCTCAGAGAACCGAACTCACATAACTTGCCCAACATCAACCACGCAGGAAGCAAAGCTAGATCAGAACCACAGGAGTCTAACTTCAGATGCCATGTTTTCAGTCACAGTGCATTTCTGTCCCCAACTCTAAAAGAAGGGAAAATATCCTACAATAAAATGCAGCATCGAAATTCATTAATTCCAGGAATATTTTAACTTTTCCTCAGTGGAGTACTGTGAGAATACCTTTGGGGACAGACAGAAGTGGGTCCAAGTTCTGGTTCTGCCATATACCAGCTCTGGAAAAGGTACTGAAACTCCATAAGCTTCTGGTATTTTAGCTCATAGATACTTTATTAGGATGAAATGTGGTAAGATACATAAAATGTCTAGCACCTAGTGCTAGACTCCAACTTTCGCCATTTAAGTTTTCATGATGTGGTCTCCCAGGTGGATTTTCCCAGAGTGAGCAAATGAACTGTTTGTTTTGGCAGCTCCGTCTCCCCATGGAAATGAAAAAACTGCTGCTGGGGGCTTCCTTGGTGGCGCAGTGGTTGGGAGGCCGCCTGCCGATGCAGGGGACACGGGTTCGTGACCCGGTCTGGGAAGGTCCCACATGCCGCGGAGCGGCTGGGCCCGTGAGCCATGGCCGCTGAGCCTGCGCGTCCGGAGCCTGTGCTCCGCAACGGGAGAGGCCACAACAGTGAGAGGCCCGCGTACCGCAAAAAAAAAAAAAACTGCTGCTGAATTTCATGTCATGAGCATGGTCAATATGAGTCGTTGGCAGAGTGAGATAAACTCTTGGAGAACCTGTAAGTTCTGTTCTTCGAATATATACCTCTGTGGACCAGAGTCTGAGTTCACTGAGTCCATCGTCTGAGCCAGCAGTCTACTTCCCCTCTCATATTAGTACAGGACGTGCAAAATTCCTTTGATGACTTTGTTTTTATAGCTTCTATTGATGACAGTGTAATGATCCTAGACTGCTTACCTGGATGGCACATCAACCGTAATTCACGGAGAGAACAGAAACAAGATGTCTCGGTTGGCGAGCTCAGAAGTGCACATTCTGTTGATCTCCGGCTCCTGGACAGCACCTCCTGGGTGCTGTGCCAGACCGGCCTTAGCTCTCCTACCGCTCCCCATGCCATCAGGGCTGAAGGTGCTGTGCCCACTGGATGAGACAGTGGGTGGAGAGCTGTTACTCTGTGCGTGGGACAGGGTGAGAACTCAAGCATTCTAGAAAGCAAGAGTTATGATTTTACGCGCAAAATGGCCAAAGCTCCTCTTGCTGCTATTAAGGGTGAGATATTCGTTTCTCTGTCTTAGCACTTAGGATGCTTGGGACTAGTGTCAGACTGCTGGGTGCAAGTTCTCAGGAAGGAAGATGACAGAGGCAGGTATCTACTTGAAGAAGGCAGGTTTTCTCTGTTTATTTCTTGGTGTATCACAAGGGTCTGGCATAGTGCTTGGCAACAACAGAGCCTCTGCCCTATAAGATATATTCCCGATGCCTGATGTGTCACAGATACTCTGCTACCACGTACTCCAGTACCACCCCCTTCACCATCACTGGAAACATCACTAAAAAGCAACCACAGAACAATTATGCTTAGGGCTGAACCGCCAGTCACACTCACTCCTAATTGGTCCTCCAACCCTGGAATTTTCATTTAAGCACACTGTTAAAATATTCTTATTAACTTGCATTATCAGTATATCCTTCATCTAGTATTCATATTCTTTACTTCTGCAGCCTGGTCTGGAAGAAACAGATACCAAGGGGGTTTATATGACCCAGTTGTTGAAAATTGCTTTTTCTGATTCTGTCCCCAACTATCTATCTTCCCTTCGCTTTCTCTCCGTCACTGCAGTGCTAGTACAGTTTCTCTTTGTCGTTGTCACGGACCAGTTCCAAAGCGTCCTCATTGCTTGCGCTATTTCTGATTCATTTTCCCCCTAATGAAGTAGAACTTCCTGGTTGCCTTCTAAACATTGTGCTGATCGCACCACTTTTCCTTCCTGGGCTTAGCATCACCTTCTGAATCCAAACTGACCTTCCCATGGGCTCTGAAGCTCCTTCATCATTTGGTTCCCAACCTCGCACTCCCGCTCACCTCTTCCTCTCTTTTCCCGGCCACGACTGCACAACAGCCAATGATTCATCCTTTTTGAGCACCCACGTGCCCCTTTTCACCTTCTTCCCTCAACTGGAATAGCAAATATATTATCCTTAATACAATCATCCTTCAAGACAAAGTTCAGACATGACCACATACATCAAGAACGTCTCTATGGCTCCCCCTGGTTATTGAAGTGTACCCCACTCTCATACCTTCCTATACTTTTTAATGCTGCATTTTGTTTCTGCATTTTAATATAGGTATGTACGTTCATGGGTGTCTCAGCCTGCTTTCTATTACATTTTGGGAGGTGTGGCATACTGCAGAAAGAGCCACAATACTTTTTACCTTTTCCCATCAAAAGCTGAAGCCCAGAAGTGTTACTAATACCCAAAGAATGGGCGGTGAGCATGGAGGTGTTTAAATACTTTCTTCTAGCTTCTACGCTGGCTACAGTGATTAGCCCAAACTCACTTATGAAGAATAGGATGGGAATTGATATTTAGGTGGATGCTCTGCATCCAATAGTTAGTCAAGGTGCAGGTGACCTGGGGCTGTGGTCTTAGCCTCTTTGAATAGTGACAGATCTTTCTGCACATCAGACGTACGGTGCTGAACAGAAATGAAGATTCTCAGTTTTATATAGTAAAAAAGAAATAAAAGCCAGCTAATTAATACATGGAACGTGCACCATGGTACTGTAAGTGCTGATTACCCAATTTTTAAAAAACTGACGACACGGTGCCTTCACTTCCTGACTGCCACCGCCTGGATTGGAGAAGTGTGGACCCCCTCCCCAGAGACAGTCCCATACCTGTGCACGTGCTGCCATGTGCTTCCTGTTCTCAGACTCACTGGGTGACGAAGGCATGCATCCCATCAGTCAGCTGTGGCAGAGGCCTGGCTAACAGAAAAGCCCGGCAAGCAAACCGAGCTTGTCCACAAAGCTGAGAGGATTGTTCCTGCAAGTGTGCCCCATGGACAGTCTGCTATAGGCTTCAGCAGTTCCCAGGAGGTCCAAGGCTGGATCTGGGGGTCTGGGGTGAGGCCTGGGAATCGGGATGCTCATCAAACACCCCCAGTTACTGCAGGCACGTCAAATGGGGCCTATGGAACTACTACAACTACAGAGTTGTAGAGAGAGGCTGCTCCGACAAGCATGTAATGGCTCACTCTTGCCATGGTAGGAAACCCCTTTCTCCATCCTCGCCCCACACTAACGTAGCTCCCAGCTCAGGAAGGGCTGGTTTTTTGGGGGGAGCGGGTGTTGTGTTGAGAATGTGAGTGTAAACTAAATAGCTCAAGGATGCAGGGCTGTGCCCCAGGTAATGTTGGAGAGAGTGGGATTATCTCCGGGAAAAAATACAAAACCAAACCCCAAAACACCTCAATCTCAGTTTGCACTGAATCAGAACAGTAAAGTATCTAGATCATTTCTCCAGGGCTCCTGCAACAAAGTGCCCCAGCTGCTGGGCTTAAAGCAACAGAAAGGTCTTCTCTCACATTCTGGAGGCTAGAAGTCTGAAATCAGGGGGTCAGCAGGGCCACGCTCACTCTGAAAGCTCTCCGGGAGGATCGAATCCATGTTTTTCTCGTAGTTTCTGACGTTGTCGCCATCTTTAGTGTTCCTTGCTTGTAGATGCATCAGTTCAATCTGCCTTTGTCATCACGTGGTATTCTTCTCTTTGTGTCTCTGAGTCTTTTCTCCTGTTCCTATAGGAGCACCCATCGATTTGGATTAGGACTCACTCTAACCCAGTGTGAACTCATCTTAACCTGACTGTATCTAGAAAGACCACCCCCCTTCCCAAATAAGTTCATATCCACAGGTACCAAGTGTTGGGAATTCAACTTATCTTTTGCGGGGACACAATGCAACCCATAAGAGCATCCAAGAAGCAATGGACAAGAACACACTGTGCAGCCCACCCCCCAGTCTGCAACAAAACCTACAGAGCCAGAAAATGTAACTTCCTTGGGGAGTAATTGGGCTACTCTGAGTTACCTTCATCTGGTATTTGGAAGTAGATCTGGTATCTTTAGACTGAGGATGTCCTTGAAGTTTTTGGATAACAATGGAATATGGGATTTTCTGGGATCTGGGTGTGAAAAGGAGAAAAAAGGAGTGACTTTTTATTCCTCAAGCTGTTGGAAGGGGTCCTACAGTTTACCCCATCTGCTTAATTCCATTTCACAACAATCTTTGAAACACTGTATGTTTCGAATACTTCTCTAAATCCTGGACTCTTCCCAGAGCACCATACACTTATGTATCTTGTACTGATACACAGGGTTAAAATTTATTTCTGAAGCACGTGGTGAGAGGAATAAAGCATATGTTAAACAATAAGCATATTTTTTGGTAAGCCTGACTATCCCTGTAACGCAAATGAGCACAAGAAAAACTGCCATTTGGTCAGTTCTGCAAAATATTGGAAAAAGTCTTCTAGCTCATCTTTGAAGATGATTTCTTGACTTCCAGGGCAGAATTTGTCCAGCAAATTAGCCAACTGCAAATTAGCCAGTTGCCTGGGGTCCTTGCTAAGGAGACTTCGGTACTTGCACTTGACCTTTGCCACTGGCAGTGACAGCTGGCTTTGCATACTAATGATCCTTCTGCCGAACTCTCAGTGCTTTTCAAATAAGTTATCCATCAATAATCCCACCTGTAATAGGGTAGGTCATTATGTCTTCCTTATATCTTGACTGGACAAACTAGACATTTCAGTCTTGGTCTCTGTATAAGAATTCCTGGGATAAAATCTATGTCTCTATTTACCAGCTACATGACCTTGGGCATGTTAATTAATCTTTCTTTGAATCAAGTTCCTCTGATGTAAAATGGGACTGATAAATCTGATAAGAGAATTACATAAGGTAATTCACGAAAAGCACTGACACAGGTCTGCCCCACAGCAAGTTCTTAATAAATGGAAGCTTTTGTTAATGTAGGAGACCTCGTGATTACACAAATCAGGATGTAACAAAATTAGTCACGGGCTTCCACCTTGCATTGTAGGCTCACTCTTGTCATTTCACTAACCTTGAAACACAGGTACTTAACTTTTAAAATATATGTGCACTGTTTTGCACTGTTCTCACTTACAGTGATTTAACTATAATGTAGTCCTCGTGTAATATTTGAGCGGAATAATATGATTGGAAATAGACATAAACATTGATGTGGCATACACATGAAATTTACCTTTATGATTGGCTACGTTTTCTTCACATTAACACTCTGAGATTATATATTCAGTTACTATTCCGACATCAGCATATTTTATTCTTTCTGATTTTTTTAACTGAAGTATAGTTACTTTACAATGTTGTGTTAGTTTCAAGTATACAGAAAAGTGATTCTGTTATATACACATATATGTGTATACCCTTTCAGATTCTTTTCCATTATAGCTTATTACAAGATATTGAGCATAGTTCCCTATGCTATACATAGCACACCTTGTTGTTTACCTGTGTTATATATAGTAGTGTGTATATGTTAATCCCAAACTCCTAATTTATCTCTCTCCCACCATCCCTGCTATTCCCTTTGGCAACCACAAGTCTGTTCTCTATATCTGTGAGTCTGTTTCTGTTTCATAGATATGTTCATTTGTGTCATATTTTAGATGCCAAGTATAAGTTATATCATGATATTTGTCTTTCTCTGTCTGACTTACTTCACTTAGTATGATAATCTCTGGGTCCATCTAATGGCATTATTTTTTATAACTAATATTCCATTATATATATATACACACACACACACACACACACACACACACTACATCTTCTTTATCCATTCATCCATTGATGGACACTTAGGTTACTTCCATGTCTTGGCTATTGTAAATAATGCTGCTATGAACATTGGGGTGCATGTATCTTTTTGAATTAGAGTTTTCTCTGGATACATGCCCAGGAGTGGGATTGCAAATCTCTCAACCACTGCACCACCAGGGAAGCCCAACATCATTATATTTTAATGATATTATCTAACAATGCAATTCCCCACCGTTCCACTTATAGTGGATAGAGCGGTACTCTGCCCTGAATGTTCCTTCAAGTCTGATGTTACCATCCCATAGCTATTGGTTGCTGAAGAGTCAAAGAAGTGTCCCTCACTGGAATTGTCCTAAGCAACAGAGAACTGCCCCAGCTAAAGTGATGCCCTCTGCAATGGTTGATTTTAGGTGTGAATTTGACCAGGCTAAGTGATGCCCAGATAGTTGGTAAAGCATTATTTCTGGGTGTTCTGTGAGGGTGTTTGCAGAAGAGATTAGCATTTGACTCAGTAGACTGGGTAAAGAGCATCCACCCTTCCCAAGGTGGGTGGGGATCATCCCATCCATTGAGGGACCGAAATAGAACAAAAACACAGAGGGAGGGTGAATTCTGTCTCTCTTCTTGAGTTGGGACTTGCACCTTCTCTTCCCTGGGACACTGGGGCTCCCGGTTCTCGGGCCTTAGGACTCCCGGACTTACACCAGTAGCCCCTAGCTCTCAGGCCATCAGACTGGGACTGAATTATTTCACAGCTTTCCAGGTTCTCCAGCTTGACGGCAGAAGATCGGGGGACTCCTCAGCCTTCATGATCAGATAAGCCAATGCCCCTAATAAGCTTCTCTTGCACATCTATATGTATCCTATTAGTTCTGTTTCCCTGGAGAACCCTGACTGATATACCTTCCAGGAAGAGGCTAAGACTGATGACTGACTGACAGAGGAATGCAAACACCCAGCCAAGGGGCCGTCCCAGATCCAGAGCTCCCATAGGACTGGCTGAGGCCCGGGTCCCACCTCACTGCCAGTCAGCTTCTTCCTCTGCCCGTCTTGCCTTCTCCTTTCTTCAGTTTACATACTGATTTTCTATCTTAAGCTTTGTTTCTACACACTCTGCTTTCAGACACCCACTTTGATATCCCACAGTGGATCCACTGGTCACGTCAATTGACGACATTATTCTACATGTCCCTGCTGAGCAGGTTACAGTGGACACGCAAAGCAATTTAGCAAGGCGTAAGTGTGTCCAGGGATGGGTGTGAAAACCAGCAGAAGACCGGCGGTCTGCCACATGGGTAAGGTTCCTATGGCCCCATGTTCTGGGGCGTATAAGGATATTCCTTTAAAAAGGGATAGATGCAGTTTGCTGTGTTTGCACTTTGCAACCAAGAAAAAGATGCAATGCGGTAACTCTCTTTGATTTTTGGTGGTAAGATACACTACCTTTGGGCATGATGTTCCGGTACATTTATTGAGTGACCCATAAGCCTAAGTTTTATTGGGAGCCTGCAGCCAGAAAGGGCTCTGCAGCAGGTCCAGGCGGTCTACTGCTTCAG
This sequence comes from Neophocaena asiaeorientalis asiaeorientalis, assembly GCF_003031525.2. Classification (NCBI taxonomy): domain Eukaryota; kingdom Metazoa; phylum Chordata; class Mammalia; order Artiodactyla; family Phocoenidae; genus Neophocaena; species Neophocaena asiaeorientalis. The sequence goes on along the minus strand of NW_020172779.1, from coordinate 19,635,415 downwards.
CCTCGTGCTCCTGTAGATCTAATGATACTAGAAGCATCTAAGGCAGACAGGGATACTCATGGGCCCTCTGGGAAGTCCTCCACTGATGAATCTCAGCAGAGACACTGAGGACTTTGGAGTAAAACCGTCCCCTCTGGTTCCCTGGGCCCCGATAGCTATTGAATGCCTCAGGACACCATGTGAGTCAGCATCTTCAGTATACTTTTATTGGCTGAATGGCACCTGAGCTGGCAAATCATAAAAAAATGGTCCCTTGATTAAATGGAAGTTATTTAAATGAGACCAAAGCCAATTCAGAGGCACAGGTAACCTGCAGGAGAATGCAGTACACATTCCAAAGTTACCCTCTCCGACGGTGCTATACAATGAACTGTGTCTCTCTGAAATTCCTGCGTTGAAGCCCTAATCTCCATTGTGACTGTGTCTAGAGATAAGGTCTTTGGGAGCTGACATTAGATAAAGTCATAGGAGTAGAGCCATAATCTGATAGGACTATGGCCTGTGGGCTTATAAGAAGAGGAAACTCTCTCTCTCTCTCTTGCTCTCACTCTCCTGACCCCATGCCTTGTGAGGACACAGCAAGAAGGTGACCATCTGCAGGACAGGAAGAGAACTCCCTCTAGGACCTACCCACACCTTCACCCTGACCTTAGACTTCCAGCCTCCAGAACTGTGAGAAAATAAATTTCTGTTGTTTCAGCCACACAATCTATGATATTTTGTCACATCAGCACAAGCTGACTAATACACACTACTATACTACTTCTCCATCAACTCTCACCTACAGAACCATGTGCAGCTCTCTGATGGCAGCCAACACAACGGGAAAGAAGCAAGGGTCTCTTTCAAAATCTGCACAGTGTGTTGTCATCACTGGACGTGAATGGCAGCTGCAAGAGAGACATCCAAGGGTGCCCCTGTGGATGGTTACAAAATAAAGTTATGCAATGAAGAACTTGGGTAGTATTTCTATACGTCCATTATACAATGGAAAAGACAGAACCTGTATAGTGATTGCAAATGGATTGGCTGGCAGCTCATTTTTTTTTTCCAAAAAATAACTATTGGAAATGAGGTGTCATATAGGGGAGTGATGTGTGGACGGACCTCTTAGAAAGGGAATGGTGAATGAAGACATTTATGATAAAACTAAATAAACACCAGGAGACGTCAACCATTTGGAAAACACTCAATAACCAGGTGGACAGGTGAACATATGTGGACGTCCATCAGCCTCTTTCTCCAGGAAGCCTGGCATTTTCTCTGTGGACACAAAGATTTTGTGGCATCAGGAATGAAGACTATGCATGGGCTCTACAAGCTGGACATCCTTCACCAAGCTGAGCTGGACACTGCTATTGCCAAGTACTGATGGTGTCTTTAGCAGTGACTAATGCTAAGTATCTGGCATGCAAGGTAATTGTGCGTTCACTTTTGCCCCTAGAGTCTTGGTTTATCCCTTTTGTCCTGATGTCCCATTAGCTCCTCTTTTCATTCTCAAAAGTGTCCTACTTGAGAAAGTCAATTTTATGGCCACTCTGCTGATACAGCACCACCCCCAGATGCAATCACCCTGCTAGCAGGTGGTAGGTGTAGTACTTTGTTTCCTTTCTATAGTGGAGTGCGTGGCAATTTATTCTAATAGAGACACATACATATTCTAGATGCAGATTTGTCTTCCCTGCAGGAAATATTTCTAGCAGAACCATCATCGTTCAGTGACTTGTGGAATTCATCACCATAGTATTCCACTTTGCAGCGACACTAACTGAGGAAATCATTTTACTGTGAAGGAGAATTTGTAATGAGCTAAAACCTACAAATTAATTTTTCACCATGCGCCTTATAAAACAAAGTCACCGGCTTGACAAACAGATGGAATGGGCTTCTGAGACTCAGGACAGATTTGAGGTAACTCCGTGCAAGGTTGGGGTGCTGTCCCACGAAATGAGATGAGTCCCTTACACCAACAGCTATTTGTTTCAGTTAGGATCCAACAGGAGACAGAAACCACGAAGTACTTTGAAAATGGAACGTTTAATATAAAGAATTATTCAAGAATTACTAGAATAGGAGATGACCCATCAAGGGGCAAAGAGAACTCTAAAGAATATGATGATGGACCCACTGTAGAGCACAGGGAACTATACTTAGTATCTTGTAATAACCTATAAGGGAAAAGAATCTGAAAAAGAATACGGATATAAAACTGAATGACTGTGCTTTACACCTGAAGTTAACAACACTGTAAATTATAATGTTGTAAATTGTAAATTAACAACATTATAAACTATACTTAAATAAAAACTTTTTAAATAACTAAAATGTAGCTTAAAAAAAAAGTTTAAAAAAAAAGAATACAACGATGACAGATCGGTAGAGCAGGCAGAATCACTAAAACTAAGATAGATCACCCACGGGGGATACACATCTGTAAGCGCCTTACCCCTTGGCCGGAGCTTAGGATCCCGACCTCAGTATGTCCTTTTGTTTCCCACACATGCAGCCTTGTGCTCAGAGGGTTCAGATGTCTAGTGCCCAAAGGATGCCTACTGACCAGGACATACATAAAATTTTTGTCAAATCAGAATCGCAAACTCCCCCTTAAGCATTTGATCTCCTCATGTTGCTACATCACCACACGAAGAAGAGCTTCTTGTATTTGCTGAGGCGGTTGATTCTGACTACCAAGGGCAAATTCTGTTACTAAAACACCACCGTAAAGAAACACACTGTCAAGAAGGACCGTGTGTGAAATCCAAGAAAGGCACTGACTACTTCTTAGACATCTTAAGCCCACAAATATCAGTGAATAGGAAATTCTGGCAAATCCGATAAGGAAAGATCCAGGGAGGATATGAATCCTGTGGGAGTAAAGGCATCCATGACACCATCAGGAAGAAAATTTCGATTAACTGAGAGGCTGTCAGAGGGGATGGGAAACACGAGATGGGGGTCGTAGAAGGCGGCTCCAATTTATTAAATTATTCCCTCAATTATCTAAAGAAAAGTTAACCAGAACACACGTTTGGTTAATTAATTTAACCCCCTTTTTCTTCCCCCTACTACTTTATATAAAAAAGCACTGGTGGCGCCAACATCTCAAGTTTCAGGTGGGAATTTAATTATATTGACGCTCTTCGGATCACTCACCTTCAAAAACTTTGTAACAACCTAGACACTAAGCAGAGTCTGAAAGTACTGTGATGTGTTAGTGTGAGTAGCGTCACGATAACCTGAATCATCTGTGGAAGGTTCTTCTGGAAAATGCCTCGTCTGTGTGTCATACGGATCTCCCCAAGGACACTGGGTGACCCAGCTACCTCCTACCTCTGTGCCTGGGACAAATCGGCTTCACTGAACCTTACTCTGCCCACCTGTGAAACAAATAAAGATGATAACATACTGCATAGGGCTATTATGAGGCACACATGATACAATGTCTATAAAGCAACTGGAAAATATTAAAATAGTATAAAATTGTAAATGGTTATTTATTTTTTTGTTGACTCTACAAAATTCTTCTATCATGTCAAGGTAGTTAACCAAAAGGCTCTTACAGACCTCTCATCTTGGTATCTGTATAAAACAGAATGCTACAAAAAAAAAAATATGTATATACAACAAAAAACCTAGATAAGAAATAGTAGTCAAAAGAAGAGAGCATGACCTTACTTCAAATACCTGGAAACATGCACTGATATCTTCCATCTGGGTCTACCAGAAGGTTCTTCCTGCACTGTGGCCTGACACACACCCTTCCTTTACCATTATCTGGTTTGAAAGATCCAGGTAGCAGTTTAAACTAGAGTCTAGACCTACAACAGAGCCTTCTTTCGTGCAGAGCCCATTTGAAAACTTGCAGCCTATGGGTTACCCTATGGGTAAATGGATTTGTACAATATTCCCAAATGTGGTGTATGGTTACCTCCAAAATCCAGGGAGATCCACAAAGTATCCTATCCTGTTCTCCAGAGTGATGTACGGTGAAGCAAATTCTCTCTACTTTTAAAAGGATTATTTCCACTTGCCCTACACTCTGGCACCCAGAAACTTCACTAATGTGGTAGAGCACTTACTCAACTATCAGACAGAGGTAAATCAGAATCTGTCGTCTCACTGCCTACTCCCAAACTGACTAATAGTGTCCAGTGATGTTCTGGGTGCCCAGGACTAGAGACAGAGCCCGTATCTAACAGAAGGTCTGGGAATTTCCCTTTTTCTGGTGCATGGTTACCCTGATGAATAGCCACAGGTTTTTTTGGTGGCCATTTATGCTTTTAATAATACATAACGATTGTTTTTAACAATTTTAAATTTCATTAACAAATTTGAAAACACATTTCTCCATAATTTAAAAACTTGTACATTTTAATCTCTGAATCATTGTTATAGGCCCCTCCCTCGAAATTACTAATGGTTTTCATCTCAGTTATGTTCCTCTGGAACATGGAGGTATTCTTGCATATTTGTTGTCTATATTGCTTATTTGAGTCCATGGAATTTTACATCTCCATGTTTTTTAGTCCCCAGTGTGACTTTTCCCTTTTTGTCTAACTTCCTTTTCTACTTCCTCTGTTGGCTTTTTGTCTTCACTTTTGCTCACCTTGTGGTTTTCTGCTCCATTTCACAGAGGCTCTGCCTTCTTCAATTTTCGAAAAGCCCAACAGTTTAATTCCCATTGAAATGCAATTATACTTCATAGATGAAATAATGTTCTTTTTAGTCATCGCTGAGTGATGTGATTTTTTTTCTGGATGCACTTTTAGCAGCAGGTAGTGTGGGTACGTAGTGCTTCTCTTGGCATGCTGAAGTGACCTGCTCTGTGGACCTGACTCAGACCTGCAGCTGGATGTCACATTGATGTGTTGAAAGGAAGTATATGCCCTCAGAGAGCTGTCCAGGGAGCTGCCTGGGGCACTGAAATGTTTCTCTCTTGACAATCCCTGGGCTCCTTGGATAATGCACTCCACCTCCATGGTATTTAGAGACCAAGATCTGAATGTAATGTGTGCTAATTGCTACCCTAGCATTATCGTCCCCAGTCCCTCTCAGTGGAAACGTATGCATGAACACACACACCTTAAATCTAATTATTTTATATCTATAACTACCTACTCATTTATTTATGGAATAATACATGAGGTGTTACCATAAGGTATCTTTCCATATTTCTACCTCCCTTCTTGTCACTGAAAAGCTGGCTCCCATTCCCAACATACTTACTTATGTGCTCAAATTCCTGTATGCCAATCTATGCCTCTTTTACCCTGTTCTGATACTGAATTTCAGACTACCACTTCAGTCACCACTGGAATGGCTCTGTGGTCTGTGTCTGATGCCATCCTATAGGATACTGTTACTGATTCACTTTGGTCTTCCCAGTGACTTTTGGACTAAATTAACAGGAAGGAAGACAGGCAGGGAGGGAGGGAGGAAGCAAGGGGGAAAAAAAAAAAAGAAAGGAAATTTGGTCTATTCAGGTCTTACCCAAACTTCAAGGCTCAGCTCAGAGAAATATTCCCTAGTTTTGCAGAATAGTGGCCTTCCAAAGATGCCCGTGCCCTAACCCATAGAACCTATGAATATGTTACCTTGCATGTAGAAAGGGTCTTGAAGATAAGATTAAATAGAGGATCTTAGATGGGAAGTTGTTACAGTGGGTCAAAACTAACCACAGGGGTCCTTATAAGTGAAACTGGGAGGCAGGAAAATCAGAGAGAGACTTGACAATGATACACTACCGGCTGTGAGAATGGAGAAAAAGACCACGGGCCTAGGAATGGAGGTGGTCTCTGGAAGCAGGAAAAGGCGAGGAAAGGTGTTCCCCCTTAGAGCCCCCCAGAAGGCACACAGCCCTGCTGACACATCAGCTGCAGGCCAGTGAAACCCAGGTCTGACTTCTGACCGCCAGAACCGTAAGAAAGGAAACGTGTTAGACTTCTGACCGCCAGAACCGTAAGAAAGGAAACGTGTTAGACTTCTGACCGCCAGAACCGTAAGAAAGGAAACGTGTTAGACTTCTGACCGCCAGAACCGTAAGAAAGGAAACGTGTTAGACTTCTGACCGCCAGAACCGTAAGAAAGGAAACGTGTTAGACTTCTGACCGCCAGAACCGTAAGAAAGGAAACGTGTTATAAGCCACTAAGTTTGTGGTAATTTGTTAGAGCAGCAGTAGGAAGTTCATGCACTGATCTTGGGTGATATTTACTTGAGGACTCTTCTTAGGATCCTCACCAGCGTTCAAACTCCACAAAGACAGGGGCCATGTCTTTCGTGTCCATCTTTATAGCCAGCACGTGGTTGTGTCCCAGTGAAACTGACCCCTCCAATGGTTTAACTTTTGAGGTTTGACTCTTATTTATTTTAGTGGAGACCGTTAGGCCTTTGTGTGAATTACAGATAAAGAGAAGTGACCTTGAGAGATTTTCTGAGTTCTCCTTCATTCTGTATTAATCTATGAAACAATCAACATACCGAGGTAAAACAATTCAGTCAAGGTATTATCTTCTAAACATTCCCTTGCTTGTGCATTTATTCCTCCATACATTTCCTGTGCTGGTTCCTCTGTCTAGAATGCCTGCTGGTTCCTCTGTCTAGAATGCCTGCTGGTTCCTCTGTCTAGAATGCCTGCCCCTTCTTGCCTTTGGCTCTTACTATTGCCACCCAGAACAAAGATTAGGAATGCATTACTCTCTCTCCTCATGCATTAGAACACATCAGAGACAGTTTTCAGGAAATTGCAAGGCTATAGTCAAGGTTGCGTTTAAAGCATTTATTGATGGCTTCAGGTGAGCTCATCAAAGACACAGGGGACTATGAGATATTGGTGTATCTTCAGAGATTGCATAATTCACTCAAATTCCCTGTCATGAATGATCGTCTCCTAATAGGGTAGTAAAACTTATAATGGAAACCCAAAATGCTTATAAGTCTGAGCTAAGGAAAAATCTCTGGGCTCATTTAGGGTAAAGAGGAATGCATTTTACACCCCTGCTTTCCTAGTCATTACATTATGTCTTATAAGTTCAACAATCTGAAAGTCAGCTTTTTCTATCACACTAAGGACCCATCGATGACTCACGGCTTTGCATTATTCAAGGGTTTGTTTAATAAGGATTTGCTTACTAAAAACAGAAATGATGAAGCAGCTTTGACCTTTAAACTCTTCATGTGCGGTTTCAAATGTGGGTCTGCACTCATCTAGAAGGAAGATTTGGCATTGAAATCAACTGAAATTGGAAGCTTCTCTTGCGTAACAGTTTATATGCTTTGTCTTCCTCTGAAATGTCCGTGTATCTTCCTCCTGCAGTAAGAAGTCCCTCAACAATGGAGACCTGGACAAAGTGTTACATCCTCAAAGGGAAGCTAGGTGGGGATGTGTGAAAGAAGCAAAAACATCCATTAGGCTGACTTCTGCTGTAAATCCTGGAACTCCATAGGTTTGGATTTGCTCAGGGACAATATCATCCTTTATGCTTTTATAAATGTCATAAATAACACTTCATTGGGCTTCCCTGGTGGTGCAGTGGTTAAGAGTCCGCCTGCCGATGCAGGGGACGTGGGTTCGTGCCCCGGTCTGGGAGGATCCCACATGCCGCGTGGAGCGGCTGGGCCTGTGAGCCACGGCCGCTGAGCCTGCGCGTCCGGAGCCTGTGCTCCGCAACGGGAGAGGCCACAGCAGTGAGAGGCCCGCGTACCGCAAAGAATAAATAAAAATAAATAAATAACACTTCACTTATTTTTGTGAAACGTTATGAAATGTTTTATGAAAGGTTATCTTCATGAACGATAGTTATCCAACAATCCTGCAAAGAAACCACTGTTCTTTCTATCCTTTTGAAACATGAGAACTTGAGGCTTATAAAGATGACTCACCCAAGGTTAACTGCTGGCCACGGCAGTGGGAGGTTCAAGCTGAAAACCACTGATGTAATCCAAGCTCCTCATTTTCCCAACAGCAAGAAGAAGACTAGATTCAGAAAAGAGAAATTTCCAAAAATTACTCCATGACTTAGGATCAAAGAAGTATTAGAGGCTTCCCTGGTGGTGCAGTGGTTGACAGTCCGCCTGCCGATGCAGGGGACGCGGATTCGTGCCCCGGTCCGGGAGGATCCCGCATGCCGTGGAGCGGCTGGGCCCATGAGCCATGGCCGCTGAGCCTGCGCATCCGGAGCCTGTGCTCCGCAACGGGAGAGGCCACAGCAGTGAGAGGCCCGCGTACCACACACACACACATACACACAAAGTATTAGAATGCAAACTTGTGGCCTCAATCACCAGTACATTTCCCAACACTGAGGTATGCAGAATGAGGAAGAAGCTCAGATGCCATCTCATTCCTATCCTTCGCTGTGTATCTGAGAACACTGAGGCCCCTAAAAGACAGATAGGGACACCATACAATGAGACAAATTTCCCATAACTGAGCTGCAGTACCAAACATCAACTCCCAACTTCCAGTAAGCTGAGTAAGCATGAATTCTATTTACTGTTATCAACTTACTAAGGAGTCACATCCCCTCCATGTTATACATCCCCTTTTTTATTTTTCTAATATTTTTCATATTAAAAAATTTCCATATATAATAAAAACGGAAATTATCTTTTTATTTCATACACCCAACCCCAGTTCTCTAACTGAATAAAATTCTTATGAATAATTCATTGTGCATTCTTCCAGATACTGTCGGGTTTTTTTTTTTTTTTTTGTATTTATGAACACACAGTGTTGGTGCTTTAAAATACAAATGATATCATAATATACAGGCATTCTATTAGTTGCTTTTTCCCCATATAATATCATGGTCATCTATGTCAATATCTGCATATTTACTTCATTTTTTTTCAATATTAGGGCATGAACAAAATGCATCAAATACCTACATGTTACAAGACATATTATATAAGGATTTAAGGCCCATATGAAAGGAAATGTCCGGTAATTTGCTCATCTTTCCCATACATTAAAATTATGCTTAAAAAAATCTATCCCCTTGTCACCGATTCCTCTCTGCCCTTCTCTAAACTCAGTTTACTAAGATTTCAACCTTACTCCACCGAACTGTTCATGTAAAGTCATCCAGGGCTGCCATGTTGTGAAACCTGATGGACATGTTCCAATCCACACCTAATTTTATCTTTCAGAAATATTTGAGCAATGGGTCCTCTCTTCTTAACATCTTCTGTGCTTAGATTCCAGGTTGCCACATGCCTGTTGTCTTTCTCCTAACTACGTCTCAGCCTCCTGTTCTGTATAATCCTCATTCCCCAACTTACAAACACCAGAGTACAACAGAGATCAGTTTCGAGTCTCTCTCCTTCTCTCCATTCACTCCTTGTGTGACCTTACAGATTCACAGGCTTCAAATAACACTGGAAGTTCCCCAATTTTTTATCCAGATCATTTTATTTCCAGACCAGACATCCCTCCTGAATAACAGACTTCTATATACAATGACCTACTCAAAATTTCCAATTCTATATTTACTAGTTAACTCATACATCGCAACTCTAAATCTGAACTCCTGATCTCCACCCTAAATACTGGCTTTCCATGTTTTCCCCATCTCAGTTAATGCAAATTCCAATTTTCTGGTTGCTCAGGCCAATAACCTTGGAGTCATTTTAAATTATTTCCTTTCTCTCACACCCCGTGTCTCGTATGGCAGCAAATTCTCTTGGCACCATCTTTAAAATATATCCAGAATCTGACCATTTCTACCACCTCTACTGCTACTCACCAAGCACAGACTCTGTCTCTCCACCTCATTGCAATAGCCTACTATCTACTCTTTATCCTTTTGTCCTTGATCCTTGTTGTCTACCCTCAAAAAGTTGCATGAGTACTGCTAATAAAATATGAAAGACTGTTATTCATCGGTTCAGACTTGCAAATGTTCTGAATAAAAACCCAGGTTCTTTCAATGGTTTAAGATTGCCATAAGAAAGAATGAGATTTTTAAATTGCAATGAAAAAAATTTTTTTCCAACAGAGTTAGAGAAGGCTTTATGTAAAAAAGGGAGTACTTAGGGACTTCCCTGAGGTCCAGTGGTTAGGACCACACGCTTCCAATGCAGAGGGTGCGGGTTCGATCCCTGGTTGGGGAACTAGGATTCCACGTGCTGTGTGGCACGGCCAAAAAAACCCAAAAAACTTAAAAAAAAAGGGAGCACATTCTGAGAAAGGCACAAATATTGGAAAGTATGAGCATTCAGGGTAAAAAGTACATACAGAGGCACAAAAAAGAACTATAGCGTTCATGAATTTTCAAGAAAATGACTATTGGGCTTCCCTGGTGGCGCAGTGGTTGAGAGTCCCCCTGCCAATGCAGGGGACGCGGGTTCGTGCCCCGGTCCGGGAAGATCCCACATGCCGCGGAGCGGCTGGGCCCGTGAGCCATGGCCGCTGAGCCTGCACGTCCGGAGCCTGTGCTCCACAACGGTGAGAGGCCCGTGTACTGCAAAAAAAAAAAAAAAGAAAGAAAGAAAGAAAATGACTATTGACTGATGAGTGATTTACCAGAGATTAAAAACAAAAGGGTAAATTTAAGCTAGACTGTAACAGGACATTAACATATCCTGGACTAATTTTGGTGGGCAATAGGAACCACAGAGACTTTTTTTCCACAGAGGAATTATGTGACCAGAACTGTAAAAAGTAATCTGAGAGCAGAATGTTAGCTGAAATAGCGTGGAGATTCCAGTGAGGGTACTTCCCCAGCAGTACAGGTAAGGGATAATGTCCAGTGGTGATGGACACGCAACTGAAAATTCTGCACGAAATGTGAGGAGGAGTGACTGATGACACCAGGAATTTGAGCCTTGGTTATCTACTACGTGGTTGAGAAGCTATTACAATATCTCTGGAAATAGACACTGGTATTCTAAACTAAAGCAGTGGCAGTGGGGTGCAGAGAAGCAGGTGATTAGATGCAATATCCCGGAATTCTCCCCTCTCTGTTTCTCTGCAAGTGCAAATCATTACAACACCTTTGACATTTTTCCTTCTGGCTCACAGACTTAGATAATGGACTTATGGTTACCAGGGGGGAAGGGCGGGGGGAGAGCTAGGGAGTGCGGGATTGACATGTGCACACAGCCATATTTAAAATGGATAACCAACAGGGACTGACTGTAGAGCACAGGGAACTCTGCTCACTATTGTGTAACAACCTAATTGGGAAAAGAATTTGAAAAAGAATAGATACATGTAGATGTATAATTAAGTCACTTTCTTGTACAGCTGAGACTAGCACAGCATCGTTGATCTACTATACTCCAATATAAAAGAAAAAGTTAATAAAAATTTTTTTCCTTCTGGTACCATATTTAGAGATATATTTATAGGGTATTCAGATTCAGGTCAGAAGTTTGTTTTTCTGATTCTGTTGCCATGAAGACACCGTGTCTACACAGTATGAAGTTCCGTTGGAGGCCCTGGTGGTAGAATTGGCAGGATATGAGGGCCAGATGAGGGAGATGGGTCAGAGTGATGGAGGAGTTGAAGATGACTTTTGAGTTTTACAATTCTAACGTTTCAGTCCATCTTTTTAGAAAATCTTTCTTTATACTTGGTATAGACAAGCTTTCATCCACAAAATATTATCCAAGAAAACATGACTGGGTACGTGCCTAGTGGTTGTCATTAAGAATATCTTTTTAATATGAAACAGATGTGTCATGCAATGAAGAATCCATAACTTTGCTCAAGACAAGGTATATGACGCCTGTCATCGTCTTCCCATCTCTAAGCCCCATTACCCTGTCACGGAAGATTACACTCATCAGGCAGAAGATGTTCCTTCAGAAAATCTCTCAGATACTCTGCCTAATTCTGTGTTCTCTTCGGCGGTACCACAGTTTGTTTTCAGTGAGCATTTCGTGACTACGTAAGAGACGGGATACCCGGCTTACAACTAACATAGCTTCTAATTATAGTTGAAAAATTCATTTGGAAAAAATACAGATCAAAACAGTTTCCTGAATTTCAGTGAACTACTTGACAAAATAATTTTCAACATGCTAACATTCACTTGCTCTTGACCGCAAAGGGAGTCAATCCTGACTGCACCTAGAGTCACCAAGGGAGCTTTCTTAAACAAAACCTGTGCATGGGCAAGTCTACACTGGTCTAGGTTTAGCCAGAGACATCAGTATGATTTCAGAGCTCCTGGGTGATTCTGCCGTGCCTCCAGCCTAAGAACCACTGTCTAAGGATGGCACTTCTGAATGTGTGCCCAGAACACACCTACATCAGGATGGTCCAGAATGTGTGTTCAAAGGCAGGGTCTCCGGGGCCACCAAGCTGCTAACTCAGATTCTCTGAAGCTGGAAACCTTGAACGCGCGTGTTCATCGAGCACCTCCAGTGATTCTTACGCTGCATAAAATCTGAGGACCACAGTTTGTGTTCAAACCTCTCGTTTTTGATATGGGAAACTGAGGGCCCTCAAGGTGGAAGGAACCGGCCCATGACACCAGCCAGGACATGGGGTCTCATCTCAGGTCTCCTGAGATATAATCCAGCATTCATTCCAATGGGTTATATTCAGAGGGGCAGGAAATTTGAAGGAGCAGAAGCTCCTTGAATCAACTATAAAACCAAATAAAATTTATAATAGAAACATAAATAAGACCATGAACCAAATAAAATTTAAATAAACAACATTAATGAGAAACATAAAAATTGTTTTGTTAGAATAAAAGAAAAGCTTGCTTGAAACATTATATGAACGCGGGAGCCCCTCCATGGCCTCTAACCCGGAGAGTTATTTCGATTTTGACATGTTCCACCGCTTTGCACCATGTGATTTTATTTCCTCACCGCTTTTCTCATTCCTAATATGGAAAAAATAAACACTCATTGATGGTAACTCACCACGATATCAGTTTTGCTCTACTTAACCAGACACAACACATTGCTTACATATTAAGATTTCCTTTTTAATTTTCTCATTAATCTGAAAAAATTAAATCAATATAACTGGACATTTTGCCAGTAGTGTCATAAACATACACCTGTATCCGGGGCTTATAATGCATGATTGTAATGGATATAAGGTGATCCAGAATGCTTATATATTTTTTTTAATTATGGCAAAAATAAATCAGTGTAAACACATTTTCATGTGAAATGTCAAAATCAAATTGGGCAAACCACAGATACAGAAATGCCACTTTTGACCATGTAAACTAAATATATTCTGACTTAGATTTCCAAGAGATAAAAACGATTTTTAAAAAATCAACGGTGCTTTTGTTTTGCCTCTGGATTTATGGGGTAGATATTTCTTTGCATTTACTAGCTGATTGTCTTTTGATTTCTGGTTTAACTAAATGAAGATTTTTTTTAAAAAAAGATCAGCTCCTCATAATGAAACAAAATAGGGAATTCAAACATGCAATTAAAATGCACATTTAATCTACCAAGTGTCTATTTTCTGGTCTATCATTTAATAGACCAGAAGGATCATTCTTCTTTTTGAAATTATTTATTTATTTGTTTATTTGGCTGCATTGGGTCTTTGTCGCTGCACGCGGGCTTTCTTTAGTTGCGGCGAGCAGGGGCTACCCTTCATCGTGGTGGCTTCTCTTGCTGCAAAGCACGGGCTCTAGGTGTGCGGGCTTCAGTAGTTGTGGCTCACGGGCTCTAGAGTGCAGGCTCAGTACTTGTGGCGCAGGGGCTTAGTTGCCCCGGGGCATGTGGGATCTTCCCGAACCAGGGCTCGAACCCATGTCCCCTGCATTGGAAGGCGGATTCTTAACCACTGTGCCACCAGGGAAGCCCAAGTATCATTTTCCAATCAGTCCTACAATGCCATTAAAGATCTTGATGTGTCATCCTCCAGTCACACTAACTATGCTTATTGGACATGAAGTAAAAACATTTCTTGCTCATAACTTTTCCAATTACTTATTCTACCTCTATAATTATTCATTAGGGAATTTTCTTCATATCATACAAGTCGCTCTGTGTTATTTTGTTAATCACTTACACTGTCATACACATACATATGCATATGTGTATATGAAAAGCATTTCATTAAGTAAATCCATCTTTTTATTTGCAATTTTCAAATATCTATTCTATTCTTATAAATTTTACTCAAACCTGTTTTTATATAGGTTTATACTTTGTTGTTATTACCACACTTTTTATAGTCAAGCTTTACTCTCTCTGCAAGCAGTTTTACATGTCAGATGAGTATATACCTGATTTCTCCCTCAGCCAAATTTCAAAATACTATTTAACAAGTAACCAAATAATCATTTTAACTTCAAATTTGAACCACTACCCTTTCATACATTAGAGTTTAAATAATAGATTATGTCTCTTTCTATTACATCTTCTCTCTCCTATACCAGCACCAGGAGTTCAATTATTTTATGTTTACAGTAAATGTGCCATATAACAGGTGACGGCCCCCTCCACTGGCCTTTTTAAAAATCCTTTTGGATATTATCCTATGTTTATGTTTAGAATTCCTTTAGAATCACTTTGCCAACTAGCATAACATCACATTAAGTTTTAGGTAGAACTATGTTTAAGTTATACAACAATTTGGGACAAATTTTAATTTTCAGAAGATTGAGTGAAGCTCTCCAGGAACATCGTATGGCTCTCCATTTATTTTTAAACTTTTATTTGTTTCCAAATAGTGTCTTTGAGTTTATCACCGGGTAGTTCATACATTTGTTGTTGCTCACATGTCACATAGTGTTTTAATGGTATCAACGAGAAGAAGTGGAGACACAGTCACAGCAGACATTAATCAATGTATCTGGTCTCATTCAAAGCCCTCCCTGAGACTCAGTCTACAGCAAACCCACCTCATCAGTGTAGTTTGTTTTCTTTGTACACATCCGAAAGTAAACAACATGAACATCTCTAAGGATATCTTGAAAATTTAGAACTTTTACTTGATTCCATAATCAAATCTCCACAACTAGCGTCGCCGTCCTCAAACGCCAACATCTCACCGACCCAACGCCTCTTCTTCCAGTGTGGAAACTTAAAACTACTTGCAGTGGGTGTTGGAGTCCTGGGTTGCACCTTCTGGCTCTTTTGCCGAATTGTCTAGAAATCTGCCAGGGGCCATTCCACAGCCACAGCTGTCACTCATCCCTCTTCTGTGCCCTGCTTGGTCCTTGGCCACAGCCTCTCCTCATGCTCCTTGGCAGGGGACCTGACAGCCCTTTGACAATGATTCAGTATGACGTGGGCCTTGGCAGTGAAGGGACCACAGCCAGGAAATGAAAGAGATGGTGATGGTGCCTCCATTCATTCCTCCCTGGCTCATGCCGGCCAATGTCCATGACCCTGGGAATCCCAGCGCTGCCTGGGGCACTGCCATTTCCCACGGGGTGCCTGGTTCTTTCCTAGGGACAGACTTTCCTACGTGATTTGTCTCCTCTCTTGACTGTGTGAGAAGCAGACCCAGCTTTCTCCAGCTACTTCTCAGGTCCTCTCTTCCACTTAGCAGATGGCGGTCTGTATTCCACTGCTCCATCAGCTGGCAACCCACAGCCCTCCCCAGGTCTCTCCCAACATGGCTCTGGCTCAGGAGAAGGCAAGCTGTTAGTGACTAATATCCTGTGCATATATTAATAAAATATTTTTTAAGCTGTACTCATTTCAAATAATGCGTATATATTCTCGAAGGCTGAGCATTCACGGGACTAGGCGACCTTTGGAGAAGGAACTTGGAATTGTTGTCATAGAAACAATTCATTGGCAACATTGTGGTTCCTTAACCTGGGGGAGAAAAGGATCAACTGCGACTTCCCCTCTAAGAGCTGGAAAGACTTTCTGATAATTTGGAGGGAATACTTCTTTGATGCTACCTCAAAATTTTGAATGAGGGCTAAGAGATTCAAAGTGAAATCTTCATATTGAAAGTGAAATTCTTTTATTTTATAGAGTAAGTTTCACCCCCAAGGAATTAAAAAAAAAAAATCTAACCGGCTCCTTGGGAGGCAGTGAGCTTCCTGCCACCTTTGATTTTTCAAGTAGAAGTGGGATGGGTACAATATAACTCTTTAAGGAAAGCATTTGTTCATGATTCACCTACGCTACCACCTTACTGCAATTATCACAATGTTGATCGCTGTAGAAACAGCACAGAGAGTGTAAATAATTCAGCCATTGAAAGCAGACAAATCTAAATTCTACTTGAATAAGCTCTATCACTTACAATATAGCTTTAGACAAGGTACTTGCCAAACCTCAAGGCGCTTGTCCATAAAATAGAGGCTACACAGATGCCCCTCTGCTCTCTTGCTGACATGTGCTGAAGCAGTTTTCACTCCCTGCTAACCTGGAACAGAACTCATCCTCTTAGACGTCCCTGAAATAACCCATCTGCACTGAAGCCTCGGTGAGCACAGCAGACTTTCCTGAAGTGTCCAAGTGGAGGAGGGTCTACATTGCATCCCCCATACATAAACAACTCACAAAAATGGGCAAACATTCCTCAAACTCCCTTCTCACCCGTGCCTCTGAACTGGCTGGCTGGTTGTCTTTACTTTTCCCTTGTTCCTCTTTCCACCTGTCCCCTCATGGATACAGATTCCAGCTCTCCTTTCTTTCCAGATTCCAGCACCAAACCCATCTTCAAATCCCTCCACGTTAATGAAATTCTACTTCCATTACTGACTCAGCCCATGAGATACTCTTCAAATAAGGGATGTACAGAGGAAACTCCCTCCTTGGAAGGCTTTATCCCAGGACACTTTTGTGATTTCACTTCTACCCCAGGAAACTCATAAAAATATTTCTCCTGAATAAACAGAATGCCCTCTTCACAAGAAAAATGTTCTCAGGCTTGATTCAATGAGTTAGCAGTAAAAAGCCTCAGATGCCCCATTCATAAAGTGATTCATTATTATGACTGAACGATGTAAAGTGTGCGGCACCCATTGTTCGGTGCTGCTCAGAAGAGGCAGAAAAGGAGGATGAGGATAATTAAAAGGCCAAACAAATTTCTAAATGAATGAGTGAATTCATGAGTGTCATGAGGGAATTTCAAGTCAACCAAGGTGCTATGGACTGAACTGTACCACCCCCATTCATTGCTGAAGCCCTAACTCCCAATGTGATGGTATTTGGAGGTGGGGACCTTTGGGAAGGAATTAGGTTTAGATGAGGGTGGGGCCCTCGTGATGGGATTAGTGTCCTTATAAGAAAAGGAAGAGACACCAAAGCTCTCTCTCCACCACGTGAGGACATCTCCACCATCTGGTGGCCATCCACAAGCCAGGAAGAGAACTCAGCCATGCTTGCTCCCTGATCTTGGACTTGCAACCTCCAGAACTGTGAGGAAAAAAAAAATGGTCTGTTGTTCATTGTAAATCAACTATACTTCAATAATTTTTTTTTAAGTGTCTGTTGTTTAAGCCACCCAGTCTATGGTATTTTGTTAGAGCAGCCCAAGCTGACTCATCCATGAGGCATCCTGTGTCCAGCTCACACACCTGACCACGCGCAATGCCATCCGACAACAGGACCTGCTCTGGATACTGTCTGCCCAAAGGTCCACTGTCCACACTTCACTGCCATTTGCTGGGCTGTGTGAGGCCAAATCCTTATGAATTACATCTGCTGCGCTCCTTGCCCTCTCATTCTTATTTGGGTTTGGCCATCGGGCAGCCCAAGTAGACAACCGGAGGGCAGGATAAAAGACTGACTGGGCCACGGTCCAGCAGTGACTGCCTCCCTCCCCACGTGGCCCTCGCCGAGTGATTCTCCTCCAAACTGCAACTCCATCTGGGGTCTGATCTCTCTTCACTCCCCCCTTGTCCCTTCACAGCTATAGGGGTGGAAACTGCATCCCAGGGTTGCTTGTCTTGGGCACCCTACATCCTGTCACAGTTCCCTTCATGCTGCCCTCACTTCTATAAATATTTCCTTCCTTGCAGGGTATTCAGTTGAACCCCGTATCCTAAATACAGTGCTAACCCTGACAGGTAGGTGCCTTACCCAAAGCATATTAGAAAAACTTAAGGATTATTTGCTCCTGGATTCCAAATTAGGCGATAAGTTTGTTACATAAAAGCTAAGATGAAGCATAGCTGCTCTGGAGACATAGACTATAAATAAGATGTGCTTTAGCCTGAGATCCACAGAAATCAGAGGTAGAAAGAACATGCAGGGGTCACTTTGTCGAATTTTCAGATCACTTTTAACATGCATAATCTAGTGGAAACAGAATGGTCTATGGTGTCTGACAGCTCTTGGTTCAAATCGCAGCCTGCCAACTTACCAACTGATTTGGGGAAAGTACTTAAACCCTTCTGAGTCTCAGTTTGATCAACTTTAAAATGAGTGTAATATAGGCAAGGCCAAATCCCTTATCCAAAATCTTTGGGCCCAGAAATGCTTCAGAATTCAGGATATTTTCAAAGTTTAGAAGTTTAATATAATACCAGGCCTGTTTCTAACTTTGTGAAAGGGCCAGAAAGGGTCAAGGGCATGACTCTAGTAAAACTCATCACTGTTTTTGCGGGGAGACGTGAATATTCATGAGAACAAAACAAATGAAAACTATAAATAATATCACGCCATTTCTAGCCAGGTTTTTCTACCTAATTACTTACAAAATCCTTGGACTTTTTACCTACCTTAAGAGTCATTCTGAGATCACATTAATTAATGCATTTCAACTCGGTAGCACAATAGCTGGAATACAGTCAGTCCTCAACAAATGCCGTCCTCATCAACATTGTTGCAGTGGCCAACAGCGAACAATTACACAGAGCCTTCCTGTAAACTGATTGGACTCAAAGCAAGAAGCCCTCTGGCATCTCCTCCAATTCCCACAGGTGGTCGGCAGGGCACTGGATCTCAAAGTGTAACGTTTTCGAGTTTAGATAGTTGGTAGGTAGAGCTGGAATATGAGTTCAGATCTTCCATCTCCAATTCTGGGCTCTTTTCCTATATTTATCCATCCATTCAAAGATTGAGGAACAATATCTACAGTATAATCCCATGTGTCTAGAAAGAAAAGCATTACCTGAAAAGGTCTAGAAGGAAACACAGTAAGTTGTGCTCAGTGAGTGACCGGCATGGTTGGCTCATGTCAGCCACTAGACGAGGCACCAAGGGATTGACGTGGCCCACAGCTCTGGAAAGGGGTAGATCATTTTGTAAATACGCATTTAATTTCCTGGGGAAGGCACCTTTATATTCATCACATTTTCAAAAACGCACACAGAGAGAGACACAGACACTAGAAGTGCTGGCAGGGAGACGGTGTGCTACTCCAGGGGGCTGACCCCCGTGATGTGTTCTCTCCTGGGCCCAATAATCGGATTATTGTGGCAGAAGGACATTTCATTGCTAATTAGCACAAAGAAATCTTCCAGGCTTCTTGGGTCAGGGCCTGGCGAAGGATAAAACGCCGGGTCCTGAATGGTGCCCTTTGAGATGTTTAAATGGGTTTGGGAGGGAGCCTGTCACATCAGGTTTCTAGGATAATTAGATTATGAAACAGGGAGGGAGAGAAGGCATCCAACATAATCTGCAAAGTCTCTGGCAGAGCCTGGTGTAGGAAACTGGCCACAGAGTTGACCTTCAGAGGGTCACATTCAACGTGGGCCCCAGAGCCAGAGTTCGGGGCACCGACTCAAGGAACGTTTGGTGTCTAAGGGCCTGCTGAGGACATATTGTCAAGTGGCTTCCAAATGCCAGGCACTTGGTGTGTTTGTTTGAAAGTATAGGTTCCCAGGCACTGTCCCTGCAAATTCTAGGTCAGTGGACTTGGGTTTGAACCAGTGGGGAGGGCGGTGTTTTTAGTTCCTGGGTAGCATTTAATGCATACAGTTTAGTAGTCACTGGCCTAGTTCAATGCTGACATTTGGCAGAAAGAAGTGAGGAGACATACTGGAGATGGTGGTGACGACAGCACCCATGTATGTTGTACCGCATTTAATCTTCCTGGCAGCGCTACAACGGTGGCTGTGTTTGCCCAATTTGACAGATGAGGATACCGAAGCTCTGGGAGGACCAGGGACTTTTCCAGTCACACAGCCAGTAAATGATGAAATGAGACTGCATCAGTGCCTCCCAGGGCATCACTGAAAGCACCTGTCAGAGCCCACAGGCTCAGCACGGTCTGGCCCCTGCATAATCCCGAACATCTCGAAACTCTACCTCATTCCTGATGCTCCAACCAATTGGTCTTCTTTCAATTCCTCAGAGAAACGTGCAAAGCTCTTCTGAACTCAGGGCCTTTGCACGTGATGTTCTGACCGCCTGGCCAGTGTTCCCCCCACCACCCCGGCTCTTCACACAATTATCTTCTTTCCGCCTATGTTAAAGGCAGAGTAATCATTGTGTCTGAGCGCATACACACAGATACACATGCATACACATGCATACACACACACACCCCTAAGGAGGTTCAGTACCTCCCAGTGCTCTAAGGTTAACAGTAAAATTCTTTAACAGGACCTGGAAAACCCTGTGTTGCTGGCCCCCGACCTCTCTCCAGCCTCACCTTGCCCCAGGCTTTCCTTTACGCCCTGAGCTTGTAACCCCTGGACCTTTTGGTCCTTGAAGCCTCCACGTGCCTCCTGTGGGACCCTGGCACACCCACGTGCTTTTGCTTTGGGTCCCAGAATGCTATTTCTTCCCCTATTCTTTCACTCAATTGCTACCCAGCAGTGAGCCAGACTTTCTCGGGGATCCTGCCCTGACCTCCCAAGTACACTGAACACCCGTTTGTGGATGTTCAGTGTGTCTTGTCGGTGGCCATCATAACCCTTGTCATTTCAGAGCCTCAATCTTTCAAATGGATCGTCTCTTTCTTCTACTAAGATACAGTGCCTGGTGGTTCTCAGTAAGCCCCAGCACACAGCACAGAGCTTGGTACACAGTAGGCGCTCCATAAGAACACGCGGGTGGTGACCTCACTGAGCCATTTGGGTATGTGCTTAAATATCACCTTTGAAGCAAAAAGGTCTTCCCCAGCTGCTTCTCTGCTGTTGCTTGTTTGTCTCACAGTCGTAATGACAAATTATAACGATCTGGGTATCTTTTAACTTTCCGCCTTCCCCGTAAGGATGGGAGTTGCCTGAGGGCAGGGATGATGTCTGCCCCTTGCTCACTTCTAGAACGAGGCGCTTGCATGTGCTGCCTGATGTTCACGTGAGTGAACTGGTAGAGACCAAACTCCAGATTCTCCGTCCACGAATGTCTCTTCTCAACATGCAGCCTTCCTGCTGGTAGATTTAGACCCACTCCCACCGTGATACTGGGAAAGGGATGTCCGCTTTCTGGACCTTAGTTTTCCCACATAAAGAAAGGAGTGAGATCAGATGAGCTCTGAGTTTCTTTCCAGAGTGGACATTCAGAAATTCTAGGACCCACAATGTATTACACTAGACAGATGCCACTGTGATAACTGTTGCTTTGGGCTGAAGGGCTGCACGGGACTCAATTCAGAGGCTGAACTTTGGTTTTTAGACCAGCATTTGGCTCGTGATGGGTGATGTCAAGTTCAGACCCAATCCCACAAGTTAACCCAGATCTGTAAGTAAACTACGCTGAGAACTAAATCATCTTAACTTTCCTTAACACCCTGGCAGAAAAGAGACAGCATACAT
Source organism: Neophocaena asiaeorientalis asiaeorientalis (assembly GCF_003031525.2). Taxonomy (NCBI): domain Eukaryota; kingdom Metazoa; phylum Chordata; class Mammalia; order Artiodactyla; family Phocoenidae; genus Neophocaena; species Neophocaena asiaeorientalis. The sequence goes on along the minus strand of NW_020172779.1, from coordinate 19,613,809 downwards.
AGATTTAAGGAGAATTTACATGGGAACGATTTGTAAAAGGAACCACTTCATCCTGTGGGCAGGATTCAGGGGGTCAGGAGGGAAGGACCCATCCAGAATCTGGTAACAACGGTGAGACACGACACCCCTAAGCCTGCAGGGTTAGTGGAGGTACAGTTACTAGATCCCAGAGGGAGGGGATGCTGTGTGGGGAACAGCATCTGAGATGCACTGCGGTTGTCAAGGACACAGTCAACCTGCAGAGATCTTGCAGGGAGAGTCAAAAAAAAAAAAAAAAATCAAGACTCTGACTTTACCACCTCCCTTCCCTCAGATCTCTTGCCAATGCTCCCCTGTGAGTTGGAGCAAAGTGGAAAGAGTAGAGAGAATGGTGGGTGGGGGGAGGGTGGTGGATAGAAAATGTACAGCACACAATTTGAAGGAGACATCAAAATGCAATCAAGTAGAATTTTACAGATAACCTTGAATTGCTCTAAGTTATTTATAAAGTCTATAATTTGCAAACCTCAGCATGTTAACGGTTATTAGTCTCAGACTGCTTGTGGCACGCGTCTAAATCATTTGAGGTACATCAAAGAATCCTCACTGTGTTTACCAGGAGAAGGGGAGAAAAGATCATTTAACTGGAACGTAGGGCTTCCCTGGTGGCGCAGTGGTTGAGAGTCCGCCTGCCGATGCAGAGGACGCGGGTTCCTGCCCCTGTCCGGGAGGATCCCACGTGCCGTGGAGCAGCCGGGCCCGTGAGCCATGGCCGCTGAGCCTGCGCGTCCGGAGCCTGTGCTCTGCAACGGGAGAGGCCACAGCAGTGAGAGGCCCGCGTACCGCAAAAAAAAAATAAAAAATAAAAAACTCGAACATATATGATCTGCTACGTTCCTGACAAACATTTCTAAAATGTCAATTCTAAAAGTATAATTACCTAAAAAATAGAATTCACTTGTAGAATCATCTGCATATATTCTCTCGGGTTCTCCTCCCATTATATAATGGAAAGGAGAAACATGACATACAACACATATTCACACAACCTGCAGCTCAGTGACTCCACGGGCTTGTTACTCACCAACCATATAAGTGCCTGAGAACAATCACAGTCCTTGTACCGTCAGCAAAGCTACCACTACAGTAACGCATTTTACACGGTCGAGCCCGCCCTGTCTTGATTGAATGGACTGGATGAATGGGGCATAGTGTCCAATTATTCACGATGCTTCGATCCTATCATTCTTCTATTCTATGCCATTCACGATGGAAAATTGTTCTCCAATTATATTTGCACCTCTGACTGTGAAAAAGTGTTAGGCCAACACTCCTTCCGAGAATAACTAGAAGAGAGTTTATATATAATTTCACCGCACATCACAATTCTATAAATGTGTAATAAATCACCCAAAATTTGCACACACACACACACAAACACATACATATATTCCATGAGTGTATGGAGAACTACCCCCAAATTTAGAGGCTTAATCTAACCAAAATAATTCATTTTCTCGAGCTCCTTCAAATGGGGATGTGGCTCCAGCTGGGGAAGCTCGAAGAGGGCTGGAGGTTCTATTTCCAGGAAGGCTCACTGCCGTGGCTGGCAAGTTAGTGCGAGTTGTTGGCTGGGACCTCAGCCAAGTCTTCAGTTCCCAGCATGGCTTCTCCAGGTGGCTAGGTTGAGCTTCTCACAGCATTTTACCTAGGTTCGAAAAGGAAGCATCCCAAAAGCAAGTCTTCCCGGAGATCAAGCCTCAGTAGCCATGATTTTGCTGTTTCAGGAGCTAAAAGTTAGCCTCGTGGCCAAGCCAAGGTAGCAGTTGATGTGACAGGAGACTACAAAAGTGCGTGTGTTCCCGGAAGCACAGTGCGTTGGATATGTGTGTGTATTTGTTTATTTATTGGCACAGATAATCTGTCAAGGAAATTAGAATTGGGGGACAAAAACCTTAGAGAAATTAAAAACAAAATGAGGTGAATCCAAAATCAAACTGGATAGTGATTCCTTTATCTGAGTCATTTTCACGTAAATACGAATAGCCAAAAATAGCCAAGACAACCTTGAGGAAGTGGAACAAACATGGAGAATTTTCACTACCAAAGATTAAGATTTACAAAAAGTTAAATAATTAAGACAATACACTAATTGGTGCAGAAATAGGCAAATAGAGGAATGGAACGGAATAAAAATCTCTGCTAAACACACACACACAAATGCAATAAAAAAATGAATTATTCTGGATAAATTGGATATCCGTATTTTAAAACTATGAGTATTGATTCCTTCTTCATTGGATACATAAAATTCATTCCAGATAGATTATAGGTCTAAATTTAAAAGGAAAATTGCTATAAATTCTAAACGGTAACTTGAAGAATGGCTTAATGCTATGATATAGACAGATTTCTTTTGATATAGGCAGCAGAGCTAAATCTCAGAAAGATAATGCTGAATGAACAAACCCAGACACAGTGAGGTACACACTGTGTTGTATATGCGTGTGAGACAAACTGCGTACTGTGTGTGTGTATTGTGTATTGTGTATGTACACATTGGGACATGCATGTACACACGTGTGTGCACGTGTATTTTAAACACAGCAAAAATTCATCTTTGATGGCAGAAACCAGGGGCGTGGTTATCTCTGGGGGTAAGTGTTGTGACTGGAAGGGAATCCAGAGGAGCCGTGAGGGGCAATGTTACTGTTTTTATTTTTTTTGCTTAACAGGTGGTGGAGACTTGGTCAATTTTTACTTTGTGAAAACTCATCCGGCTGTACATTTTTTATTTGGACACTTTGAGGTGTGATTTTTTGGCTCAAGTAAAAGGAAGTTTATCTTTAGAATGCTTTTTAGTTATTAAATGTATGATCATAGAGTATGGCTGAATGGCAGAGCAGGAAGACCCTGAGTTCCCCTCCTCCCCAGGCACACCAAAATTACAACGGTTTACAGCTGTAATTACAGAGCAACTATCTATAAGAACAACCTGAAGACCAGCAGAAAAGATTTTCCACAACTGACGATACACAGAAGGATCCACGAGATGGGCAGGAGACGCAGTAAACTCAAGACCCACGTCTTGGGTAGGCGACCCACAAGCAGGAGGAGAATCAAAATTGCAGAGGTTCTCCCCGAGGAGTGAGGGGTCTCAAGCCGCCACGCTGGGCTCCCAACCCAGGGGTCCTGAACAAGGAAGACGAGCCCCAGAATACCCGGCTGTGAAGGCCGGCGGGGTTTGCGTGTGGAAGGTCTGGGGGGCTGCAGGAAACATGATCTGCTCTTAAAGGGCACGCACAAAATCTCACACGCTCTGAGTCCCAGCACAAAAGCAGTACTTTGAAAGGAGCCTGAGTCAGGCCCATCTGTTCATCTTGAGAGCCTCCTGAGGAGGCAGGAGGCTACTGGGGCCTCCCACTGGGGAGCTCATTCTACCACAAGGGCACTGGTGCTGGCAGGTGCCATTTTGGAGTCCTCTCTCTAGCCTATCAGTGCCAGGGGCTCCCCTGTCCACCAATGGGCTGCCACCAGCCTCCGGCCCCAAGGGCCCCATGGCCAGCTGCCCTGGGACCTGGCCTTGCCCACCAGTGGGCTGGCAGCCACCAAAAGAGGCAAAGACAGACAGACAGCTGGCCAGGGGCCAGCCCCACCTACCTGCACATCCACGGCAGTTGTCCCCGCCGTAACAGAAGGGTCCACACAGCCCACGTCGGGAGGCACCACTGGAGCACATACGTGGCTCTGGTGGCGAGAAGGGAGCGTGCTGCTGGAGAAATGGGACACTGATAAGTGCTGTGTGTAGGGGATTTCCTCGGCAGCTGGCTTGGTGGGTGCGCGTAGTGGGCAAGTTGTTGATTCAGTAATTAATTACTGTTTGCCACTTAGAAGCTGAGCCGATAATGCTGATTAGAGGTATTGAAACATGGGCTGCAGCTTCAAAGCCTTGAATTCTCCACTCAGGCTGCAGGTAGAAAATCAGAAGGTGTCTAGGGCAGTTCCGAAAGCAGCCCTTGTCCCCTGCGGCTGCAGGTGAAGGTGGGTCAAACACAGAGTCTGTAAGGACCACTGAATTATAGTGACCGTTAGATGATAATTCTCTTTGGTCTCTTGTGCCAAGTTAAGGGAACCGGGACTGATGGGGAGAGAAGGGACCCCAAGGGATGGCACATCGGGGCAGGCACATACAAGCTGAGGACCTTGAACTCTCAAACCCCTCTCGTCATTCCTTGCGGTGAAAGCAACCCTCTCTCACGTGTAGAGAAACCAGCCTCTCCCTGCATTTGAAGATGTATTTATAAAGAACTCCGTTGGCATCACACAGGGTGGTTGATTCAAGGGGGCTGTCGACTCTCCTCCAGACTCCGCCCACCCATGGGCACCCTGTGCTTCGGACAGACCACAAGATCAGTTTTATTCCAGCAAAGCCAAGGTGCGGAAATGAGGCCTTACTGCAGGAGGAGGTGTAATACACCAACTGTTACCTAATCCTTCCAGTCTTTGTTGGCACAGCCGAAGCCACACGAATGGCAAAGTGTTCTCAGGACATTAGATGGTGGAAGGCGAATACAGCAGTGGATTGTGCCTGCTTGACTGCTATGAGCTGAATGTTTGTGTCTCCCCCGCCCCCAAAGTCAGGTGTACACACCTAACCCCCAATGCGATGCTGTTAGGAGATGGAGCCTCTGGGAGGTGATTGGGTTATGAGGGCACTGCCCTCGTGAACGGGAGGTATGATTTCCACAGTAAGCCAGGGGAAGCAAGATGAGGCCTGATTTAACAGGTGGGACGACCTGGTCACAGACATACTTGGGCTTAACTACATGTTCAGCCTCTTACACTGCAATATATACAGGAACATGTCAGACCTGGCAGACATATGCTTGATTTGAGATACCAGAGTGGCAGTGGCGGGGGTGGGGCGGGGCGGGGGTGAGGGGTGTGTGGCCTCTTGCCAGATTCCCAGGTAGGAGTCAGTTCACAGATCCAGATCCCCTTCACGGAGATGGAAGTGAGCTCCCTTTGAGAAAGGGCTTCACCACGCAGCCATAGGTGCGCTGCACTGCAAATTGTCACCCAGACGGTCTTCCTAGGGAAATGTGTCCCACGGACAGGAACCTGGTCATGGCTGTGCTGTACTGACGTGATAAGTTTGCTCTTATGTTGTGGGGGGAAGGAGACCCATTTTAGGATTTTGAACAATTAAGAGACAGACTCCCGTCTCTGTCTTACAACAATGATTCTTGAACCCATTTAGAATGGTGCTGAGATAAAGGCTTTGAGGCTTGAACTGAAGCAAGGATTCTAAATATGGAAAATAGGGATTGGATTAAAGAAACATTCAAAGATGACAATCATCAAGCTATAGTGACTGGCTGGATATGAGAGGCTTAGAAGAGAAGACAGATGAGGGATGAGACGTAAAGTGTGAAGGGCCCTGGATATACTCAGAAGAGTTTGAAATTCAGAGAACAAAAGAGAGGCACCGAAGAATTATAAAGAGGAGAAACAGATAATTAGGAACGTGGTTTTATCCTAAAGATACGTGACAGCTCCTGCAAAACACTTCTCCTGACAGACTAACCTAGGCTCCATTAGGGCGTTAAGGTCGCTGGCATTTATGAGTGATCTACCTGAAATGGTAACGTATCTCTGCAAAAAAGAAAAGATGGCTCAATTTCAAAAAATCTAGTAATGAGATTCAACACACTGACATCCTAAAGGACAGGAAAGCAGTGAGCACTTAACAGGATTAGGGAACTCAAACATGTATTCCTGCCCAACAGCTGTCTCTAAAATACCAGTATATACGGGGAGGAAAACTCATTTCCCTCCTCCCTTCTAGGCTGTCGGCTGAGAATCCCATAAAAGACACACTAACAGGAGAAAAACAAACAGAAGCTTAGTAACATGTATCCCTCCTACATATTCAGTACATGGGAGGGATGCAGGAAAACTGAGCAACTTGTTAAAACGGCCCATCCACACCTTAAACACCTCCTCCAGTGAAAGACAGAAGATGTTGTTTAGGGGTGAGCGTTTTGGGGTGCGATTATCGGAGGCTTTCAGGTAAAGCACAGTAAAAGAAGCTACTGTTGTTACGTCTCTGCCTTCTTCATTGATCAGAGTTTCTGGAGATCTTAAGTTCCCCTGCAGCAGGCCCTCACCACCACGCCCACCCCTCCTTCTGGTCTCTCTCCTCCTCCAGTCCGCCCTCCACACTCCACTGACGGGCTAACCTTTCAGTTATGCACGATGAAAACGTTCTAGAGACCTGTTGTGCAACACAGCGCCTGTAGTTAACAACAATGTATGGAACACTTAAAATAGTTGTCACGGGTGTGGATCTTGTGTTACACGGTCTTAACATAAAAACAAACAAAAATACCCAAGGGGCACAAAGACACTTTTGGAGGTAACGGATATGCTTATAACCGTGATTGTGGGGATGGTTTCTCGGGTGTATACGTACGGACAAGCTCATCAGATTGTAACATTAATATGCGCAGTTTATGAATACCAGGTGTACCTCAATATGGCTGTTCTTAAAATTCAAATTCCTAAAGCAGAGCCCTGCCCAGGTATCTCTGAAGGTGGGAATTGGACTCAGGTCAGCTGGGCTTGAGCCCTTATTAGCTGTGACACCTTAAAGCTGCTTAAACAACCTGTGCTCCATGTTCCTTGTTGCAAAGTGGGGATGATACCCATTCGTAGGGTGATTGCAGGGGAAGAAGAGATGATGCCGAGATAGAGTGCCTGGAACAGTGACTGGTGGCTTACCATCAATGAACATTAGCTGCTATTATCATGTGTAAGTTTCCTATGTCTACTTATAAACAAATCACAGTGCGATGGGAGGTCCCCCTCACACCTGCCTAGGCTCACCTGTCCTCCCCATACCTGCCAAGTAGCCTTAAACCCTTGAATGGCAGTTCCGATCTCACCTTCCTCCTCTTTTCCAAGTTTATTCTAACCTGACATTCAATCGTTTGTTTGGTCACCTCTCTGGGGGACTCTGATGCCCCCTGGACACGGTCTCCTCCTAGAGTCACTGTCAACTCTCAGACCCCCAGTATTTCCATCCTCACGGGGACAGGGGCCCCAGGTGGGTCTGACTGCCCCCCTGGGAGAGCAGGTCTCCTCCCTGAAAACCTGCTCCACGTCTGGTCTCCAGCCCCCTCCCACCTCACAGCCAGCCTCTCACCACGTCCTGTGAATGAGACCGCAAAGTCTCTGTAATTAGAATGAAGACATTACTAATCGTTAACATTTAATCAGTAGTTAAGCACTTGGCGACACCACACTACGGAGTTTAAGTGGATTAATTCATTCAGTAACAACCATATGAAGTGGATCCTATCATTCCTCCCAGTTTGCACGTTAAACACAGCCTGGAGCTTCAGCTGCCTGCCCGGCGCTGCACGCGCAATAGGAGGTGAAGACCCTTCCTAATACGCCCCTCCCGGCACCCCCACCATTGTATTGCCAGAACCTGCCCCGCAGCTGCCACACTGAGCTTCCGAAAACACAGGAGACCTATTGCTTCCCCAGTTGAAACTGTTCAGGAACCCCGCGTCTTCCGTAGGTGCAAGGCCCACCTGTGCCCTGCCTACCGACGAACCTCGGGCCGAGCTGCCGATGCTCCAACGTCACCCCGGGAAACTCCCCCGGTGACGCCTTCACAGGCTCTCATCGCAGTCACTGCACGCGGACGGATTTCAACACGTGGAAGCTCTTTGCTGCCCCCTGCCGGCCGTCGGCAGCTATAAGGGAGCCTACAAACCAGCTGTGTACCACCCCGTCCGCGGGATTTCAGCCCAGGGAGTCCCAGAATAGCGTCTAGCACAGGGTTCTCCTGATGCAGTTTAGTTTACGGTAACGTTTTCCAAACTTGAATCTCAGAATCCCCAGTTGAGGGACCCTAGCATCTGTAACTTTAATAAGTGCCTCTGTCGATTTTTATTATCAGGCCAGTTTAGAGAAATCACGTTCCATACACCTTTGGGACCCAGACAAAGGGGCTTCACCTGTCAGCTCTGTCCCTCCTGCAACTGCCATCCTGCCCCATCGTCAATCTGAGCATCTCTCTTCGTGATTAATTACCACTTAATTGAGGAGGGCTTTGTGGAGCTTGATTAAGACGATGTTGGTCAATTAATGCAGTCCGTCACCACTCACCATGGTCCTCACTGCAGCTGTTTTTTTGTTTTTGTTTTTGTTTTGCGGTACACGGGCCTCTCACCATTGTGGCCTCTCCCGTTGCGGAGCACAGGCTCCGGACGCGCAGGCCCAGCGGCCATGGCTCACAGGCCCAGCCGCTCCGCGGCATGTGGGATCTTCCTGGACCGGGGCACGAACCCGCGTCCCCTGCGTCGGCAGGTGGACTCTCAACCACTGCGCCACCAGGGAAGCCCTAAGAACACTTTTGACAAGGTCGGCTAACCAGGGGATTGACGTGAGGGATAATGTAACAGAAACGGCAGGAGTTCATGTAACAAAACCAGTTATCTTCTGCTCGCCAAAGCTCTGACTCCCAGGGCTTCAGGCCCTCTTACCAAAACCACTGCAAACGGTCTTCTTGACCCCCACCCCGTAGCCCTTGGGGTGGCAGTGTTGTGGGAGG
>NW_020172779.1:19603200-19605095 GCF_003031525.2 Neophocaena asiaeorientalis asiaeorientalis | reverse complement strand
GGGGGGGTCAAGGAAAACCTCTATATAAATTCATGCAATATACACCTAGTGTTTAATACTGTAGCCACTAGCTACATGTGACTACAGAGCACTTGAAATGTTGCTAGTAGAAATTGTACAAACTGAAACACGTTAGAAAACACACATGGATTTTAAAAACTTAATTTTAAAAATGTAAAGTATCTCATTAATAATTTTATAGTAATTGCATTTTAAATAGCTTCGATAAAATATTAAAATTAATTTCACAATTTCTTATTTTCTAAATGTCTACAAGAAAATTTAAAATTACCCCATGGCTCACATTATACTTCTACTGGACAAGGTGATCTAGACCACAGTGAGTGTAAATTCTAAACTTCTCCACTGGCCATCGGACTCGCCGTTCTGTGGGGTGCACGGAACGTGGATGGATCCCACACATTCAGCCCCTAATTAATCCATATTCTCCACATTTGAAACAGGAATTTCCGGCCCCCAAGCTTGGCCTACAACCAGTGGTTCTCAAAGGTTTCTTCCCACATCAGCACATCAGCATCTCCTGGGAACATTTCAGAAGTGCACGTGCTGGGACCCCACCTCAGAGCCACTGAGCCGGGAGCCCCGAGCGGGGCCGGCAGCCTGTGTCAGCCAGGTGTTCTGAATCACGCAGAAGGGCCTCTGTCTGAAGTGCCCTGGGGCAGACGCTGACTTTGCCTGGCCATTCGTGACCACCCTTCCCCCTTCCATCCCTGCTAACAAAACTCTTTGTTCCCTCAGGTGATAGTGACCCTGATTTGGAGGGAGGCAGCCAGAGGATGGGTCTCACGATTTAGGTGAGTCCCGGCCATGCCATTCTCCCTTATCTGACGCTCACATCCCTCACGTTTCTGGATGCTCACACTAAGGTGGTCAGGGGATGGCAAGGAAGCCTGTGATGTCTCTTCTGTGACAGCTTTTTCTCTTTGACAAAAGCAAAGCCCCTTTGTTGTCTGACCTGCTTCTCTCCTTCCTGAGAAACTTTAGCATGAGGGCAGGTGCTCAGAGCAGCAATGACCTTACAATGTGGAAGAAAAGGTCCAGAGGATGGCAGAGACCCACCCAGAATCCAGGTATGGCCCAGCCTCTGGAGCAAGGCTGGCAACGCCCACCTGCACACTTCTTGTTCAGTGCGGTGATTACACGTCCTCTTCCTTAAGCCCCCGTGAAGTAGATGCTGTTATACTAGCACATCCAAAGCTACTTAAACCTGGGGTCTCTAAATCTACTGAAATTCTAACCATCTCTCAAGACCCGTGACAGTGTCAGTTAGCTTTCGGTGAGACCAAACTATGTCTCCGTCACTGACAACGGTGAATTTTACCGAGTCTGTGATCCTGGAAAACAGACAGTTAAAGAATTCACCCTCCCCACCAGCTCCAGGAACTAGCTCACTGCAAGAAACCCCCTCCCCATAGGACTTAGATGAGACCCCTGGATGCCTGACGCTTACCCCTCCCAAGGCCAAACACGCACCCTCCGCGTCCCCATTATTCGCCCCACAATGGTTCGCCCCACAATGATTCGCCCCACAATGATTCGCCGAGCTGCTAGTCCACACAGATCAATGAGAACAAGTCCTCTTTAACCAAAGTTCAGGGCAATTTCTCTCCTTCCCCAGTTCCTGAACGTTGACCCACCCTCAGCTGGAGCCTCCCTTTAGGACCCTGCTGAAGATAAGCTGGCCCTAGGGAAAACCGTCCCAAACACCGGTTCTTCTAGACTCCTTTGCTTTTCCCTATAAAACAAAAACCAAAAACGCTTTTTGTCTGATTTTTGAGATGCTGGCAGCTTTCGTGGTTCATCTCCGTACTGCAATAGCTCTTTCCCTTTTTGCGATAATCCTTAGGGAGAGTCTCTCCCTACCTAAGCTTGGG
>NW_020172779.1:19545516-19602958 GCF_003031525.2 Neophocaena asiaeorientalis asiaeorientalis | reverse complement strand
ACACACACACGGTGATAGGCAACCTCTAAGATTCCCTGATCTCCTCCTGGTACACACGCCCTGTGTAATCCCTCCATGCTGAGTATGCGTTGGCTCTAGTGACTCACTTCCAATGAACAGATTACAGCAGAAATGATGGTGCATCTGAGACCAGCTCATACACAGACGGCGGCTTCCATTCGGGCTACTCTCACCCACTCTCCCTCGTTCTCCCAGATTACCCATGTGCGGCCAGCCAGCTGCCGTGTCTTGAGGGCGCTACACAGTCCACGTGGCCAGTACCTGAGGTCTCAGTCCAACAGCCACGTGAACCCGGAATCTGAGCTGATGGCAGCCGTGGGCTGGAGGGCTACCTCCTGGGGGACCCAGAGCCAGAAGCATCCAGCGAAGCCACGCTGGCCCGAGGAAACCGTGAGATAATTCTTCTTTCCCCCTTTTCCTCAGAGAACAAAGGAGCCTGTAATTCCCTTATTCTCTGATGTTTGAAGCCTACCGTGCATCTCTTCGTGTAGTAAATACCCTTATTTTAAAATAAATATCTAAACGTATTTTAATTAAATCTCAGTTACTATTAAATATTTCTATATTAACTCCTATCCTCCTAAGGACATTTGAACATTTTAACTTCTCAATGAACACCCTTCCCCCGTCACTGTAAGTCACTGTTTTTATTTTTAAGCCTAAATTGTAGCGTACAGCATCCTAAATAGTCTCATTTAAAACTATTTTTGCACTGTCCCATATAAATAACTGGAACGGGCAATTTTTGTTTATATTATTGATTTTGCTGGCCCTCTCTCTTCGCTTTGGTGAGCTTCATTTATTTCTTGTTTGTTGTTTGTGAGATGTTTTGCCGAAGAGATGATTTTGATCCAGTCTAGCTCATTCTACGAAAGTTTACGGTGTGCCCCTGTTTAGTCTCACTAAAAAGTCAGCAGAAACATCTGTATCTTCCTATCTGCGGTGGTATATTCCTCTTAGTTACTTAAGATCCTGAGCTCGCGGCCCGGCTCCTGCCCTTCTGCTGTGCTTTTCTCTCTCTTCCTTATTAGTCCCCCATATTCTGAAGGAAGATTTAAACTCAGAAAATGCACAGGCAGCAGTTTCATTCAGCTGAATTCTGTGGGCGCCGCAGGACTGTACCTGGGAGTTGAACTTGCCTATCAGAGATGCTTTTGGTGCCCCAGGTGGCTGCTGCTCAGGCTCTGATTTCAACCACACCTGTAAGACTTGTGAATAGCAACCACCTTGGAGTCTTTTTGTTGTCTGCCTTAGGGCCTTCTCTGAAGCCACGGGAGTTCACTCAGCACTTTTGTCCCGTACAAAAGAGCTGTCAGAAAGTGTCTGTGGTCTGCCTTTTCATCACTGATTTTTTAAATGTTCTTTTATAGTGTGGATTTAAGTCTTTTGTCACACAGGCACTGCAAGACTTTTTTCCCAGTCTGCAGCTTACCTATTAATTTACTTACAGATGTCATTTGATGATCACATTGAAACAACAATCTGTTGAAGGCCAATTTTTCTCTTAACCTTTTTTTCTTTAGGGTTGGTGCTTTTGTGTCCTCGGATATCTTTGCCTACATGAAGGTTGCGTACATATGATATGTGTTCTTTTACGAGTTTTATGGCTCTTGCTTTCAAATTTTAGTCTATGGTTCATTTCAAATTTACACTAAATAGTGTGTCTGTATGATTGAAGCAGAGATTTAGGGGTTTTTTTTTTTTCTTCATATGGATACTCAATCGTTTAGCAAGTTGACCTTGTGAAATTCACTTATCTGTTCTACTTTTCTTTTTTAGAGTCCCTAGAGTTTTATGTATATACAATCATGTCCTTGAGAATGAAGAGCTTGAATTCCTCCTTTGTAATGTGTGCCATCTCCCCATCTCTTGCCTATTGCTCTAAGACTTCCGGTTCAAGGCTGCATATAAAAGGTGAGAATGCGTGTCCTTGCCTGATACTCAGGGATGGAAGGAAAACATTCAATATTTTACTTTTAGGCATGATAATTGTTGCGATTTTTGTAGATGTCCATTAGCAGATTGAACATGTTACCTTCTATTTCTGATTGATGTTGTCATCATGAATAGTTATTAAGTTATACAAAATAATTTTCATTCTTTCATTAAAATGGTCATATGATTTTTCTCGTTGATACTTTTTTTTGGTCGCACCATGAGGTTTGCAGTATCTGAGTTCCCCAACCAGGGACAGAACCTGGGCCTGCGTCAGTGAAAGCACCAAGCCCTAACCTCTGGACCACCAGGGAAATCAGGATACTCTTCTTTTAATTGAAGTATAATTGACTGATACTCTTAATTTGGTGAATTACCTTGACTGATTCCCAAATGCTGAATACACCTTACAGTTTTGAGATAAACTTCACTTGGTCATATTCACTTGGTCATTAGATTCATGTTACTAATATTTTGGTATGAATTTTTGCATATATATTCCATTCCTTCTTTCCTGATTTTGTGCTCTATACTTCACTTACTGATTTTACAAACCACACAATACTTTGTTATTTCTGCTTTCTACAGTCATTGTTTTAATGAAAAATGTACAGAATAAGATTTTTCATATATTTATGTACATATTCATAGTGTCTGATATCCTCTTATTTTTCCTATAGATCTGAATTTCCATTAGGTGTCTCTTCTCTACCTTGTCCACTAGATTTTTTTCACCTAGTTTTCATAGCTACATTAAAGCCCCGTCCGCTAATTCCACGCTCTGGGCTCTCTGTGGGTCTGCTTCTGTTCAATGTTGTGTTACCTGATTTGGGTTGGTTTGACTCTTTATATGTCATAATATTAATTTTTTATTATATGCACACAAACAGTAGGTTAAAAAATAATAATTATCCTCAGAATATATTCAGTTCCTAGGATGCAACTACTGGTAGAACTCCAAAGACCTCTCTATGCTTTTCTACCTATCTGCCAATTTTCTGAGTCTAAGCCGCTTTCCCTCTGATCAAAACGCTTGGCCACCAGACTTTCGAGCCCCTTTACTCTACCATCCTGTTTCCAGCCTTCTGCTCCTGGGGAGACCCATCTCCATTCTGCTTCTCAGCCCCCACCCTTCAGCCACCTGCTACCTTACACTCAGTGAAAGCCTTACATGCCTGGCGGTAAGCTCTCACTCTCCTGCCCCGCCTCCATCCAAAGCAAGCATTTGTGCGTGGGAAAGCTTTCATCTCACCTAGAAGATGCCTCTTGGCTCTCCTACCCGTCTCCAGGCTTCCGCATACCACTATGTGCCCTTGGTGAGAGTTGTGTGGGAAAACGGTGGCAGGGGGCTACCAAAAGCTTAGTGATGGGGGCACCTAGGAATTCCAGCCCATCGTATCAGCTGACACGTGGCCATTAAGCGTCCATTAAAATTTGTGCTGATTTCTTTTTACCACCTTCCATGCCAGGTTCACTCTTCCTTCTTCCCTATCCCCAGAGGTGAAAACAGGTGGGAACTCTCCTAGGAAACATTCATCCCTCTCTAGCATTTATTTCATTCTACATATGTAGATCTCTGATCTTTAAACAAAATCGCTCTGTTTATTCAGCTTGTTCTTGGTTTTTAGGGTAGTGGGAACTGTCTCTTGAGATTTCCTACATCCTACCTGGGAGGTGTGCTCAGACTGGTCACATCCTTATCTTCCTTTCTTTACCTCCCTTCAATTCAGAAGTAGTGTGTCCTGTCTGTAGCCAATAACTTAGGAAATTAATCCTGGTTACATTTTCAGATATTTAGAAATGGATAGTCTAAATGTGTCATGTAGGACTTGTTTTATTAAGTCATCAGTAGGAACATGAGTTCGTAGAACAGAACAGATCCTTAGAGGTCAGCAAGACAACCCCTCCCCCTCATATATTTTTTTTAATTAAAAAAAAATTTTTAAGGCTGTGTGCTACAGCATGTGGGATCTTAGTTCGGCCAGGGATCAAACCAGTGCCCCCTGCACTGGGAGCACAGAGTCTTAACCACTGGACCACCACTGGAAGTACCCCCCTCACCCCTCATATAGTAAAAGTATAGAAAACTGGCTCAGAGGAGACACAGGACCAGTCCAAGGTTACCCAGTAATTAGTTACAGAGTCAGAACTCCAACTTACCGTACATTTATCTTTCTACTTTTGAAGTACCTGCATTTTAGAGATTCAGCTCCCTCATTAGTACAGTAAGGGAGCTGGATCAGGTTAACAGCAGGTCCCTTCCAGCATCATGGTTCTATTTTTTCCTTTCATGTGCCTGTGAAAGCTTGCAAGGATGTCAAGGACATGATCCACGTTACATCATCGGAGGACCTTTGCTATTTATGCTTAAAGGTTTATCGGACCATGTCTAGATTACGATTCTGGGGAAAAATAATAGCTTAATGTAAAAAAGAAGAAAAAACCAAAATGAAACATTTAAAAAACGTTTATTCTCACCAAACCCAAACGTGTTCACATGAAATATTTGTTAGGCATTGTCAGGTATACTAAAACCACTATAATTTCCTTCTCCTTCCATTCCGAGATAACCACTATGAAGAGTTTCATATATAATTGTCACCATTTTTATGGACTTACATTATATCTATACTTTACTCCTTCTGCGTATGCTCACTGATGTCCTACTGTGTGCTGGAATACTCTGCTAGATACCAGGATAAGACAAGACAGGCAAGGTCTCTCCTTCCATGGACTTTATATTCCAGTGATGAAGGCAGACAAGAAGTAAATGAATGAATCACCAGCAGCATCCATCCCACAGGTAGAGATGGGGGACAGTGACCGGGAAGAGGGCTGTCCTGGAAAGGGTGGTCAGAGCCTGGCTGTCTCAGGAAGTGAGATCCACATAATACAAAAGAATCAGACATTTTAAAGCATGAGGTAAGAGTGAGCTGGGGAGAAAAAGCAAAGGCCCTGAAAAAGACCAAGCTTAGTGCATTCAGCCCCCAAGCAGAGCGGCTGGAGTGCGCAGAGTGGGGACGGGGTCCACGTCACACAGAGCCTCAGCCAGTGAATTAGGTAACAGCCTAAGTGCAGAAGAAAGTCACTGCAAAGTTTTAAGCAAGAATTTCAGAGTCTGATTCATAATTTAAAATATGGTTAAATATAGACTCACACATAACACATGCTTATACTAAAATAGATATATATTCATCCACACATACATTTTATTGCAAATATAATTCCTTCTTGTTTGAGAAGGGTAGGATCTTTCTACATATACTCTCTGACACATCATTCAGTTAATGGTTTGGACATCTTCATTTCTCAGTGTCTAGAGATCACACATGGTTCATTTTTTTAAAAAAAAAATAAATTTATTTATTTATTTTTGGCTGCGTTGGGTCTTCGTTGCTGTGTGTAGGCTTTCTCTAGTTGTGGCGAGTGGAGGCTACTCTTCCTTGTGGTGCACAGGCTTCTCATTGTGGTGGCTTCTCTTGTTGCAGAATGTGGGCTCTAGATGTGCGGGCTTCAGTAGTTCTGGCACATGAGCTCAGTGGTTGTGGCTCGCGGGCTCTAGAGCACAGGCTCAGTAGTTGCAGCACATGGGCTTAGCTGCTCCAAGGCATGTGGGATCTTCCCAGACCAGGGCTCGAACCCGCGTCCCCTGCATTGGCTGGCAGATTCTTAACCACTGAGCCACCAGGGAAGTCCCTCACACACACGGTTCTTTTCAACAGCATTGCTCTGTTTTCATTCATCTTTGCAGAGGGATGTTCATTGAAGTGACAGTGTGTGTATGAGTTCCATTTGCTTATTTCAGTTATTAATCATTCACTTATTCAGCCATCCAGCAAGCATTGTTTGAGCCACTACAATGCCTAAAACTCTAGGCATTCATAGAAATATGAATCAGTGAAGGGTCCTTGTCCTTAAGAAGCAGCATTCCAGAGAAAGGGTGCCCTGTGCATGACCACGTCCTATCAAGTTTCACGAGGTCGGAGGGGACACTGCACAGCGTAACAGAGGAGAACACGTGGGGAGGAGTCCAGCCTCAGATGCTAGGGGTCAGGGAAGCCTTGCAGAGTGGCTGACTCCCGGAAGGAGTTCTGAGAGGTTGGTGGGGACATGCGTCAGGCAAAGGGCCGGGCATGGCCAGAGAGGGCCAACAAGTGGCAAGCACAGGGCAGGATGTAGCCTCACGTGTGACAGGCGCTGAGGAGACTCATGGTGAGGAGGAAAAAGGGCTCCCCCTGGTGGTCACGACACCTGGGCTCCCCACTTGCTTCTTCCCCTAATCCCTGTGTCTTCATCGCTAAATCCCTTCCCTTCTCTGTGTCTCAGCCTCCACGTCTCAAAGGAGCACTTTGACTTTCACATCCTGTGACTTTAAGTAAAACTCTGACAAAAGCAAGACAATTGTGGGAAAAAAAATTTCTGTTTTGGTTGCTCCTGAGTTCTGAAATGCTGCCAAGTCTTTTTCCCAGAAGACAATATCGAAACAGTTAATGGAATGAGAAATACTGATCTCACAGAGGGCATCTTCAACAAAATAAGGGGAATCACTAAATAATACTGTAGTTAGAGTTTCAAAGTAACAAGGAGGTAAATCTGGTCCCACGCCGGCTGACAATTTGATGGCCCTCAACAGCGCCACCTAGTGGTCATCCAGCTTTGTCTTGAAGCCCTTTAAGGAAGGAAGCTCGCCCTGAGCAGGAAACGAACCTTCTCTCCTGGGAGGGTCAAGATCGGCCCCCACTATATTAAAGACCCGTTTGTTCTGGGTGCCTGCCACACCCATAACTTCTGCTGAAGACATCTCAGACTGCAGCCCCGAGCTGGGGTGTCCATGATCTTTACAGTGTGACTCCCCACAGTCTTGAGTCAAAGCAGCCTCAACCAGGGGAGGGCCCTTCCTCAGGGACCCTCAAGCATCAGGCTGGTCGTAGGCAACGGTGCATCTTGTGGAAGAGCTGCAAACAAGGGTGATGGCGCGTAGCTGAAACAGATTCCTTCTTTGAGGAATCTGAAACGGGGATGTAATTCAACAGCCGATAGTGAGAGCAGAAGTATAGGACATTGTGTTTGCCCTTCCAATTCCCAACCCACTTTGCCGCTGGGTTGCCACTGGGATTTGGGGTGAGTTTGCGACCCCGCCCTAAGCTCCAGGGGCATTTAACCAGAAAGATGAATTCTATCCTCTTTGCTGTGTTGATTAGCATAGGCCAGTGGATGCCTGATTTTTCTCCCGGCCACAGAGAGTGATTTATGAACTCAGGATTTTGCAGGGAATTCTGAAAAACAGGATCCTACTTAGGGTCTAAAAATGCAAAATTTGGAACTTGGACAACTGCCATCGTTTCCCCACTATGAGAAATGGCAACACGAGAAGAAAGCAGACATGCAGAGATGGGCAGAATAAAGGGAATTGTGGAGAAACAGAGGTAGTGCTATTCAACCGGCCCTAAATCCCATTCTCTATTATTGTCTAGGCCAGTTTGATTTGGAATTTCTGTTACTTATAAAAAACGTATCCTCAAAAACAGAAAGAAAAGGAAGTGTCCCCTCAAAGATACCGAGGCAGGGTGCGTGTGCTATATCGCTGTGGGAACCCAGCATCCCGAGTTCTCCCTGCTTCGGGCGTGATGATGTGGATGAGACCTTAGCACTGACTCAGATCCTGGTCATTATGGAGCCAGGAATCTGCACATAGCCCAGCTTCCAAGTTGTGTTTGTTCCACAAACTTTTTGGGGTACCTTATTTCACAACATACATCTGATCATTATCTCCCATCCTTACTCCTGCTTAAAACCTTTTGTTTGGGTTTTCAGTGATTTTAGGACTCAGAACAACATTTTTCCTGGCCCAGAAGCTCACTCTCAGGTCTTCTTGACCTAGGTTACCTCCTTCTCAAAGATAAATGCTCTAGTCCACCTGCATCAGACCCCCCTGTCCCTAATATAACCCCTCACCTGTCACCAGCTCCTGGTGTGTCAGATGATTTTGCCAGGGAGCTTGTTGGGGGAGCCCCGTTGGGTACAGACACCGAATCTGCCTCTGCTCACCACTGCCTTCAGTCTCTGGCACGGAAGAGGTGGGAGGGAATTAATAGACAGGTGAATCATTTCCTACCATTAACTGAAGGGGTGAATTCTTGCTAAGCTGAATCTCTGCAATTAACCCTTTCCAGCAAGCCAGACCACGAGATAGAACCTCTAGAACTGCCAAATCAGGCTCCATGATGTTTCCAGATGTTGCATGCCATCAGAGAATGGCAGGAAGGCACACCTCTTCAGTGGACACGAGCAGGGTCAGCTGCTCAGTGATGCCGTGGGAATTGGCAAGCCACGGAGTTATTACTCTCAGTTC
The DNA here is from genome assembly GCF_003031525.2 of Neophocaena asiaeorientalis asiaeorientalis. Taxonomy (NCBI): domain Eukaryota; kingdom Metazoa; phylum Chordata; class Mammalia; order Artiodactyla; family Phocoenidae; genus Neophocaena; species Neophocaena asiaeorientalis. Next base: position 19,594,650 of record NW_020172779.1, on the reverse strand, counting down.
CACTGGATTTAGGAAAAGACCGCAGCTGACACACCCCTCTAGAGTCTAAGAAAAATGGCGAATTGATTTCAGGGGTGGGGTGGGGCGGCTTTTATAAAATTCATCGCCAAACCCTTGAAATATATTTGAAGTGACAAGTGTGCTGTGCTTCCCGGGGCAGCTCGTACCACCTGCCTGGATGGATGGAGGTCGTGCCGAGGCGCAGACTGCATCACTGGTGCCATCACTGACCCATGCAGTCAAGATCCTGAGCTTTAAACCCAGCCCCACCACCTGGGAGCACAGACCGTCGACGTTTAAACACGCATTAGAAGTTCGCTTGTCTTCCCCTCTCATCTTTCGTAGATGCTGATTCGGGAAATCTGATGACTGGCCAGCTTGGCATTTGGTTAGCATCCTTCCCAGATCACAGTGGAAGGTGTCCTTTCATGTGGCAGATCAGAGCTCGGGCTCTGGTGTCAGACTAGTTTGGAGCCCTGCCTCCACCCCATGCCTCGGTGCGGCCTGAGGTATCATCCTTCAACGTCCAGCTCTTTCCTGATCTATAACACGGGGCTATGGTGCTGTTGTAGGCATTAAACGAAATGAGTAAAAAGCAGTTAACAAGGCACCACACAGTACGGAGCAAGTGTTGAATGAACCTGCCCTCATGTTTTTCCCAACAAAGTCAAAATCCAGCTCTCTGTCTTGTTACACAGCTCGGAATTCCAAATCCTACACCACGGGGAAGGGGGAGCCTGGGAGGCCCACAGGAGGCAACAGCCAAAGGCCGAAGGAGCCGTGCACATCATCCTCAGAAGGTCGGCGGGTCCACCTTGCCGGAGGAAAGCGTTCTGCGATTTGCTGCCTGCGCTTCTCCACAGACTGCAGGGAGCCCCACGTGTGGAGCCGCACCCCGCCCCATTTCATGGATCCCATGTACCTCCAAGACAAGCACTCCAAACCCATTTCCTCTCTCTGAAGCTCCGGGAACACCCCACTGGCTTCTCAATGGAAATGAGAATGGGCGACAGTATCGCTTAGTTCCCATGAACTGACGTCAGAGAGCTAAAAGCGGAACGTTTTGTAAGCTTGGAGAATAGGTCCTTTGTGCTACCTCAACTGCCGAATACTAGAGATGGGAGGGATCTTAGATTCTTGTGTTTTCCTGAGGCCAGAGAGGGAGAGTAACTTCCTCACACAGTGAGTCGCAGGAATGACGGGACTGGAAAATGCTTATTGTGACCCTGAGTTCAGATATTTTCCATTATCCCACATGGTCTTTGCTTTTGCCCTCAGATAATTTACATGGCCGCTCTTTGTGAGAACTAAATGTTGGGGAGAACTGCACAAGATTTGCAGTGAGAAGACCCCTGCCGTCTGTGTGACCTGCAGGGGGCCCTCAGGGGTGCTCAGAGAATCAAGAGGGCTGGCCCCCCGCCCTGCCTCTGCCCCTCCCTCACTCGGAGACTTCGGGGGAGTCACTGTGCTTCTCTTGCCCTCTGCGTCCTCATCTGTAGATTGACACAGGTGAACCAGACATTCTGAGGAACCCACTGATTCTGAAATATCTGTGGCCCAATTCCCCAAGTGGTCAGAGACTAAGACGATTAGCTTTCTTCAAAACATCCCAACCTGGACATAGTAAACACTTGAGAGATATTTGAGGATAAATTAACAAAGGAATGAAAGGAACTTAAAAAAAAACTGCACCAAGTGAAAGAAGGCAGTCACAAAAGAACACATAGTGCTGGCTTCCATTTATAGAAAACGTCCAGAAGAGAAAAATCCAAAGACAGGAAGTAGAGCAAGTAGCTGTCAGAGCTATTATGCTCAGAGCAACATGAAGTATAAAAGGACTTTCACATATGCCGTCTAATAGAAGCCATAGAAGGATGGTGCCCAAAACAAGAATTACCTATGTTTCGTCTCCATAAAACTGAGGTCCAGAGATGAGAAATGACTTGAAGGATGACTCACACACCTTGTCAGCGGCAGAAGAGGGAGAGGGATCCCTCCTTTGCTCCTCTGTGCCTCTCCTTTGCACCACAGCCCCTAATCCCACCCACTCAAACCCATGTACCACCTACCTAGTGCTAAGAGCAATAGGTCCTGGACCAATGCAGAAGATGGTCTCAGCCCAGATCTCACAGGGCCTGTACGCTGCCTCCACTGCTGCTCCCTCAGCCCCCCAGAAACGCTTGTCCCACCAGCCACTCTTCCCTCCCCCTAGTGTCCTCACACCGCGGCCTCCTGGTCTCCTGGGCAGCCCCCCATCTGCGTCCTGCCCATTGATGACATGTGTTCTCAGCTCCTGGACTCGCCAGCCTACCCTATGACCCCTCCCAGGGGTATCTCACTCTTCCTCGTGGATACTTCTCGCACTGTGTCCGGCTTTCTCTCCAGATTCTTTGCCTCTCGTCATCTCCAGTTGGACCTCTCCACGTGCTTCCTGAATTTCAACAGCTGCGGGTCCCACAGTCACATCAAAGTCAACTTCACCAATAGCTTCTCTGCTAGACCTTCTCTTGGCTCTGATCTTCGAGGGTGCAGAAACCTCACGTGATCGTATCCCTAAGTTCATGACATGCCAGCATCGGCACAGAAGCCACCTCAGGCTTGCTCTCGCCTCTCTTCTCTCTCCTCCCTCCCTCTCTCTCTGGGTTCTGATTCTTCCCCTACTTCTTCCTCAATTACACCCCTTGCCTCTCCAGCAGATAACTGCTATGTTTGGTGTCATTCCCTGAATATGGGGGTATCCTTGGAAAATGTGTAATGTTGTTTTCTGGGTACGTAGTTTGAATGTGTATTAATGATATCATGCTGACATTTCGCTCAGCGCTTTTAAGACTTAGCCGTGTGGCGGCGTGCTCCTCTGGCTTGCTGCCTCTCACTGCTTCGTGTCCTAGCACGTTCACACAGTCTGTCTGTCTCTTTCTCCACTGATGGGCAGCTGGGCTTCTGCTAACACCTGCTATCACAAACAAAGCTGAGATACGCCTCCTTATATCTGTTCCCTGTAGAGCAGCTCCTCTGCTGGATCACTGGCTACACGCCTTTTTATTTCCACGGATTCCACCCATATTCCCTCCAGCACGGCTGGACCCGTCCAGCCTGCCCATCCCGGCCGGTCATCAGGACCCCTTTCCCCACTCCCCTCCCACATTCTGAATTGTACCTCCTTGCCACTGTTGTCAGGATAAAAAGCTGTCCCTTTGTTTAAATTAGCATTTTTAAATTACTGAGTCTGAATGTTTTTAATAAAGGTGTTAGTAGTTCTGACTTCCCCATCTGTCAGTAGCCTATTTATAGCCTCAGCTCAGATTTCTACTCCATTGAGTGTCTTTTGTATTTTATTTTCAGGAATTTTATTCTTTATTACTGATATAAATCATGTGTTCATTTTGGAAGCTGGAAAAAAACTTTTCCTGGCCTGTCATTAATTTAACTTTCTAAAAAAATTAGGAATCATTATTTTTCACGTTGTAAGAACAATTCTTATTCCCTGGGGGTTGGGGCTTCCCGTGGCACCTGTCTGTCACCCTTCATCCTAGCTGACAGCCCCAGTGTGTCCCGTCTCGCCTGAGCCCAGACGGCACATCCTCCCTGACGGCCTCACCTCCCTCCACCAGCTGCCCACCACCAGCCCCGCCAGCTGTGTGGTCTGACCGTGACTGACGCCATCTCCTCTCCCCCCAGCATCGCTGCCCTGCTTTGTTGCTCACCAGCTGTCACCTGGACCGTCGACTTGACTGCTCTCCTGCCCCCAGACCCCACCTCTTCCCACTCTATGCTCCAAACTGCTCGATGAACCCTCATTTCCAACACACGACTCTGTCCTCCTCCTAAAATCCCTCAGTGGATCCCACTGACTCAAGCAGTTTCAAACGGAATGAAAAACGCTTCACTGGGTGAAGCTTTTTTTTTCTCTTCTTTAATCAGAATTCTTAGATTCCGACCCAGAATTACAGAATGAGAACGCTGGAGGACAGGGCCTGGGGAACTGTACTTCAGTAGATGCTTCACATGTAGGACTCCCCACCCCTCATGCAGTACTTCTGAAAACCCAGTCCCGAGGAAGGCACTGGAGAAAGCAGCACCGGACCGCCAGACCGCCAGGCCAGCTCTCCTGCCACACCTGGCCTCCAAGGCCATTAAAGTAACGCTGAGGGCTTCCCTGGTGGCGCAGTGGTTCAGAGTCCGCCTGCCGGTGCAGGGGACGCGGGTTCGTGCCCCGGTCCGGGAAGATCCCACATGCCGCGGAGCGGCTGGGCCCGTGAGCCATGGCCACTGAGCCTGCGCGTCCGGAGCCTGTGCTCCGCAACGGGAGAGGCCACAACAGTGAGAGGCCCGCGTACCGCAAAAAATAAGTAAATAAATAAATGCTGAGATATTTGTTCTTTCATGCGCTAGACTAGTTTTTGCTTCTCTGCCTCTGCAGGATTTGTGTCATGCTTCTGGGAATTCTTCCCCTTGCCTTCAATTTATTTTATTTCTTCAAGGTTTTGCTCAGCTGCCCTCTTCTTCAGGAAGCCTTCTTTCTGATCAACTGCCCTCATCCTTGCCCCTCCTCGGCATCCCTCCCTATAGCTCGTCCCACCACCATCTGCTGCGACCCTGCCATTCCCGTGTTGCTTTCTAATGATTTATGTATGTGTGAGTCTATTTCGTCAGACTCTGAGTTCCCTGAGATAGAATGGTGTTAATTATTATTGAACCTGGCTCAATAGGTCCTAGCATTTCAGACATGAAAAGAAGGAAGATGAAATCTGATGAACAAAAATCTTAGGAGTATCCGTGGAACTGTAAGGAATTGTAGGCAAGAACATGGCCATTTTCTAGAGGTACCAATGGCACCTTTTATCATACGAATGAGCGCAAGCTTCTGAGCATGGGGCTTGATGCCCATAGTTTCACTGGGAGACAAACCACCCCAAACTTAGTGCGGTTTAAAAAACCCAATTTTATCACAACGACTCTACTACCACTCGTTCTTGTGGTCTGGGGGTCGGCTGGACTGAGCCGAAGGCTCTCACTCGAGGTCTCTCACCCAGCTGCCATCAGATGTGGCTGAGATGGAGTCCTGCTGAAGGCTTTCTCACTCCTGTGTCCGTCGGTTGGTGCTGGTTACTGGCTATGACCTTCGCTGGCATTGTCAGCAGGGCTCTCTACGTAGCGTGGGCTTCCTCGAGGCAAGGTGGCTGGGTTCTAAGAGCAAGCGTCTCAAGAAAGAGTCAGGAAGAAACTTTCTTTCCCTTCATGACCCTAAGTCACATGGGGTCACTTCTTCTCTACTGCGTTGGTCCCGGCACTCACGGAGATCCACCAGGTGTCAAGGAGAGGGGATAGACGCTCCTCCAGATGGGGCAGTGCTGGGTCACGTGGTCAGAAGAGCATGTGGACTTTGTTATGACCCACACTTGGAAACTACTGATTATAAGCTGCCCCACCGCGAAGCTACTTCACATCTCTGAGCCTCAGTTTTCCCGTCTGTAAAATATGGACACTAGCACAGACTTCACAGACTTTAAATCCAACGACACCTGACTTCTGTTCAGTAAATATTGAGCATCTGCTGAGTGAAAGCAGAAATGGATTGAAAAAGCCTGTGGTTCACGGTTATAACGAGTCTACAGTAACCATTAGCTTCAAGTGCTCTGTAGAAAATGACAATACCCAGTGTTCAAAGTTGGAGTCTCCACTTGGGGAAGGGCCTTTGTGAAAAATACCAGGGCAGGAAATCACCTGCCTGTGTAAACCTCCCCTCAGCCACCACCGCTCCCTCTCTTCCCTGTTTTCACCCTTTTTCTGAGCTGCTTTCAAGCAGATCTGGGCATATTTCCAGCATCCAACACCCTTAAATATTTTGTCTTCAAATATTTCATTTTGGAAGAAATCCATGTTTAATTGAATAACCAGCCCAGTTTGTGTTAAGGAAAAGACAGAATATTCCCATTTTCACTACAAGAAGCCTTATGTATCTCTCTTCTTTTTTATCTTATCATGCCTCTCATATTCACAGATTTCCTCCCATAAATATCACTATACACATGCACGAATTTTATGAAATATAGGGCTTAATTTTTTTATCCCTCTCCCCTTTCCCCTTTGGTAACCATAAGTTTGTTTTCTATGCCTGTGGGTCTATTTCTGTTTTGTATATAAGTTCATTTGTATCATTCTTTTTAGATTCCACATATAAGCAATATCCTATGATATTTGTCTTTCTCTGTCTAGCTTACTTCACTTAATATAATAATCTCTAGGTCCATCCATGTTGCTACAAATGGCATTATTCCATTCTATTTTATGGCTGAGTAATATTCCATTGTGTAGATGTACCACATCTTCTTTATCCATTCATCTGTCAATGGTCATTTATTTTGCTTCACGTCTTGGCTACTGTAAATGTTGCTGCAATGAACAATGGGGTACATACCTCTTTTCAAATTATGGTTTTCTCCTGGGCTTAATTTTTTATCATGTAATAATTTATACCTAAGACCACTGTCTGATACAATGACTGAATTAATAAATGCATATACAGGTACAAAAATAAGTATATACAGTATATGTAATATATGTAAATGATAAAGCAAAAAGAAAAAATTACCCATGAACCTACTACCCAAATTAATATAGCATTGACTCAACCTGGGTGCTACCATCTGTCCCATCCTCCACCTCCTGCAAAGGTTAAGTTTCATTCTGAAGTTTAAATTTATTATCCTCTTGCTCTTTTAAAAATATGTTTACTTTATATGTTATATTTTTTCCCCAACAATACTGTACTTAATTTTGCTTATTTGGGGACTTTTAAAATAAATGCTTTCAGGAGTAAAGTGAATAATTCTGAGATGGAACGTGGTGAGAAATTACAGAATAGTAACTATCTTAGAACACTGGAGAGTGAATTATGCCCTTTCTAAAGTTATCCAAGGTCAGTTAAAAGCAACAACAGCAACAGCAGCCTCGGCAACACCACAGGTTTCGCGTGGAGAACCTCCAGCTTAAAACCCCTGGCTTGGAGGGAAAAGTGTGAACCCTAAGGCGTGGATGCAGGGCTCCCTAGAATCCATCCACAACTTGCTTACCAGCCCATTTCACTTGCGATGGCAAGGATGCGGAGCGACTACAGCATTCACATTTTGCCAATATACACGTAGATCTGCCCAAGCACTGTGGAAAATTTTTAGTTCTAATTGCTGAAGATGGTATGCCAGTACTCTATGACTGAGCAGTGCCATTCAATATACTGAACAGAAATAAATGCATATGTATATCGAAATATATATACAAAGACGTCTCCTGTAGATTTAGTTATAATACCTAATCTAGAAACAACTCAAATGTGCATGAATCATCAATATATATTCCATCTTACAGCAAGATGTTAACCCTCTTCCATTGAGAAGTGAGGGGGGTTCCCCCCTTTTTCTGATCCTGGGCCAAACTCTGTAGTTGCCTTGACCAACATAATACAGTAAGAGTGATGCTGTGTGACTTCAAATTTGGAAGCTAGGTAGTAAAATTAGGTACAACTTCTGCTTTGCTCTCTTACGCTCTCAGAACCCTCAGTTTTGAAACTCAGACACCGTATTATGAGAAGCCCAGCTCACATGGAGACCCCATGTGTAGGAGCCAAGGTCTCAGCTGGCAACTAGAATCCACCCCCAGACAAGAGAATGTAGAAGACTGACTCTGTCAGCTGAGGCCTCAGGTATAGTGGGGTGTAGACAAGCCCACCGTACCGTGCTCTGTCCAAAGTTCTGAACCTATAAGTACAATAGATGGTTGTTTTATGCTACTGAATTTTGGGATGACTTATTATGCAGCCATAGTAACTGGAATAATTACACAAAAGACATGAATAACTCTCACAAACATAAAAAGTTAAGGTCAACAGAAGTGAGTACATGCTGGATGAGTCCACAGATAGGAAGCCCATAGTGGAAGAAGTCAGAAGACTGGTTACTTTTCAGGGTGGACTTACTAGAAGGAGACAGGAAAGAAGATTCTAAAAGTACAGACAGTTTTCTGTATCTCAGGCTGGGTGTCCATCTCGTGACTGTGCTCACTTGTAAAAATTCATCAAGCCTTACCCAGCAGATGCAAAAACTACTTCAAAAACAAAGTTTTCAAAAGCAAAAGCAGAGGTATTCTGAAGTGGGTGTGGATCCCTGGGGACCACTGACTCTGCTCCCTCTTATCCCACAGAATTCCAAGAGCTCAATAAGGAATGTGGTTTGAAAACCTTGTGAGTCAGGTTCTTCTCATTTTCTACATCCCATCATCTTTCTACCTGCAGGAACTACCATATGTAATAGCTGGTATGGAATAACGGCTTAATAAATGCTGAATTCATGAATGAATGAATGATAGCTTTTGTTTGTCTATGGTAACTACAAGGGTTCTTTCTGTAAGACTGAGTAGGAAATCCTTTGGAAAACTTCTGGAACTATATTAATTCATTCAGACATTTAGTGTACTCTTTCAAACCATTTGACAAATGACTGTCCATTTTGCAATTTTTGTTCTTCCAAGTACCCTCCCTTGTTGTCTAATGGAAGCTTAGACTGTGGTTTTTCATACCATTAAGTCCTAATCACCTAATCTCACCATTAGTCACATACATATATGATTCTATTAAGAGGTGGATAAGAGATATTAAAGGGAATATCTAGCGAACACCTCATCTGTTTCAGAAATATATAAAAAGGGCAATATGATTTGACCAAGTGGGATTTATTCCAGGAGTGGAAGTTTGGTTTAATATTAAAACTCTAATCACTTTAATTTACACATAACAGAAAACAGAAGAAAAAATTTTGATCTTCCCAATAGGCATATAAAAAACATTTGACAAAATTTGGTATCTAATGATTAAAAATAATCAACAAACTGTGTTAAAGGGAACTTCCTGGGCTTCCCTGGTGGTGCAGCGGTTAAGAATCTGCCTGCCAATGCAAGGGGACACAGGTTCGAGCCCTGGTCTGGGAAGATCCCACATGCCGCGGAGCAACTGGGCCCATGTGCCACAACTGCTGAGCCTGTGCTCTAGACCCCACGAGCCACAACTACTGAAGCCCACGTGCCTGGAGCCCACGCTCCGCAACAGGAGAAGCCACTGCAACGAGAAGCCCACACATCGCAATGAAGAGTGGCCCCAGCTCACCGCAACTAGAGAAAGCCCACACACAACAATGAAGACCCAACGCAGCCAAAAATAAATTTAAAAAATAGATATTTAAAAACAAAGGGAACTTCCTTAATCTGATAAAAGGTATCAGCTATAAACCTTTTGCTAACTTCATACTCAGTGGTAAAATATTTAATGCTTTCCCTTTGAGGATAGAAACAAATAAAAGACGCCTATTGTCATCACCGTTAATTAACTTTGTATTGGAGACACTAGCCATTACAATCAGCATGAAAAATAAATAAAAGGTACGATGATTCAAAATGGAATAACAGAAATAGAGTTACAGATGTAGAAAACAAACTTATGGCTGCCAGAGGGTGAGGGCAGGAGGGATAAATTGGAAAACTGGGATTGACATATATACACTACTATATATAAAATAGATAACTAATAAGGACCTACTGTATAGCACAGGGAACTGTGCTCAATATACTCTGTAATGACCTGTATGGGAAGAGAATCTATAAGAGTGGATATATGTATATGTATAACTGATTTACTTTGCTGTACACCTGAAACTAACACAATACTGTAAATCAACTATACTCCAATAAAAATTTTTTTAAAAAAGGAAAAAAATCAAAAAGGAATCAAGCCATCTCTCTTCATAAATGGCATGATTATATATGCAGAAATTGCCTACATCTACAGCTAGAATTAATAAGTCAATTTAGCAAAGATGCTAGAAACAAGGTAAATCTAAAGTGTACATAAATACAATAATATTTATATATTCTAGCAGCAAATAATAGAAAAATAAATTTGAAAATATGACTATTTACAATTGCATGGAAAATTATCAAGTACATAGGAATAAATCCATGTAAATTTTTTTGCGGTACGCGGGCCTCTCACTGTCGTGGTCTCTCCCATTGCGGAGCACAGGCTCCGGACGGACAGGCTCAGCGGCCATGGCTCACAGGCCCAGCCGCTCCGCGGCATGTGGGATCTTCCCAGACCGGGGCACGAACCTGCGTCCCCTGCATCGGCAGGCGGACTCCCAACCACTGCGCCACCAGGGAAGCCCAGTAATATTGATATTTTAAAATATCAAATACCTAAGAATAAATCTAAGTAAAGATGTGTAAGAATTCCACATGGAACAACACAAAATGCTGCTGAGAAAAACTAAGTAACGCCTAAACAAATGGACAGCTATTCCATGTTCATGTCTTAAGATACTGAACATTATTAAGATTTCAATTCCCCTTAAATTTATTTACAGACTCAATATAATTCCAATCAAAATCCGAGAAGATCATTATTTTAATCGACTTCATTTTGTAGAGCAGTTTTAGGTTTAAAAAAAACTGAACAGAAAGTACAGGGTTCCCATATACCCCCTATCCCATGCGTGCCTCCCACCACTGTCAGTATCCCCAACCAGAGTGATACATTTGTTACAATTGATGAACCTACACTGATGCATCATTATCTCCCCAAATCCATAGTTTATATTAGGGTTTACTCATTGTACATTCTATGGGTTTGGACAGATGTATAATGACAAATACACACTATTATAGCATCATGCAGAATAGTTTCACTGCCCTCAAAATCTTCTGTGCTCCACCTACTTATTCCTTCCTTCCCATAACCCCTGGCAAACACTTATTTTTTTATTGTCTCCATAGTTTTGCCTTTTCCAGAATATAATATTGTTGGAACCATACAGTGTGTAGCCTTTTCAGATTGGCTCTTTAATTTACTTAGTAAAACGCATTTAAGGTTCTTCCATGTCTCGTCATGGCTTGATAGCTCTTTTCCTTTTAATGCTGACTAATATTCCACTATCTGGATACCTAGGTTGCTGATATCCACTACTGAAGGGCAGCTCTGAGCAGATCTCTCACCACAGAAGATACAGAGATACAAATAAGCATATGAAAAGATGCTTTGCATCATATGTCATCAGGGAAATGCAAATTAAAACAATGAGATACCCCTGCACCCCTATTAGCATGGCCAAAATTCAGAACACTGACAACCCCAAATGCAGGCGAGGGTGTGGAGCAACAGGAACCCTCGTTCACTGCTGGTGGTGGTCACTTTGGAACGCAGTCTGCCAGTTTCTTATAAAACTAAACATACTCTTCTCATACCATCCAGCACTCACGCTCCTGGGTATTTACCCAAATGAGCTGAAAACTTCTGTCTACACAACAACCCACACATGAGTATTCACAGCAGCTTTATTCTTAATTGCCAAAACATGAAAGCAGTTGAAGATTTTTAAAAATATTAGTGTGGTAGATACTGATACAGAAATTCAAAACTTTAATGAAAATGCTATGAACAAAGAATGGCCAAGACAACGTTAAAAAATAAGTTAGATGATTTATAGGTTTCAAAACTTAGTGTGAAGCTGAAGTAATTAAGCCAGCGTGGACACTGACACAAAGACAGACAAATAGAACCATCAGTCAAAAGAGACCCTATGGAGACGGACATTGTTATTTACAGTGACACAGGTTTTCACTGGGGAACAGTCTTTTCAATAAAATTTGCTCCCCCCGAATCCAGTATATGTATGGAGAAAAACAAACTTTCTTCCCTATTTCATAATTTAATTTGAGGAAAATCATAAACATAAATCTGAAAGTTAAAATAATCAAGCTTTAGAATAAAACAGTAGAATATGTTCATAATCTTGTTTTAGGAAAAGATTTCTTAAATAGCCTATGAACCATTCATCATAAAAGAAAAACAAGATAAATTAGACCGAATTAAAAGAAGGAAATTCTGCTCATCAAAAGCCAACATTATAAAAAGTGATTAGTTGGGCCAGGCCTTGGTGAAAACATTTGTGGTACGTTCCCTGTTCCGGCTATCTTTGTATCCCAGGCCCAACCCAGAGCCGACACCCACTAGTTCTAAGGAAAGTTTTATTTTTTTCCCTGTCCCCTTTCTTCCCCCTAACTGGTGGCCTCTTGCTGTGTAGTATACGCATGAGTCTCTTGCAAGGGATGAAAAGGCCCATCATGCCTTGCAAGGAAGTCTTAAATCAAGGTCTGCTGTCTAGTTGTGGGTGCTTTATTTTGCAAATGTTCAAAAAGAACTCCTCCACAGATCAAGGATGGAAGATTTAATTTCAATGGTCAAGTACATGCACACACCAAGATCCATGTCACCAACAAGATACACTCCTCGAGGGAGTATGGACTTTGGGATCAGACAGATAGGAGTGCAGATTCCAGGGAGGGAATTTACTTGTTGGCTTTAGACAAATTACCTTGCCCCTCTGGGTCTCATTTTTCTTATCTCTAATGGGATAACTACTTAATAGTTTGTTTTCAATGCCTAAAATATCAAAATCTATTCCATGAAATACCAATTCCATGATGCTGATAGATATTCCACATATGATACATTATCAAATATGGTTCAACAGTTCTAAGAAGAAACTATTTTTTTAAACTTTATGACTCCTAAAGGGATTTTTTCTAGTGAAAGTTATAAATCTCCAAGGAAGGACTAGAAGATTCAGTTTTCCAAAACAGCTCTGACCCTGGAAGCATCTTCCATAGTAAGAACTAGTGTTGTACGAACACACTTGGAGAAATGACGATGTAGGACAGAATACACATCCCAAAATGCTACCTACTATTATTATTGATACCATAAATATTATTAGGTTATTATTACTTTGCAGCAACAATAATAATACAAGAGGCCCAAATCTGAAGAAATCCAAGTTACAGTTCAAAATTCATAAAGTACCATTTTCCAAACAAAATTTTGCATGTTGGACTTTGCTTGGTGCATCTCCTCTGAATTATACCAGTTTTAGAATAGACAATTTGAAAACAGACAAATCCCTCTTCCCTTTGCTAATTAGCATGATGGATTGTTGCGATCGGACTGTTCCATCACAGCAGAGGTGATGCCGTTGTTTTTAATTAACCATACAGGGACTTGAATTGAATCAAAAAGAAAGAAAAGTTCGGAACATGCCTGCTCACCTGGGTTAAGGATCAAAGGAGTCAAAGAAGTAACAGCTGTGGGCCTACATTTCCTATCGAGTTCCTTAAATGAAAACAGATTTATACATACCACTTTGAATATTTATAACTGTGTTTTCATAACATGGGGCTAATGAGAACGCAGACAGAGAAAAGCAGTACACTCACATACTTCTGCAGTGCCAGCCTTTTGTCCAGTGCCTTCCTGGATTATGCTATTAATTCCTTGGAAAGTGTGAATCATAGTAGTTGCTAGATGATGAGTGATTTTCCCTTTTTCATGAGTGCATTCTTCTTGTATGTAAACAACAGCCTCCATGTGCATCTGTTTTACTCATCGAGAGGCTCCTGACCCCTGCACTCTGGCTCTAGCCCTCCAGCATCCATAGGTCTCTAGGATGCACGGAAAACCAGAAAGAACCTAGGCTTTGGACTCTTCCCCCTGTGGGAATTCGGGCAAGAATCTCTGTCACTCCCCTTCTCTTTCCTGGTAGTAGGCTAAGATGAGCCGGATACCCTCCGATTTCAAGACTGCATGACTCCATGGCTTCAGGTTAACAGGGAAATGAAACCACTGGATTGGATGGAGAATACAGGAATATTTGCTTTGTCACTGGCCCTATTTTTATAACTATTTAACAGGCCTTTACTGAGCACCTAGGTACCAGGCCATAGGCTGGACACTGGAGAAACAGAGCTCACAATCAAGTTGGATAGAAAAACATATGCCAATAAAATAATGCGGCGTGGAACATTTGATGCTGATGTGGACATACTACAGAGAGGTGACAGAAGGCAGAGTGATCGCAGCAGGCCTCCCGGAAGTCATTACACTGAAGCAGAGTTCTGAAAGCTGCATGTGAGCTTGGCAGCTGGGTAGGGATGGGCGCTCTGGGTAGAAAGAACCGTACATGAAAAAGTGCTATGAGACTCAATATACAAACGGACAAACGTGTGTGTGTGTGTGTGTGTGTGTGTGTGTGCATGTGTGCGCACCTGGGGGAGGTGCATGTGTGAGCGTGTGTGCGTGTGTGCGTGTGTGTATATATGAAACGTAACTCCAATCCACAATTTGCAGCAACCTTAACCCTGGAAGCCAACCAGTAACCCTTAAAACGATCAGCCCCAAATGGCCAGGTCTTGGTTAATAACGGACAGCCTCCCTAATTTTTGCCCCCATTTCTAGCTTAGGACCAACTGGGATAAAAATAATATTCACCTCTGAACAGTCACATGCCCCACTGGAGGTGGTTAGTCCACCTCCAGCTTCTCCAGGCCAACGGCCTCCAATCAGGGCACCCTGAAGGCCTTGGTGTTTTCGACACTATAAAGCTTTCCCACTCCTCTGCCAGCTTTGGATTCTCTGCCAAATGCCCACGATGGTGGGTGACTCCCTTGCTAGAGCAAGTTCAAACTAAATAGCCTTTGCTTACTTTCATTTGGGAAATCTTCATTTAATTTCACAGCAGAGAGGCGTGAAACCCCGTGTTTTGTGTATAGTTATTGTAGGTGGTTTTTTGTGTGTGTGTTTCTAGAATGTAAACATGTATAAATTGAGGGGAGGGCAATGGTAGATGGGTTTGGAGAAACAGGCAATAGGCTTTTGTATAATGTATTAGTTAACTACTGCTGTAGAATAATATTATCACAATCTTTGGTGCTTCAAATGACACACATGTATATCTCCATCCATGTGGGTCAGGGGTCCAGGCATTCTTAGCTTCAGATAAGGTCTCAACTGGGGCTGGGCTCATCTGAGGCTGGTCTGGGGAAGGGTCTGTTCCTGGTCCATGTGGCTGCTGGCAGCCTTCATTTTCTTCTGGACTTTGGTCTGAGGGCCTCAGTTCCTTCCTGGCTGGAGGTACTGGAGGAGGCAAAATAATGCCCCCTCCCAAAGATGTCCAGGATGTCATACCTAGAACCTGTGAATATATGCCCTTATGTGGAAAAAGAAACTTTGCACATGTGATTACAGTTAAGGACCTTAAGATGGGGGGGGTGTGGGGGGCAGGTACCTGGATTAACCAGGTGGGCCCAGTCTAATCGCGTGGACCTCTAAAAGTGGGAACTTCTCGTTATCGTTACAAAGAAATGTGAGAACACACGAGCGGTCAGACTGTGGCTGGGCGTGAAGATGGAGGGTAAGGGTCGTGAGCAAAGGAGCGCAGGCAGAGCCTCCTGGAACTGGAAAGGGCAAGAACGCATTCTCCCGCAGGGCCTCTGGAAGGAACCCAGCTCCTGATTTGTGCACTGCGCAAAGGTCCCCAACCAGACCAAGCATGTGGTCACTGAAACCCTGCCTACGCTCTGCTCACCAAGGAACACCCTGTCCGAGTGGTGTCCACCCATCGGGGGTCACATGTCTAATTTGTCCACCTGAAGACGGTGCCATTTCCTGAATCTCTCTAGAAGGAATGTCGCTGTATACTTTGCCCAAAGGCACCAGACAGCAAGTCCTCTGTCTGCTCCCACAAACGTCTCCACAAATTTACTGTTACCTGCTCCCTGGAAACGACGCTTAGAAGTAAGTGACGTTTTGCTCTTAACTCAAAGAGACACAGGCTTTAATTTTAGTGGAATTTTTTCCCCCACTGCCGAGCGGTCTTCTTCATTTGTATAATCCCCAGAGCCTATACTGTGAGCCCAGCAGACCGGGCTTGGTGAAAGTCTGCTGCACTGAAATGACTGATTTGCAAAGGGACTTGGAGGCCGAGGCTTCCACATCAGGGCTGCAGTAGGAAACGGTCTACCCCACGGCTCCCATTTCTGGAGGCCACCCTAAATGCCAGGGACTGTGCCAGGCAACCCGCCTTCCTATGACCCCAGGCCTCACAACAACCCTACCACATACGACTCGTAGTTCCCAATTTCCAAATAAGAAAAGAAAATACAAGAGTAGGGTTAATTAACTAGCCCAGGGTCATAGAATCAGTAAGGACAAAGCTGAGATCAAATCCTGGCCTCTGGACACCAACCGATGTGATTTCCTCTGAGAAGCGCCTCCCATCATAACCTGCCCAAAGGAAAAAGAGAATCAGGACTCACAGAAGCCAGCTTCTGCAAATCCGCTCTTCGAGATTACTTTTCATCTCGGTTGGGGTAGGGGACGGTGTCTAATAATATATATTATTTTTGTAACGAGGCTATAAGTTATTCACTGTCCTACAATGCAAATCTTTATTCACACAACGTATCGTTATTCACACAAATGACACCCATAACTCAGATAAGAAAACTTGTACAGGAATGTACGTTATGAACACTTTCAAAACTACCTCACAACCCCAAATGCCCGTGGTGTTAGGTGACACACTCATCCCTGTACACAGAAATTTTAAGAGGATGCTCTTCCGAGTTAGTCACTGCTTCAAACAAAGCCCAGTGGGGAAGGGCCACGTGGAAGCACTTTATCTTCAAGGAGGTGAAAGGGTGAGAGATTTACCTGCAGGCTCATCCCGGTCTCCTTTCTCCACCAGACAGAGTACACTCGACAGTTCATTAGGTCCCTCAGTCTCCTGGGATTGTCATCTAGACCCTGCAGGAAGCCTCTGGGAAGCAGAAGCCTCTGGCGGTCCAGTCCCACCCATGCGTACGTGTACAGTTTCTCCCTCATCAGGTGATGGTGCATGTCAGGGCTCCTAGGCCTGTGGGAACTTGTACTGTGGCCGCTTTGACGAGACCTTTCCAACAGCACGAAGTACACAAGACATCGCCAGGGCACATTTGCAAGGAAACAAGATGTGTGGCTAAGAGCTGGAAGGAGGGGGGCAGAAGGGGCCAAGCTGATCTAGGGTGAGGTACAATCCAGGTCCAGTTCAGTCTGAACATCTAAACTGACCAAATGCATAGAGAAACAACGTGTCATTGGTAATATACAAGCACAATACAATGCTTGATACGTATGAATACTGCATAAACAAGAAGTTAGAGTAGATCGGTACACAATTACTAAGACTTCTAAGAACTTCAGATAAATAATACTTAGAGTTTATGGAAGCCTGGGCGCCACAGCTACTGAAGCCTGCGGGCCTAGAGCCCGTGCTCCGCAACAAGAGAAGCCACCGCAATGAGAAGCCCACGCACCACAATGAAGAGTAGCCCCTGCTCGCCGCAACTAGAGAAAGCCTGCACGCAGCAACGAAGACCCAACGCAGCCAAAAATAAATAAATAAATAAATAAATTTAAGTACATTCAAAATGAATAAAGAAATGAGAGATGGACTCAAAGCCGTGAGAAAACGGTAATATAGTAGGAACAGAACAGCAGGCAAATAGAACACCCAGAAGGAAAAATGCAGTCACTGAAATTTTAAATAAAGTTAATGAATGGGCAAAAGTGACGTTTGAAAAAGAGGATGATATAATAACGTGTTCTAGATATTAGCTGTTATAACACTTCGACCTTACTCTAAATAATCCAGAGAGATACAGACGGATAAATATGAAATGTAAATTTACAAGGATCGTGGGAAAAGGAGGCATGACATACATCTAATAGGAACAAGATAACCATGGGGTCAATATGTAATGAGGTAATGACCAGAAAAATTGAGAATTTCCCAGAACTGCCGAAGGACATAAACACTCAGACTCAGGAGGCGCGCAAGTCCCAACACAGACAAATACACAGAAAATCACATCTGGACCCACTGTCGTGATACTGAGTAATGTCAACGGCAAAGAGAAGATCTAAACAGACAACTCGAGAGAAGAGAGAGTACCTACGCTGGAATGACATTTGGACTAAACTACTGAATTTTAGGAAAGGTATTTTAGTCATTATGATGTTTGAAGAATATCTTAAGAAGGAAGAAAGAAGGAAAGAAAGGAACGGAAAGGAAAGAAGCGAGGGAGGGAGGGAGGGAGGGAGGGAGGCGGGCTGTTACACCCACAGGATAACCACCATCTCTACCAGACAAGTCCTCCCTGGAGGCAGTTTTGACAAAGACCCTTCTGTGAACTGAAGGAGGTCAGGCTACACTGGGCTTTGGTTATCAGCTTGAATTCTTCTTCTCAAGAGTCTCTGGCTGCTTATTTTAAAGGTAGTGGGGAGACCATGTACCTGGGCAGGTGGGGCCTCTGGGTGCTCTCAAGTACGACACGGTCAAGCAGAGAAGATCAAGGTCTCTGACCGCGTTTTCTCAGCACCTTTTGCCCCTCAACTTGAACATTCAGATTTCCCTGCATCTACCTCCAGTGTAGCAAGTGACTTGTATAAAAGGCAAATCAGACCATGTGACTCTTCTTCCTAGCTCCGCGCTTCGTCTGCAGTCCCAGGTCCAAACGCCTAAGCCAGACCCTCGTGACTTACTCCTTCCAACCTGCCCAGCACCTTACCATCCTCTCACCCCAAGCTCACTCCTGCTTCAAGCCGCCGAGCCCCCGTGCTTCCCCAGATGGTCACTGCTCTCTCCCTGCCAAGTCTATGCATATGCCGTCTCTCTGCTCAAGCCACCAAACTAACAACTCCCGAAGTCTAGGTGTGACCTCAGAGCTAAGAACGAGAAGGCAGCACCTGGCATCTGGCAGCTGGCCTGGTGTCCTCCTGCTGAATCCAAACATTTCACAGAATATCAACACCAGACAAGGCCACTCTGCCCGTGACAGATCAAGACAAACAAGACCATTGCATAATCATGAACAAGAACTTTATCCAAAACACAAAAATGTCCAAACATCCCCCACCGTGGATGACGGAGTGACTGCTGCTTCTTTGGAGTCACAGCTGTAGCTGTCACCCTTACCTTCCCCTGAGAGCTGAAGGATCCTTGTCTTGATTTACCTCTACGTTTGTTTCAAAAGCACCTGGGGTTGAGACTTCCCTGGTGGTGCAGTGGTAAAGAATCCACCTTACAATGCAGGAGATGTGGGTTTGATCTCTGGTCAGGGAACTAAGTTGGTGTTCTGTGTGGACATAAATAATTTCACAGAACATCAACACCAGACAAGGCCACTCTGCCCGTGACAGATCAAGACAAACAAGACCATTGCATAATCATGAACAAGAACTTTATCCAAAACACAAAAATGTCCAAACATCCCCCACCGTGGATGACGGAGTGACTGCTGCTTCTTTGGAGTCACAGCTGTAGCTGTCACCCTTACCTTCCCCTGAGAGCTGAAGGATCCTTGTCTTGATTTACCTCTACGTTTGTTTCAAAAGCACCTGGGGTTGAGACTTCCCTGGTGGTGCAGTGGTAAAGAATCCACCTTACAATGCAGGAGATGTGGGTTTGATCTCTGGTCAGGGAACTAAGATCCCACATGCCACAGGGCAACTAAGCCCGCACGCCACAACAACTGAGCTCGCGCGCCTCAACTAGAGAGCCTGCGTGCCGCAAACTACAGAGCCCACGTGCCCTGGAGCCTGCACGCCACACTAGAGAGGAAAACCCGCATGCCACAACTACAGGGAAGCCCGTGTGCCGCAACAAAGAGACCGCATGCTGCAACTAAGACACAACACTGCCAAAAATAAATTAAATAAGTAAATAATAAAATAAATCTTTAAAAAAAAAAAGCGCCGGGGGTTTGACAGAGATGTTTTGTAGCTGTGCTTTAAGAGACATGTGTCTGAACCTACTCCGACCTGACCATAGGAGGCAGCATAAGCAAAAGAGACCCCGAGCTGTCCGGAAGCTACCTTTGCTTCATCATTATGCTAAGATCTCTGCCCAATGAGGGGATCTGTACTCTGCTAGGCACAATTCGTACCTTGTGCAGAGAAGCAGGGAAGACTTCGCATGCCCTGGCTGTCCCTGGAAATCTCTGCCCCTTTCCTAGTTCCCTGATGACACCCCTGCCTCCTACCCCTTAAAATTCCCTCACTCCCCTTCCATCGGGGAGAAGGTGTTTTTAGAGCACGCGCTCTCCCTCCTCCATTCCTTGATCGATGAATAAAGTTTCTGCTCTGCTACACCCAACACGGTTTCGTTTGATTGACATTTGCAACTCTTGGCAAAGGACCCACTGAGATAACATAGCCTCACTCCAATCTCCCTTACATAGGGGAGATCTCCCTACAGGTAAGATATAGGTAGGATACCCAAAACTAGGATTACCTGCTTTTTCACTGCATCCAATCCAGAGCAAAGCCCACTTCCTTAACTCCTTCCCATACCACCTAACACAGACTCCAACCCTACGTGAGTCTCTTCCAGCACACTCTGACAGTGACTCCCTCACCGGAAGGTAACCAAGCCCCCTCGTTCATTGCAGGTGCATTCCTGGCGGGGCCTGGCTGGAGGGCATGGACCGAGGTCTCATCAGAGACCTTTCCTTCCCCCTCATCCCAGGTGAGCTGTGACTGGCAGGTCAGAGAAGAGCTCTCAGGCTTTTCTCTGTGTTCACGGCACCCAGAACAAAGCTCTCCCCACCTCTTCCCACCCTGTGCCACCGGCAAAACCCAGGAGCAATTCCCAGGAAATAAAAATAAAGTCTGAGTAGTAAAACAAAGTCTAACCTTTTCTTTTCCTTTGCGCTTAGTCTAGTTTCACTCACTCACAGGGGGGCCGCAGTCACAGGACACGCTCTGGGCGCTTCAGACTAGAGATACTGGTGCAACAAGGCTGAACCCACACTTCAGCTCTCCGGCCGTGGGCAGAGACGCTGCACCCGACCCTCAATCTAAGATGGCAGCAACGGCAGCGGGCCGTGCGCAGAGGCAGCGCGCCTGGCAGGGCCATCTGGAGAGGGGAGCCGCGCAGCTGAGCCTGCGCCTGCCCGCCCCCCCACTCCCGCGAGAACCCCGCCTCTTCCCTTGCCAGATCCCCAGAAGCAGCCCCGCCTATGGCCTGGGGGTGGTGGGAGAGCCTGCGCCCTGGAGCCCCACCCGTGCCCCTCCCTTCTCTGATCAAAGAATGGAGTTTTCGGGTTTCCCTGGTGGCGCAGTGGTTGAGAGTCCGCCTGCCGATGCAGGGGACGTGGCTTCGTGCCCGGGTCCGGGAAGATCTCACATGCAGCGGAGCGGCTGGGCCCGTGAGCCATGAGCCGCTGGGCCTGCGCGTGCGGAGCCTGTGCTCCGCAACGGGAGGGGCCACGACAGTGAGAGGCCCGCGTACCGCAAAAAAAAAAAAGAACGGAGCTTTCCTTTGCTTCTGAACCCAACTTGGTCTCGTTCTCCTGGCTCCAACGACACCGGGAAGAAGGACCCTTGCTGGGGTTGGTAACAACCTGTGTTCCATTTCTTCCTGTATTCACCTTGCTGTCTCCCACTGAAAACTAAGAACTTTCGGGGGCACAAGCTTTCCTGGAGGAGAGCTGCCCCCATACAACCAGCCTCCACGTGGAGGCCCCTCTGTGTTTAAGTTACAAGGGACTTCCCCGGAGGTCCAGTGGTTAAGACTCCACGCTTCCACTGCAGGGGGCGTGGATTCGATCTCTGGTCAGGGAACTAAGATCCCACGGTCAGCGCGGCAAGGACCAAAAAAATAAAGACAGATGTGATAGTTAAGGTCAGAGGAAGCAAGTGGCAAGCAGGACCATGAGACAGTGAGAGGGACGATTCCTCTTTTATTTTACTTATTCTGCTAGCGTGATTTTCCCTTATGAGCCAAGGTAGAGGCCTGGTGGTCCTGCACGCTGTGTGCCCCTCGCCACTGTCCTCCCCCAGGCTCCCTCCTCTGAACGTAGAAGCTGCTTCTGGTTCTAACTCATTGCATCATGTCTACCTAGAGCAGCGCCTGGCAGATACCGGTGCCCACACACGTTTCAGATGATTGATTGGTGGGTGAATTGACCCATGGCTGTCCCAGCTTAACCAGAAAATGTTCTCTTCTCCTTCTTTGCCTTTCTGTCCCCAACTCAATGCATCAGAATTCTCATCCTCCAGGGCCCAATTCAAATGTCACCTCCTCCACAGAGCCTTCTCTGGAATTCGCCTTAAGAAGGAATCACTTCTTCCTCTGTATTTCCTGAAGAAGTCAGCAAATCCTTACGGAGAAATGAAGGCGTGGGAGTGAGTGAAGACCAAACCCCTGGTATGGAGACACTTCTAAAAGCTCACCTTGATTTTGCCCTTCTATTCCATCTCATGCCACAGATAAAATAATAAATACATGAAAATACCATTTTGTCTTTGGAGTTTGCCCTTTCATGAAGCAGCTCATAAGTAGTAAACCTCATTACACAACGCACATTCCAATTAGAAGCTCGCAGCCCAGAAACAGAAGGGTGGGTCTGCCCCCTGCCATTGTGAGCAAACGAACCAGTAATAAATCCCCAGTTAGCCAAGAGGAACAGGGCTTGAATATCTCTCCTTACTTTTTTTAGCCCTGCAAACAGGGCTGTGGGGTTGGCATTCAAGAGGAAAAAAATAAAGTCAGTTTAAATTTGCCATGATTTATGTCTTGCCAGGTAAGTTATTTAAAGTTTCTCAAGAATAACACTAGGGAAAGTCATTATAAAATCAGAAAGGTTATAGCTATATATATCTACACGTATATATGACATCATCTTCTTATAGATAATAAATATCAATACAACGAAAAGTTCAAGAATTTTCGATGTTACCAGATCTGGTGTTTTATAATTAATTAATTACAATTACTTTGGACACTTTCTAGTTTGGGGATATCAATTAGGGTTTTTGAACCTAAATTTTCTCATTCTGTACAGTGGTGACGTTGTATGTAAAGCTCTATTTAAAAGTTTTTAGGACAAGCAGCTGTCAGGGGGATGGGGCTGCCCGTGACTATTATTAATAGCGGAAGTCCCGGCAGCAGGACGGCAACGCTGACCCACAGGTGTGCAGAGAGTGCCGTGTTCCCGGGGCCTTCCAGCCACTCCCCACGTGTACCTCCCTTGAGTATCTGAATCGAGGCAAGAGCTATTCTTATCCTTACCTTCTGAGCGAGGCTCAGAGAGGTTACATGACTCACCCAAGGTCACAGGCCCATCGGAAAACTGGAGGAATGGGTAGTGACAGCGTGCTGGGAGGGTCCTGACTTCAAACGGAGATGGGCACCGTGGAGAGCACACACAGCTGGGAAGGAGAAGGCTCCGTGGGTGAAACCGCAGAGGATCCGCCCTCTCCAATAGTATGTATCATCTTCTGGCAGCTCAAGTTGTCCCAGCAAGTGAAAGGCTGTCAAGGAAAGTACTGAGTTCTCTGCCACTGGAGGCATCCAAGCCGAAGCCGCCCAGAAAAGGATGCTGAGGAGCAGGCCCCCAAGGAAGGGGTGCAGGTTGAAGCGGATGACCCCCAAGGCCCCTCATCATTCCCGCATCCTGGGATCCTAAGACGATACGCAGACATCCCTGGGTTTGTCCGAGCCTCCTGGGTCTTACATATCTCGGCAGGCCCTGTCTTCTGCCTGAGTTAAGATTGGAATTCGTCCTCTGTTCATGGTTGTATAGCAGGCTGTTTTCATAATTGCCTTTTGGAAAACACAAGCATTGCAAAGTCCAGTGTGACAAAGAGACACTTTTTCTTAAGGAAACCAGAAACGGTGCTGCACGATGAAACACAAAGCAGAGAACTGGACGGCGAATTTCTGGACTGTTCTTTGCAGCTGTGAACATAGGCCCCTCTTCGGTGGCGAGCTTGTTGTGTGCATACATTCTCTGAATTTTCCCCAGAGGCCGCGTAGAAAATTAAACTGTAAGGGTATTTCTACAAACCAAAGCTGTGCTAGCAGATCCTGGGAACCAGGGTTTTGAGGCAGCAACTAAAGCCATGGTAGATGCCGTGGGCGGTAGAGGAGACAACATGGCCAGACCGTGCTCAAAGCAAGAGGAAGGGGAGAAATACCCGCCTCACCTCTTCCAGCTGCCCTTCAGTCTTGCTCTTGGCATCCTGCTGGCCTTCCCCACTGGGAAGTCAGGAACCGGGACGCCTGGGGAATGCAGGTCCCCACCACGCAGGGGAGAGTATGCAGGGGTGGACGGATGCGAGAACAAGCAGACCACAGCTGTGCCCTGCAGTCACACGCGTGCTCTCACAACTCTGAGGGGAAGGAATCAGTCTTCACTTCACGCCAGAGGAAACTGAGGCTCAGAGCTGCTGAATGACTCACTCATTCACCTCATTCAACCCCCCAAAGCTTGGCAGAATCATAGCAGAATTCAAATCCTGAGCTCTTTCTTCTACACCGGTCAGCCCCTGAATGGCAGGGTTATGCGTGATTCATGTTGTTATCCCTCCTGGGACCTAGCATAGCATCCAGCATGTATGGGGCATCAATAAATACTTGCAGAATGTAAATGGTAGTGGATGAGTCATTACTGAGAGGGTAGCAAAGACAGCACGGGGTCTGGGATTTAGAGACAACAGGGCTCTGATGGCCCGAGTGGCTTCTGGACGTGGGATGTGGAATTGGAACGAGCCCTCGAGGGACGCAGTGTCACAGAGTCAGAGGTCTCTGGTGTGGGCGGCTGCCACAGATCCAGCCCAGACGATGACTTGGCAAGACCCTTCCTCACCTTCCCCACCAGTTGCTCACCTTCCTCATTGGACGCAGCAGGGGATGTTTCAAAGCAGACGTTGTAAACACGATTACACAGGTAGGCCAGATGCTGCCTGAGGACGGAGAGACGGGGGCGGGGGCAGTAACTGTGACCAACCATGACACAACCCTCCTTCTGAGGGTGCGGGGCCCTCAGCTTCAGGCCGTGCTGCCCTGTGGGAGCAGTGTGGCCTCACCGAGAAGCTGGGGACTGGAACGCGAATGTGAAATTTTGAGATGCGATAACGAGTTCAGCTTGCTTTTCAGTACCACACAGGTAGTAATAATAACAGCAACAATGAGAATGAAAATCTTAAAGGTCAAGTCTGACCTGAAGGCCAGGAGTTCTGTCCTTCTGCCCTGGAGAAACTGACATGGGCTCCCTGCCAGCGGGCCTGTCCCAACTCTGTACCACTGCATCAGCTGGAGGCACATATTCAGGTATTTGGTTTTTGCTCATCTATGTGCCTTCCAGGGCAGCTTTATCGGGGGCATTTGTATAAGGCCTTCTCCAGCTCGGCCTTCCCTTTCTGAGAAGGCAGTCATCTCTGGTCCCATCCCCTGGGCAACAGCAAGCCTTGGTCTGAGCTGCTGTCGCACACATGTGATGATCCGGGTGTGGGTCTGTGTGCTGGAGGGTCTGGGGAACAGGAGGTAGAGGGCCAGGTCTGGGGGTGGGAGTGGGGCAGGGCCCCAGCTGGCTGGCGAGGTGCACGGGGAGGAGAACGGGACCCAGCAGCAGCCCAGCCCCAGTGCCCAGTGCGGCTGAAGCCCAGGGCTGGGGTGGTAGAATCAGAGCTGCTGAGAGCAGCCCCCTCAGGCCAAGGCAGTGTGGGGAGCAGGCCAGGGCAGGGGCCAGGGGTAGAGTGCAGAGGGGCCAGCAGGGTGTGTGTGTGTGCAGCCCAGGGTCACGGGCACAAGGTGCAGGGGATTTTGGTGGATGTGTGGCTGTGCTGCCCTCCTTTCGGGGATCTGCATTCTGAGCCCCCGGCCTCCTGAAACTGAGGGGGCTCACAGGGGGCGGGGGGAAGGGAGGGGGAGGAAACACAGCCTGGAGTGGTTTAGCTGACGCTGTCATTTAGCTTTCCACTGGAGAGGAACAGAGACGCAGAGAGAGAGAGACAGAAGGATAGAGACAGAAAGAGAGACACACACAGATGGAGAGAGACAGAGAGATGGACAGAGACACAGAGACAGAGATATAGAGACAGAAAGACAGAGACACAGACAGACAGACAGAGAGGGAGTGCTCCCTGGGAATTGAGACGGTGTCGCCTGGAGCTCATAACGTCCTGGCCGTCCCTGTGTTCAACTGGCCTTCACGTTGTGGCTTAGTTGTCACTTGGGTTGGCCCCAGAGACCTCCTGACTCTTCGCTCGCTGCCAGTAACAGGTTTTGCATGCGTTCCCTTTGCACGGCTCAAGCTCAGAAAGGCAGCCTCGGGCTCAGCGTGTGGGTGGCCCCGGCGTCCAAGAGGGACTGGGTCGGGAAGAGAAAGCACAGGAGAGCCGGGAGAGGGGGGCTGGAGGAAGGACGTATGGGTGGCGCGGCCTCGGCCACCAGCTCTCCCCCTTCAGACAACAATCCCCCCCGATGGCGGGCCTGCTCCGTGTCAGGTCCATAGCCCACGTTCCCCTCGTCAGTCCTCAGGACAGCCAGGCAGACCAGGCATTGCTGTCTCCGCCCCCACACCCCTACTTTACAGGGGATGAAATTAAGTGCAGAGAGGCTAATGCTTTGCCCAGGGAAACACAATTTTTAACTAGCAGAGCTGCCAGAGCGAGTTACTTCCCTGATGGCTGAGAGAATTGAGAGTCTCGGATAATCTAAGGACACGGTGCTGGCCTCTGCATGGTCCTTCCTTCCTGCATCCCCATCCCTGAGGCCTGCCCCCCTCCCACTTGCAGCTCTGCTTCCTTCCAGGCTGCAGAGAGAATCGTGGAGGAAGAAATGACCCCCATTCCAGCCCCGGGGGAGGGATGTGGTCAGCCCTGGCCCTGCCCCTCACTCACTGAGACTTTGTGTGGCCCCTTCTCTCTCTATTCACCCTTTTTGTAGCTTGTTGCTCTTATTTGTATTTCTTTCTTTTTTTTTTTTCAGTACGCGGGCCTCTCACTGTTGTGGCCTCTCCCGTTGCAGAGCACAGGCTCCGGATGCGCAGGCTCAGCGGCCATGGCTCACGGGCCCAGCCGCTCCTTGGCACGAGGGATCTTCCCGGACCGGGGCACGAACCCGTGTCCCCTGCATCGGCAGGCGGACTCTCAACCACTGTGCCACCAGGGAAGCCCTTTATTTCATTTTTAAAATTGACTTAATATTCAGTTTGTTCTGAGTTTTTGAGTTTCTTAACATGGAAGCTTGGGTTATTGATTTTACAATTTTCCCCTAATATTTGCATTAAAGCTGAACGCTTTCCTCTAAGCACCCCTTTAGCTACATACCACAATTTTTTCCTATCTCTGATTTTTAAAAAGAGTTTCCAGTGGTCTTATAAAATAATTTTTAAATTTTTAATATTTTAATGAAAACATTTTTATAGAGGTAGAATTGACCTATATCACTGTATTAGCTTCAGGTGTACAACATAATGGTTTGATATAGGTCTGTATATTGAGAAATGATCACCACCTAAGTCAGTGATGTTTTTCATGTTGTATTTTCCTTAAAACTCTGTGAGAATTCTTTTCCAATTTCCATTGTGATTTCTTTTCTCTTTTTCACGATGGGCTACTTAGAAAAGCATTGCTTCCTTTCTATACTATGGGTCACAGTTTCTTACCTCTGTAAATTTTATAACTCTTGATTTTATGTCAAACACTGTGTATAGATGAGGAGTAGAGATTTAACTAAAAAATATTTACCCCCAGGAAAAGGCATACTCCTCCCGATAGGCTGCCGGCAGGTGGTAGCCAGTGAAGTTAATCCGTATTTACACCGAGATTTCTGCAATGCCGTTTAGATTTGCTGAACAATTGGCTTCAATTATTTTTAAAAAGGTAAGAAGGCATTTCCTTGAGGTGTGCAAAAACTCTAGTGATCTCTTTACATTTACAGTATAGCTGCCAGCTTTTTGACTGTGGTAGGTCTCTCTCTCCTAATCTCTTCCTCACCTCAGATATGAGCTTTTGGGGTCCCTGGGAGTTATTTTCTTCCTCCAGTCCCCTCCCTGGATTTCTATGCCTCAGGGGATCTCCCTCTGCCTTGTGACCCTGACCTCAGCCTTCAGGGAACCCTGCAGTTACCGCACTCAGCAAACCCTTGGGCTACTTCAGAGGGATTTCTATCCGCTCTCTTTCCCTGTATTCTATCTTTGGAGGACCACTGTCCCGCTGTCAGCCTTCAGGGGGAGCGGGTCTCTGCAGTGCACGCTGTGAGGGATTCGTATGACTCAAAGAGATTTATCTCTGCTTTCCTGTCCTGCCACTGTGTGGCAGAGAAATCACTAAATTAGCACGAGTTGCTACTGACGTGATGGACTTCTGCAGACACTGGCACTTGTCCCCTGATGCACGTTTGTACCCATCTCCCTACCCCAACCTCACCATTTAAAGATTCAACTTAGTCTTAAGTAAGCTTTATGGGTACTCCCAGCCTGGATAAAAAGCACCTGCAGGACATTTTCAAATCATCTGATGCTTCTTGTAGCCAATATCTTGACCTTCTACATCTTAATGATCACCGTTCTTCTCTGTCTCTTCTATATGCTGAGCTTTTTTGACGACAGGGGCCATGTCTCTTCCTCTATGTGCCCACAGAGCCTAGAGGAGCGCCAAGCACATTGTAGGTGTTGAGGACATGCCAAAGCCACATCTCCGGGGGGTTGGTGCAAGATGAACTTATCAAGGGGAGTCAGAGCCTCAGATTTATGGGCACCGCTGAATCACCCTCCCACACTGGCTTAACAAATTGATTATCTTGAGGGTTTGAAGTCAGATTTCATGCCCATTTCCTATAGCGCAAGAAAGGAAGGGAACTATTATAATAATGACAGAGGAAATCTCTATGAAGTGACATTTAAAGGCCATTGTCAGACATCCAGGCCACAAGTCAGAGCCTCCTCGTGTGACATTATCAAATTTGTAGTTGCCTGACCTTAGAGGACTAAAGAGGGCCTTGACACTGGTTTTATCCAATCTCAGGGCTGAGAGGTAGGCAGAGAAAGCAGCCGAGGGAACCTAGGCCATGAAGCTGCAGGACTCACTCAAGCACCACTTACCTCCAAGCTCCGAGGGGAAAAGAGCCTTGTCCTTTGGTTTAAGCCTTAGCTGAAGGAAAAGCAGTCAGACGATGCAATGAGTTTGCAATATTTTTCCATAATACTGGAAATCAACCAACATGCTCAGTAAGTGGAGAATGATTTACTAAGATGATTATATTGTTTACAACCTAAATAATATTTATATTATTCATGTTATGGGATTTGGTACAGGAATTTGCAATAATATTTAGGACATGTTTGTAATGATGTTGGCCAATACTTATAAAATTAAGTGATCAAACCATGATATAGTTGGACACTTCCTATATATTCTCAATAATGTTCAAAACAGCTTTTTCTTAATTTAAAAAAAGTCTCAGAAAATACAACAAACTGTTCATAGTGAATATTTGTGAGGTTAAGGTTTGGAAAGATTTTAATTGTAAACATCTTAGTTGGCCACACATTTTCTATGGCATCTGTTTTGTAGGAAGAGAAAAATTAGAAGTGTACACATATGAGAAAACTGAAAGCAAACGTCTTCCTTGAGTCTCTGCAAATTCCGGGATTTCTTCTGGAATTTATTTATAAATATACCTATATTTATAAATTATACATTTATAAATGTACTCATAAATATAAATTCAATAATACACTCCTGAAAAAGATTTAAAAGTAAATATAAGTATGAAATAATTAAATTTCCTAACGACAAAATGGGACTGGTGTCCGAGAGAACTGAGGTAGCTTTTGGGACCTGTGTCTCACACTGTGTTGGTCACACAGAATACCTTCCACATTCGGCTTGCTGACTTCCTTTTATTGTCTCTAAATGACACCTGGTGAATTATCATCAGATCTGACATGTGCAGGAAGCAAGCTATTTTCCTGCAGAAAAACACTTTATAAAGCCACGTGACTGCAGGCACTCAGGGACCTGTGCTAGCACTACTCCCCAGGACACCTGTCCTGACTTACCCTAGGTCACCACTCTACTTCTAACTGGTGCAACTGTGAGAAATTACACTGGTCATTTATTTACCCATCATTGACTTCTATCATCTGAAGGGAAAGTCCAGTTAGAACACCGCCTAGCAGATAATAAGTGCTCAATGCATACTCATTGAATGAATTATTCCCCATGGCCCCCTGTGTGCCCAGTCCCCATGTTAGGGGCTGGGGATGAAAAGATAAACACAATCCAAATCCTACCTAGCGTGAGGTTGCTCGAGACTCCCATACGGAGGCATTCAGGTGGCCAGTAGTCACCAGATCAGTGGGTTCACAGGCAAGTTTGGAACTCAGGCTTTAATTTTATCCCCGGACAAATGACTACACCAACATCACATATGTGTTTGCACACATGCACACATCCACACACGTGTGAACAGCCCAGCTGTCATCCTGGCAGTTAGAAGAGCACAAGAAAACACCATTAGTCACAATGCTCTGTCAATACATTGCTGAAAACTCAGACTGAGATGGATCTAAGGAGGAAGGACCAAAGCTTTCCATGCCACATGTAGAGAAAACGCCTCCGCCTGTCTGACTGAGCCTCCAAATACCACTCCCATGCCCATCTCACCCAATGATCTTGACAGAGACATTACGAGAAACAATAACAATGTCCCAAATAACACAACCTATTAAATGTTATCATCATTGGCTTAATAATCCTGTAAAAACCTGAGACTGATATTATAATCATAAAAATTGTTTGTTAAATGAAGTTGATTACTAGCAGATTTTATGGAGGAAGAAAAAGGAGAAGAAGGAATATTGTTTTCTCAAAGTTTAGTGACAAAGAAATGTCAGCCAGTGTATTGGTCATGGTTCTCCAAAGAAACAGAGCCTATAGGAAATATATATGTATCATGATATATATATATTATTTATATACATATATATGTGTGTGTATATATATATATAGAGAGAGAGAGAGAGAGAGAGAGAGAGAGAATATAAAGGAACTGGTTCATGTAAGTGGGGAGGCTGGCAAGTCCAAAATCTGCAATGTGGTCTTGCAGGCTGGAGATCCAGGGAGAGCTGACGTTGCAGCTCAAGTCCAAAGACCATCTGCAGCAGAATTCCCTCTTGCTTGGAGGAGACCAGTCTTTTGTTCTATTCAGGCCTTCGACTGATTATACAAGGCCCACCCATGGGATGGAAGACAATCTTCTTCCCTCATATTTCCACTAACTTAAATGTAGGTCTCATCCCCAAACACCCTCACAGAAACATTCAGAATGTTTGACCACATATCCAGGCACTGTGGTCCAGCCAAACTGATGCAAAGTTAACCATCACAAGCCAGAAATATAACCAAGTCCATCCCCCCACCCTCTGGCCTCATGCATAGCCCCCTCTCTGTACATCACTCTTCAGTACTGGTACCAGGAGCCCGTTGCTTAGTCCCCGCTGGGCTCCCGAGAGAGAGAAGCTAATTGGCTGGGTATCTGTGGTGTCAGCTGCAGGGACCATAGGTCACGGGCATCCTAGGAGTGGCCACAGCCAGTCGAAGTGTCCGTCCTAGGCAGTGAGTGTGGTGCGGGTGGTGCTTATGGTGGGTACTTCCCGCTCAGCATGGGCCATGAGAATCAACTGGCCCTGAAGGGGGCAGGTGCCAGCAAGAGCACAGAGTCCTGAGTGCCATGGAGACCAGCTGGTGTTGGGCGTGCTCAGAAAGAAGGTGACTGCCAGCTCCTAAGGACACTAATTCACCACTGGCCTCATCTTGTTAAAACTATGTGCCCATCATCAGGAATTATGCTACAAACCCATGTCAAAGGGCGTGAGCCATTCACCACATCTGCTGTTTTGGGGCTGTAGAAGCCCTGAGTCTGAGCATGGCTCAGTCTTTAGCGTAAGAACCAGAGCCCAGAGTGCCAGAGGGCAGGACATCCTCGTGAGCAATGGAGGGCGTCAGGTGGCCTGGGAGTGGAGGGTGGATTTCTGGGAAGAGTTCACTCCGAAGTTCTTGGGATGGGAGTACGTTTGGAACTTCCAAATATAGCAAGTTAACCTCCTCCCCTCCATAATTCATTCCAGCTTTCCCGCCATTCGTAATAAGGCATGTGCTTTGGTGTTTAAGACCACACCAGACAGCCCCAACCAGATGGGACCGGGCCCGACTCAGAAAGGGGCCTTAGCCCTGGGTGGGGTCATTACCCCCATAACCCACCAGGGGGCACACTCCTGTCGGGAATCAGCCCTGGCGGAAGCATTGCTTCCCCTTCGTCCTGCACATGTTCCCTTTAGCTGCCTCTTGGACGAATCTATCCCCTGCTGCCCCCTCTCTTGGCCCATCCGTCCGCTCTTGCACTGACTTGGCTTCTCTTGTGAGTCCACAGGAAGAGCTCCACTCCAGGGGCCAGACCGGGGTCACAGTCCTAGACTGGCCTGAGTCCCTGAGTGACCAAGCGGGGCCCGGAGGACCCAGCAGGACCCTTTCCCCTGCACTTCCCTCCTCGGTGCTCACCCGCTTTCTTCGGGCAGCGCACTGCATCCGGAAGCAGCTCCATCACATGAATAAACCCTTGACCTCAACCGCTTTACCCCTCGCAGGTGCTGCTGCCCGCTTCCCTGCTGTCTGGTTAGTGATGATGGATGAATGACCGATGATTCGCACAGTAATTGATTGTGTCTACATTTTACAGACAAGAACCTGAGGTTTACCTTGTTGAGGAAGCTGCCTTTGGTCACAGGGTTAGGGAAGTGAGAAGGCTGCAATGCAGATAAAGATTTGCCAGGATTTGTGCCTTGGCCTGTGTGATACTTTGTTCAGACGCTTCCCTGTGCATCGGGATTGAACGTGCTTCCTTCTGAGCGGATGCCCGTCTCCCTGCAGTTCCAGCCACAGGTTCAAGTTCTCCCCTTGGGAACCAAACCAAAAGGCCCAGGCCGACGTTTTTCTGTATCAATTAGCTCCTTATTTATGTGATGAACTTTTGTTTTCTGAGAATCTGAGGCTCACCGAGGGGCAGCAATCTTACTAAATCTCCCCAAGTCCTGGACTTGAATATAGAGCAGTGAATTCTCATCCACTGAGCAGTTCCCTGGGCTCCAAGGGAGGAAAAGGCAGAGCTTCTTAGAGGCAGTGGGCAAATAACAGTGCTGCCCAGTGACCCGTCACTTTCCTCAGATGCAACCCTTGTTGGGTTCTTCTTGTCGATAACAACACCTTCCCAAAGAAATTTGGGGTGGGACAGGTGAGTCATGTGCCCGTCCCTAGGAACAAGGAGAGATTTGGGGAGGCCAGCTGTGGTATGCTGTGGGACCTTGCCCTGGGAGGAGAAGGCATCGGGCTTCTGGAGGAGCAGAGCCAGCCAGGTCTCAGGGAAGGAGCCTGGAGACCTGAGGGGGAGATGTGGCTGGGCTTGGGCGGTGGCGAGTCTGTCAGGCTGGCGTGGGAATTAGACGTGGCCCTCCCAGAAATGCTCTACTGCCTCTCGTGTTTGATGTCCCCGCCAGGCTGGCTTCTGTGGAAGGTTAATGACCACCTGCAACCCTGCAGCAATCAGATGTGGCGCCCATACCAGCATCCTCCCCGGAACAGCGGCATGCACGTCTCTTAGCATCCTGCCTTTTTTTTTCTCATGGTTTCAAAACTCTGGGTCCCTCCAAGGGATGTTCAGAAGGGGCCCCCGCCCCACCCCTGCTGCTCTGCCTGGCGGGCCCAGATGTTCCCCAGCAGCGGCTCCAGCCTCACCAGATGTCCGCGGTATTGGAATCACCTAACTGTGCTCTGCAAAGAGTTTTCTGGAAAATAGTGCCTGTGCAGATGGGTCTGGGACATGCTGCGGGAGATTCACAAAGTTTGGGGTCTATTAATGATGCTGTGGGTTCTCATATAAAGAATTTGTTGAAATTTGTTTAACTTGGTATTTCCGAAATCATCAGGTTGTTTTTGTTGTTACTATTCTTTCTCCTCCCCTGCCCTCCCCCTCCTTTCCCCTTCTCCTTCCCCTTCTCTTTCTTCTTCTTCTTTTTCTTCCTCTTCTTCTTCTTTTCCTTTTTCTCCTTCTCCTTCTCCTTCTTCTTCTCCTCCTTCTTCTCCTTCTCCTTCTTCTTCTTCTTCTTCTTCTCCTTCTTCTCCTTCTTCTTCTTTTTCTTCTTCTTCCTTTTCTTCTTCTTCTTCTTCTTCTTCTTCTTCTTCTTCTTCTTCTTCTTCTTCTTCTTCTTCTTCTCCTTCTCTTTCTCCTTCTTCTTCTCCTTCTTCTTCTCCTCCTTCTTCTCCTTCTCCTTCTTCTTCTCCTCCTTCTTCTCCTTCTCCTTCTTCTTCTCCTTCTTCTTCTTCTCCTTCTTCTCCTCCTTCTTCTTCTTCTTCTTCCTTTTCTTCTTCTTCTTCTTCTTCTTCTTCTTCTTCTTCTTCTTCTTCTTCTTCTCCTTCTCTTTCTCCTTCTCCTTCTTCTCCTCCACTTCCTCCTCCTCCTCCTTCTTTTTCCTGAAATGTGTATTCACATCTCAAAGAAGACAGAGAAATATTCCTCTAAGCCAGTCCTGACCGGGACCAGGGCTGGAGAGATAAACACACTCTCATCAGTAAGCAGTCCTGAAGCCAATTACGCCCTCGTGCTTAGTATCTGCTGCTCCCTGTGGTGGGGCTGGGGGAGCCTTGGACATCTGCATCCTAAATCCATGGTTTACAACCTCCATCTGGTCAAGAAACTGCATTTCTGCCTCAGTTTCCTGTCCAGTACCTTAGCTCCTGTCCAGGGCTGGAGGCCAGTCCTGGGATCCAGAGAGCTCGGCTGCAATCCTGCAAGCCCGTGGTCCCCCTGAACTCCAACAATTCTCTGATCCTGCCCCAAACCAAGTATCTGGAGCCACACCTCTGTCCTGCCTGACTCTGAGAATCCCTACAGACCGTGGGCCCTTGCTGTTGCTCCCCACACACCCGGGGAGATGCTCTTATTTACGATAATTATTAAAATAGGGCTGAAGTATGTGCCAGATATTTCACATGTCATCTAATTTAATAACAAAAGAGAATGTTGTCCAGATGAGGAAATTGAAGCTTAGAGAGGTTCAGCCACTTGGGGGATTGGGATTGACGTATACACACTACTATATATAGAAATAGATAACTAATAAGAACCTACTGTAGAGCATGGGAAACTCTACTCAATACTCTGTAATGACCCATATGGGAACAGAATCTAAAAAAGAGTGGCTATATGTATATGCATAATAGATTCACTTGGCTGTACAACACTGGAAATCAACTACACTTCAGTACAAATTAATTTTTAAAAAGAGCGAGGTCCAGCCTCTTGTGCGTGTACTTCTCACAACTGATGCAGTAGTATCAGTATCCCCGTCGTAGAGGTGAGAAGGAAGATGAGGCTCAGAGTGTGAAAGACATTTGCCTAAGGTCTTCCAGCACAAGGTGGATATGTGTGTCTTTGTCTTATCAGCGTGTGTGGAAGGTTCTAATGCGAGCAGAACCAGATAAACCCTCCAGAGGAGTGGCAGTGACAGGCAGCAGTGGCCAGGCCAGGGGACCCGTGCAGACACATAGGATCCCACACTCAGGTCAGAAGGACCTCGTGATGGTTAATCTTCTGTATCAACCTAATTGGACTTTGAGAGGCCCTGCTATCTGGTTAAAGGTTATTCTGGGTGTGGGGTGGGGGGAGGGTGTTTCTGGAAGACATTAACACCGGAATCGGGGGGCTAAGAGCAGCCTCTCAGATGTGGCTGACATCATCTGATCCACTGAGGGCCTGACTGGAACAAAGAGGTAGAAGACGGGAGAATCCTCTCTTTGCCTGACTCCTTGAGCTGGAGCATGGGTCTCCTCCACCCCTTGGACTGGAATTGCACCACTGGGTTTCCTGGGGTGGCATCCAACCTCAGATAGTAGGTCGTGAGACTTCTCAGCCTCCATAATTGTAAGCCAGTTCTTTGACTGATAGATAGTTTGATGAAGAGATATAATTTTTTTGGTTCTATTTCTCTAGAGAACCCTAATAGGACCTCATCCTTGGTTTGGCCCTGCTGTTGCCATCTTGAAAGTTTTTGCAATTTTATCTTTGAACTTGGTTTTGTAAGTGAAGTCTGGTGGGACGAAGGAGCACGTGTGTGAACACAGAAGACAAGCACAATGTGTGCCCCCCGTCCCACGTGCATATCACTCTTCAGTGCCCCAGGAGCACAGAATTGCAGAGGACCCGCAAGCTATAGGAGCTCAATGGACTCCCAGGGTGCACAGGGTCCGTGTGTTCCATCTATACTGGGTAAGGGGAGACACAGACCCCACTTCAACGCAGAGGGATGCAGTGGCCATTCTAAGAAACATGAACGAACAGGAGACTATCTCAGCCTTCCTTCTCCTGTTACTTGCCTGTTCAAGTCAACCCCTAGGCTGAAAATGATGAAGTAGACACAGAAGAGAGAGGGCAAACCAGAGTTCCTCTTCCTTTTGTCCTTCTTCCTCATCAGTACGCAGAAGCCAGAGTGTGCTGTAAAACGTGCACATGCCAACACGTGAAATAAAGATGGTTAAGTAACTTTTTAAAATGGTGATTCTTTTCGTTTAAACTTATTTATTTATTTTAAAATTTTATTTATTTACTTATTTATTTTTGGCTGCGTTGGGTCCTCCT
Organism: Neophocaena asiaeorientalis asiaeorientalis; assembly: GCF_003031525.2. Lineage (NCBI taxonomy): Eukaryota > Metazoa > Chordata > Mammalia > Artiodactyla > Phocoenidae > Neophocaena > Neophocaena asiaeorientalis. The sequence continues at coordinate 19,558,258 of NW_020172779.1, read as the reverse complement.
TGCGGTGCGCGGGCTTTCTCTAGTTGCAGCGAGCAGGGGCTACTCTCCGTTGCAGTGCGCGGGCTTCTCATTGCGGTGGCTTCTCTTGTTGTGGAGCACCGGCTCTAGGCGCACAGGCTTCAGTAGTTGTGGCACACGGGCTTATTTGTTCCGTGGCATGTGGGATCTTCCTGGACCAGGGCTCAAACCCATGTCTCCTGCATTGACAAGCAGATTCTTAACCACTGCACCACCAGGGAAGTCCCCGGGGAAGTTACTTTTGTGCAGCATTTCCATCATCTGGTAAGATCAAAATACATATGCATGTCACAATCTACGAAATATGAGTTGTAATTTCGGTAATTCTGTACACGGTTTAAACGCTCTTACATTTGCATTTAAAACTGGCATCGCACAGTATAAAGATGGCTGGTAAAATTCACACTAGCGATATACAATTTTATTTTTCTTTATTTAGGGTGACATTAAATAGAAAATAAAGCCCACAACAATAACTCAGAGAGAGATCATAGAAGAAAGAAAAAAACTTGATAGTAGTACCTTTGACAGCATTTTTTTTTCCTGCTGTTTGAAAAAGGCACCCTGCATTTTCATTCTGAGCTAGATCCTGCATAAAATGTCACCAATCCTGAGCAGCATGTTTTAAAGTTGAAAGGGAATTGGGAGAATTTTCTTTTAACTCTCCTTTTACAGGTGTGGAGACAGAGGCCAGAACAGTGAGGTGGCGTGAAAGCAAGGATGCAGCTCAGTTCTCCTGCCCCATCCAGCCCCGGCCCCTGGCCCACACAGGCCCTGCCCAGCTGCAGCGGGGCTCACCAGCCACCCAGGACATGGGTTCTTCTGGGAAGCTGCCAGGGGCCCCAGCCAGGCTGGCCTTCTCTAAGGGCACAGGCTACCTGTTGAACTGTTTTCTGAGAAAGTCCCAGAAACCTCTGCCCCCTCCCCAGCAAAGTGTCTTTAGCCACGTGTACCCTGTGCTGTGAGGCCCGTGGCCACTGAAAACCCCTCATTATGGCCGACACAAAGCACGAGTGCCCTGCCCAGCCTGCAATCCCGGGCTTATTCACTGTATTATACCCAGAGAAAGAAGGGCGCCTTTAAGTATGGAGAAAAGAGGAGGCACTTCTTGCCTTGAGCGTGGAGTCAGTGTCTACCCTCTGGTTCATAGGGCCTCCACTTTCCCACTGCAACTCCCCCCCGGCTTTGGCCTCATCCTACTGGCTTTGAATCTGAAGGTCATTTCCCAGGTTGACGGGATCAGGTGATCTTGCATCAGTGGAGAGGAAAGGTGCTTATGTCAAGGAGGGGACAGGGCTGTGGGTGTAGAAAGCTGGGCTGGGCTGGGCTTTGGTGGTGGAGCAAGTGAGGGCTGGGAGGGCAGCAGGCCTCGGAAGTGCTCTGAGGGGCCTGGGTTTTGGAGCAGAGCAGCTGACCTGTCGTTAGAAAAGTCTTTCCTAACAGCACTTTTCCTCCCAGGTTGGAAGCGTTTCATTGGTTCTACCCCTAACCAGATCTGGTCGTGCCTTAAAATTGCACCCCCTGATTCCATGTCCCAATCTCACCAGCCTCCCACTCTTGGCTGAGTCAGAACAGCAAGGAAGTTCTCCACCGTCACATCCAGCCACCTGGCTCCAGCCCCTTCAGCTCTCCCTTCCCTGGTCCCCGACTTCCACCTGCAACCTCAGCTCAGACCAGGCCCTGAGTGTGCTCCTAACTGGACACAGGAGGGGTCTTAACACCAGCTGACCCTTCATGCTAACCTTCGTGCCAGAACTCAGTCTTCCTGGCTATTGTGGTGCTGACCTTGGGCCTCACCTACAATATGTGTTTTGTAGCCACTTCTTTCTAAAAGTGGGACTCCTGGGCTTCCCTGGTGGCGCAGTGGTTGCGAGTCCGCCTGCCGATGCAGGGGACACGGGTTCGTACCCCGGTCTGGGAAGATCCCACATGCCGCGGAGAGGCTGGGCCCGTGAGCCATGGCCGCTGAGCCTGCGCGTCTGGAGCCTGTGCTCCGCGACGGGAGAGGCCACAGCAGTGAGAGGCCCGCGTACCGCAAAAAAAAAAAAAAAAAGTGGGACTCCTTCCTCAGGAGGCTGGCTGTGTGTGCTGTGGCCTCCTGACGTGTAAAAGAACTCAGACTCAGGCTCGATTCTGGACCTGCTATTCTCCAGCTGTGAGAACTGGGGTAAGTGACTCAACCTCTCTGAGCCTCCAGTTTCTCCTAACTCTCAAGGAGGGTGTGAGGATTAAGTGAAGCAGACCTTCTAAATTGGAATTGTGGGAGCTGGGGGCTTTGAGTCTCATTTCAATTTTCCCAGGTGTTTCTGAAGACCAGATGCCACTGTTAAAAGAAATCCACAGACAAATAGCACAGAAGCTCAAGGGAGGGTCGGGGTGGGGATATAATTCCTTATAATGAGATCTTTGATTCTCAGAAGGCTTCTCTTACAAAAACAATAGTTATCCAGAAGGAAAAGCTACTTGATCCTCTGTGATCCACTAATGCTGTAAGCAAAGAAGAGATTCCACAGGGCAAAGAGCAGTGAGGACGGTTGGGTAGGCAGCCTGAAGGATGTGCCAGGGCCACAGAGCTAAGAGAAGGGATGAGGTACTTGGACCATATCTTTACAAACTCAGACTCCGAGCCCTGGGTCCCAGTGTCACCTGCTACCTCCTAGCCCTGTGACCTCAGACAGGGCACTACCCCTTCCAACATCTGCTTCTGCCTCTATAAAGGCAAGGGATAAATTGGTGCATGGGTCCTCCAAGTGTGGTGCAAGAAATCACCCATCAGATTCATGCAAGGATTTGTCGAAAAGCAGGTGATGGGTTTTACCCCAAATCTTGGAGCCAGAACCTCTGGGGGTGTGTCAGCCAAATCTGAAGCTCATTAAAATTGGAAAGTGAGTTGTCTAAATTTGCGATGGCCTTTTCTGATATTCCAGAACGGTGTTCTCCAAAAGGCACCCCATTCATGGAGAATGGAGCATGTATCTCATTAGTGTATTTTATTTTATAAACTATGTATGGGTGTGTCTCTGATTACAAATGTATTTTAAATATTATAAGACATACCCCCAAATAAAACTTTTAAGGTTGTTATAAAAATAAACTGACCTAAAGTTTATATAGAGAGGCAAAAGACCCAGAAGAGACAGCACAATACTGAAGAATAATAAAACTGGAGGATTGACACTACCCAACTTTAAGACTTACTATAAAGCTACAGTAATCAAAACAGTGTGGTACTGGTGAAAGAATAGATAAATAGATCACTGGAACAGAATAGAGAGCCCAGAAATAGACCCATAAATATAGTCAACTGATCTTTGACAGAAGACAAGAGAATGGGTCAATCATAGTCTTTTCAATGATTGGTGCTGGAACAACTGGACATTCACATGCAAAAAATGAATCTCACACCCTTCATAAAAATTAACTCAAAATGGATCATGCACATAAATGTAAACTGCAAAACTATCCTAAAAGGTAATATAGGGGCAAACCAAGATGATCTTGCGTAGGGTGGTGCATTTTTAGATACAACACCCAAGACACGATCCATGGAAGGGAAAATCGATAAGCTGGACTTTGTTAAAGTTAAAAACTTCTGCTCTGCAAAAGACAATGATAAGAGAATGAGAAGACAAGCCATAGAGTGGGAGGAAATACTCGCAAAAGATACATCTGATAAGGGACCGTCATCTAAAATATACAAAGAACTCGTAAAACCCAACAGCAGGAATACAAACAACCTGATTAAAAAACGGGCCAAAGATCTCAATAGACACCTCAGCAAAGAAGATATATAGATGGAAAATAAGCATACGAAAAGATGCTTCACATCATCTGTCATCAGGGAAATGCAAATTAAAACAACAATGAGATACCACTATATACCTATTATACCAGAACACTGACAGCACCGAATGCTGGTGAGGGTGTGGAGCAACAGGAACGCTCCTTCACTGCTGGTGGGAACGCAGGATGGTAAAGCCACTTTGGAAGATACTTTGGTGGTTTCTTACTAAACTAAATATACTCTTACCATATGGTCCAACATGTACACCTTGGTATTTACCCAAAGGAGCTGAAAGCTTATGTCCACACAAAAAAACTACACATTAATGTGTATAGTACCTTTATTCATAATTGCCAATACTTAGAAGCAACCAAGATGTCCTTTAGTAGGTGCGTGGATAAATAAACTGTGGTCCATCCAGACAATGGAATATTATTCATCACTAAAAAGAAATGTGCTATCAAGCCATGAAAAGGCACGGAGAAAGCTTAAATGCATATTACTAAGTGAAAGAAGCCAATCTGAAAAGGTTACATACTGTATGATTGCAACTACATGACACTCTGGAAAAGGCATAACCATGGAGCCAGATAAAAAGATCAGTGGTTGGCAGTAGTGTGGCGGGAGATGAATAGGTGGGACACAGAAGATTCTTAGGGCAGAGAAAACACTGTATGATGTTATAATTATGGGTAGACACCATTATACCTATATCCAAACTCATAGCACATGCAATACCAAGAGTAAACCCTAATATAAACTGTGGACTTTGGGTGATCTTATATGTCCAAGCAGGTCCATTACTTATAACAAAACACCACTCTAGTGGGGATGCTGGTAATGGGGCGGCTGTGCATGTGTGGGGCAGGAGGTATGTGGGAAATCTCTGTACCTTCCTCTCAATTTTTCTGGGAACCTAAAACTGCTCTTTTTTAAAAAATAAAAAAAGTCATTAAAAAATAAACAGAAAGTGAAACACAATTAAAAATCTACAGTAAGGAGATAAGTAGGGGCCCCCCGGATTTGACCACATAAAATACAGGGTCCTGTAAAAGCAAAGTTAAAGAAAAGCAGTGTTTTAAGTGGTCTGAAATGTCACAATAAAGCACAAATAGATCGTGAAATGTACATCTTATGCAACTGGATGAGAACAAACAGAAATTCTGAAACTCCAAGAAGCAAGCAGTTTCCCAGCGCTCACCTAACTAACCCTGACCCCGCAGAGGGTGAAAATTGCAAATGCCTTACCTGAGAGCAGGGCCAAGAGCGGGCACCAATCACTGAGTCATGCGTGTTAGCCTGGGGCTGCCTGCATTTCTTCTGTACCCACACGCGTCTCCTTGTTCACTCTCAGTGCTACCTGCACCCCAGGTGCAGACCACTCTCCTAAGACTATATGGCTCAACAGACGACAATGACTAGCTTCTCTGAGCACCTACTAAGTGCTGGCACTGGCGGCTAATTTCACAGAAGGGATCTCATTTATGTTAGGAAACTACATTTTAGTCACCCTTGAACTACATCCTTGAACCCACGGTACAGGTGCCACAATACAGGACCTAGGGGATGATGGGTGTGTCATCCAGGGTCATGCAGCCAAGTAAGTAGCAGAACAGGGATTCAACGTGAAGTCTCCCAACTCTGCCCTGTGTCCTTGCCGGGGGTGATGCTCGGACTTCAAGGCCTCCCTCCAAGACCATGTATGGGGCCCCCTCCCCAATGCTTGCAAACAAAAGGGGGCCCCTTCCAACCCCTTCCTCATCCAGATAGCCTGAGGGCCGGGCTAATCCGTTGTGCAGGCTCCCGCCCAGTTTACTTTCACTCTGTAAATATTTGTCGGCACCCTTCTCGCTCCCAGCTCCCAGCAAAGGTGGGTGTGTCGGCACCCTTCACACTCCCAGCAAAGGTGAGTGAGTGCAAAGCCAGGCTGGGCGTGTGAACACAGGCAGTTTGTCAGCAGAATTGATGCTGCAAAGCCGCAGGCCCAGCACAATGGATGCTTGCCGAGCAGATGGGGAAGGATGCGTAATCCCTATAATACAAACAGTCATGTAATTTAGGAAAGTGGAGTTGTTTTTCTTGAACCACAGGGACAGATCATGCCATTCCATGCAGCCAGGACTGTCTCTGGAAAGTTCAGACAGGCATTACTCCGAGTGTCCTGCATTCCGAGCTCTCGCTCCACAGCCATCCATCACCAGAGGGCAACCCTGTGAGCGGTCCATCCTCACTGGGCTCCTGGCCCTGGTGCCCTCCCACTCCCAGCTGCCCACGTGTGGATGCAGATTGACCTCTGGGCAGCAGCAAGCGCTCCCTGGCAGCGGGGCGTGGAGGAAGTTGTAAACCCGTTTGTTTTCTCATATTTACAATGGGGATGACAGGACACTCCGTATCGTCATTCATTCATTCACATCAAGCATATTCATGGAGCACCTGTCACTGTGGGCTGGGCATAACCAGCTCCGGAAGTGCTGAGCAGATACTAGACACTGCACACATGCGACTCCCTGACTTTACCCTCTTTCCTAAAACTCCGGTTTATAAATCAGCCTCCCATCTCCAAAACCCCCTGTAGCTCTTGCCCTGTACAGGGTAAAGTCCATATTTCTTTTTTTTTTGCGGTACGCGGGCCTCTCACTGTTGTGGCCTCTCCCGTTGCGGAGCACAGGCTCCGGACGCACAGGCTCAGCGGCCACGGTTCACGGGCCCAGCCGCACCGTGGCACGTGGAATCTTCCCGGACCGGGGCACGAACCCGCGTCTCCTGCATCGGCAGGCGGACTCTCAACCACTGCGCCACCAGGGAAGCCCGCATATTTCTTTATTGGGCTCTAACATTTAAAATATCCAAGGAAAATATATCTATCAGAAAATAAGTTGTACACATCCTTAACCACCTGGGGCCACTTCCAGGACCCTTCTTGCCTAATTCAGAAACAGGTAGAGAACAGGATGAGATATGCATACGAAGATGCTAAAAGGGAATAAAAAAGTGGGAATAGCCATCTGTCCGTTGCAGAATCATGATGGAAATTACTATCCTTCCATCAAGCTTAGTGAAGCTCTTCCTGGCATGCGATGGGCATCTAATGTGTGTGGAATTAGAGAAAAGATGGAAAGCAATGGGGCCATGAACAGAATAAGGTCGAACTAAAGGAACTGACATTGACAGGTGCCCAAGACACAGTGTTAGGTGAAAACAACCAAGCTACAGAATGGCATGTGTAAAGAGTATGTTCTCATTTTACAAAATAGGATGTGTCTCGGTCTGTACCTGACAGAACATACTTGAATGAATGGAAAGTATTGTGAAAGCCACAAAATCATCTCTTCAATAAAGATTTTTGGAAAAGAGAAGCAGGGAGCCCTGCTTTGCTAATCTGCTTTATTTTTTTCCCCATTTAACAGTACAGCCTGGGTGTCTCTACATGGTAATGAGCATAACTCTATATCACCACTTGAATGACTTTCTTTCACTTGTTTCATCCGACCCCCTAGTCTTGGACATTTTGACTATTGCCAATTCTTTTGTAAACAGCGCTGATCTGGACATTCTTGGGAATAAATGTTTGCTGGTGAGGAATACATTCCTGGAAGTATAATTGCTGCCATGTTTAATGATATTACTTCTGGTTGTCTTTGATCCACTGCGTGTCATTTAACTGACTTCACAATCAGGGAATGGTTCAACCTTTACGCACTCTGAGACAGAACAAGTTAACCTCTGAACCGCGCTTCCCTCACCTGGAAAATAGAAGTATACGGCTTGAGAGGCTGCCAACCAAGAAGATGAGGACAGACAGGGAAGATCCCTGGACGTGGGCCATCACATCACCCTAGGGTGCTCAGGAATCTTAGGAGGGGACTCCACAGAGGGAAGGAATTATTGATGTTGGTGTAACTGACCCAACTTCTAAAACAGGGAAGCCTGGGGCCTGGGGTTCACACCCAGGGCAAGAAACTGACTCAGGAATTGGTTACGTGGCTTTGGCAGGATCATACCATTAGCTAGTGACACAGTCTCTTTGGCTGAATTACCCTGAATGGGACACAGGGCAAGACCCAGGAGGAAGGAGATTCTGAGTTGCCAGGAACCCAGCATTTGATTTTTCAGCAGACAATTGCAACCCAGTTTTCAGAAATTGGAGCATTTTCACGTTAAAAAAGAAACTTTTAAAGTCATGTTTCAGGCTGGGATATGTAGAAGAAAACACAAGTTTCTAGAAGAAGACAGACCTAGATTTGAAGTCAGGTGAACAACTCTGGCAAGTTTCTCAACAACCAAGCCTCCATTTCTGTATTCGCGAGAGGAGGCTGTGCCCGTCACCCTGCCAGCTGGGCTCAGAAGTGACACACAAGTGTCTGGAAGTGTATGTAGCTCACGGGCACCTAATCCACGGCCATGGTGACTGACGTCGTTGCTGTTTAGTTATTATTATTATTTGCTCTCTCTCCTGGAGAAGTTAGAGTGTCTCAGGAGGAAACATCAGGCTCATGACTGAGTCCACTCACCGATCAGCTCCTCCCTGCTCTAGGCCAGTCGCTGTCCTGAGCACTAAGGATGCAGCAGGACTTCCTACCCTCTTGGATCTTGTTTCTGGTTGGGGAGGCAAAGAGGAAACACACACACATAAAATACGCTGTCAGAAAGCACTAGGGGCCTTGGAGAATCACAAAACCAAGTGGGGAGCAGAGGGAGATGCAGGGATGGTTTGGATTTTTTTTAATTGTATTATGGTCAGGACACTTAACACGAGATCTCGCTCTTAAACACATGTTTAAGTGTGTAATATTGGTACCACATTGTGCACGTTGTTATAGAGACTCTAAAACGGATTCATCTTGCTTCAGTGAAACTTTATACCCACTGAGCAGCACTGCCCATTTCTTCCTCCCCCAGATCATGGCAGCCACCATTCTGTGCCCACCTTCTATGTATCTCATTATTCCAGGTACCTCAGATCAGTGGAATCATACAGCGGTTGGTCCTTCTGCAACTTGCCTATTTCACTGAGCAGAAGATCCATCCGTGTTGCCACATGTGGCAGGATTTCCTTCTCTTTCAAGGCTGAATGATATTCCATCGTATGTAAGTACCGCACTGTCTTTAACCATCCATCCATCCATCAGTGGACATTTAGGTTGTTTCTGTACCTTGGATATCATGCTCAATAGTGTGATAAACATAGATGAGGTGGTGCGAAGGCCTCGCTGAGGAGGGGGCCTTGGCTCTGAGCCCTCCGTGGAGGAGAATGTGACCATGGAGGAGGGCTCTCATGGCAGGGACGGCCACGAGAAAGTCCTGAATGTGAAGAAGGGCTCCGGCTTGGAGGAAAGGCAGGGAGGCCACTGTGGCTGGAGCTCTGTTGTAAGGGTCCAGAGGTAGAAGGCGGGGAGAACAGGGTTCTGGGCAGTGTGTGAAGGACCATGGTGGCCTGGGGTTTCAGAATTGATTCTAAGCATAAGGGGAAGCCCCACAGAAGGGTTTGCAGCAGAGATAAAGACATTGGATTTAATTTTCAAAGGATACCCCTGGAGGCTGGTGGGTAGAGGCAGGAGTCTGCCCAGAATCCATTCCAAACATGCCCCACTGCCCCCAGGCACCCTCCAACTACACCAATTTGGCCCCATCACTTTTCCATGACTTTCATCTTTTTTAACCTTTCAGTCTTGTGCATCCTAACATGTCATTCTGATTTAAGACCTACCACCTGGCCCTGTGCGAGTCATTTAGACCATCATTCATTTATTCCTTCACTCATTCATGCATTTCACAAATATCGTCATACCTGTTATATGCCAAGCTCCATGCTAGACTTGGGGACATAGCAGTGAACAAGAAGATACATTTACTGTCCTCATAGAGATTGGAGTCAAATAAAAATGCAGGAAACAAACAAGTTTTTTTTTAAGAGGAAGAAAATGAATAATTACAAATTTCAGTCAGTGCAGAATTTTGAGAAAAGGGTGTGGAAGGTCGGAACGATGACTCCCAGGAAAATGTCCCCCCCGCCGACCCCTGGAATGTCAGCATGTGATGAGATATCACTCCAGTGATTGTGCTATGTTATGGGGCCCAATTGACATGAATAAAGGGAGGTTATCTGGGGGAGCCTCATCTAATCCCATGAGCTCCTGAAATCATGAGACTTTGGCTGGTGGCAAAAGAAGGTAGAAAAAGACACGAGAGGGCCGCGCTCCAGCTGGGCTGGACCAGGAAGAAGCAAAGAGCTACTTTGCGAGCTACTGACGGAGAGCGCCAGCCTCCCAAAGGGATGCTGGGGGCCACCCTTGGTGCTGACAGGGAGCAAGAAAACAGGGATCTCTGTGCTACGCGGCAAGGAAGGAACAAATGAGCTCGGCAGCTGACTCCTACTCAGAAACTTCAGGAGGAAATGTGGCCTGCAGCACCTGGATTGCAGCTTTGGGAAAGCCTGAGCAGACGATCCCATGATATTTCCACACAGAAATATGAATTGTGGCTGGCAGTGGCCTTAAAGTTATTGTGTATGTTTACCTGCGGCGTTAATTATCACCGTGATAAAATGGGTGGCAGAAATGAGAAGAAGTTAAGTCACAGGGGGACATTTTCTAACTCTTTGTCTAATGCATAGCCATAATGACGCACATATTTTTTATTTCAGTTTAATACATCTCAGAAATGTGAACAATTTGTCATCCTGGCAGAGCAAGAGCCCAGAAGGGGAAGGAAGTGAGACAGAGCGCTTTCTGGAATTGTCTTTCCAGAGCCCTCTGCTCACTCCTCCAGCCTCGCGGCCTCTCTTTGCAGAGGTGGAGGAACAAAGCGAATCCTAGCATCTGCTTCTTGGAGGCAGAACATGACCCTGTGAAAACTTGGATCCATTTTCGTGAACAGAGTTGGTTTGGAGGAGGGGCTGGAAGGCGGTCCGCGGAGGTGGACCATGCTCTGGCCTCTTCTCTGGTCTTTTGGCTGCTCAGGCGAGAAAAGAGAGCTGCAGGGGGAGGCCTCTGGTCTCCAGGGGCTTCTCCAGCCCAAGGTTTTTATCACAGTTTCACAGTGACAGCAGGAGAAGGGAAGGTGGGAGATTGAGGGTTAGGGTGTGGCGGGGAGGACTTGAACCCTGTTCACTGTCGATGGTGAGGACAAATTCAGTGATGGCGAGGCCTGGGGCCTGGAGCAGGGGGAGACCGCTGGGCGGCAGGACAGCTGCAGGGCAGGAACCCAGAGACATTCCCAGTGGTGGAGGGGGCATCCTGTCCCCGTGGGCCAGACCTCCCTCACTAGGTCTCAAGGGTCGCCAGAGGGGAGAGGCTATCCCGGGGACCCCACCGGGCTGCCCCTCCAACGTGCAAAAGCTCGTTTTCACTGCGGGGCTCGGCACTTGCTGTTCTAGTGAGCCTAGCGCGCTTTCGCTCTCTGAGACTGAATGGCTTCCCAGCTCATCTCCCTGCCCCTGCCCATGCGCTCTATAATGCCCCCCACTGGCCATGCCCCTGCCCCCTGAGCACTTCGGAGACTCCCCATCATCCGGCTCGCGTCCACGCTCTTCTGCAGGCCTCCCCAGCGCCCGTCAGTCACCTGTGCCCTGCTCCCCTCTCCAGCCTGGCCCCGGCCGCAAGGGTCCTCAACTCCACGCTTGAGTCCTTCACTCCACCTGGACGGCCCCCATGTCCCGTGAGCCCTGGGCACCCTGCTAGCCCTGGTCCCTCCTTCGCACAGGGTGGGGCGGGGGACACGCCCATCTCTAGTCTCAGTCACCCATTCATTCTCTGACTCGTCCCTCTTCTCTGTGTCCTTTGCACTTAGGATAACATAGTCTGTCAACGTGATGGTCTGCTTCCCCGTTTTCTGTCTCCCTGTGAGGATGCGCCTACCTGGGCTCACCCCGCCACCTGCGCCTGGGCACTCACTGGGCCCGTGATGCCCATGCGTTAAGTGACTGTGCCCCGCAGCCTTCTCATGCAGGTGCGATCACTCTCTTCCCCGCCTCCCCACCCTTCCTGTGACTCTGATACCCAGGGCACCTGTCTCAGCGCTTGCCATCCCACAGCAGGGCCTGGCCTCCCCAGCACGCCTCCTGTGTTCCATTTAGCTGGGACCTGACACTCTGCCTGGTGCCAAGTGTGCCCCCAGCAACCATGCGTGGAATGAACTGTCGTGAGGTAGTGGGAAATTAGGAGAAGAGGAAGGAAGGGGCCCATGGCAGAGGATTCCCTGGGTCACAGATGAGCCCCACACTGTCTGTTTATTAAATCCCTGCTACCCAGCAGGCGGCCAAATAAAGACGCCCCAGAGTTTAGGAGCCTGATTGGGAGTGTAATAGGGGTGAGGGAGGTCATACAAATTAAGCCATGTTCTCATCTAGTTCAAAATACCCATGCCTGGCCCATTTTTAGGAACAGAAGTCAGCAAGAAAAAGTAGAAGAGCCCCCAGGGCCAGCACCTGTTCCTTCTCTGCTTTTGGAGTCTGGGAAGCCCTTTAGGAAGGAAAGTGTTCTCATCAGACCCACCTGGGCCCCCATCCCTGCTCTGCCGAGGGGCCCTGGCAGGTAACAGTGACTCCCTCTGAACTTTCACAGTCCTCGGCTCAAAGTAAGGACATCAACCCACCCCTCCCCCAGGATGTCCTGAGAGCCAGTAAAGGGGGCCACCTGCAGGAAGAGACAGGTAGGTGCTGGGACAGGAGTGGAACTCCCTGTGCGGGACAAAAGCAAAGCCCCAAACCTCCGTCCCCTTGCCCCTCCAGACTTTCCAAACTTGCAGGCAGCTGCCCAGGGAGGGGGCTATTTCAGACCCGGCTGTAAGAGGGACCAAAATATCTGCTGAAGGCTATAACTGGACGGAGCGTTGTCGGCCCTGTCCTGGGCTTCCTCTTTACCGCCTGGAGCCCGACGCCGTTCCTGCTCCCCTGACCCCTCCCCAGGCCCCTGCCCCCCTCCCCCGCAGGCAGGCAGCCTC
>NW_020172779.1:19467594-19545434 GCF_003031525.2 Neophocaena asiaeorientalis asiaeorientalis | reverse complement strand
CGCCCCGCCCATCGCCGGGCTCCGCCCTCCGCGCTCCCGGCTGGGGATCCCACCGCTCCGGCCCCTTCGCCCCTGGGGGGACCGAGCAGCTTTGTTCTTGCGCAGCAGCTGGGTTGGCTGCCGCTGCTGCTGCATTTCTCCCCAGAGAGGTGTCCCCCCTTTCCCTATCTTTCTGTTTCTCACACACTTCCTATTTTATTCTCTGAGTGCCAAGCCTTACCTTTTTACTGTATTTATTTAGTTATCGGTTTGAAAACTAGCTCTCTCTCCGGACCCCTGGCCTGCGGGGGCCCCCCCAGACCTATTACAAGTCTTATCTAGCGAGTCAGTTTGCTAGATTTGGGGGAAGGGTGGGTGGGGTCGCTGGCAGGTGACCCTCAGGAGGGGGCTGCCTGGGGCTGGCGTCTTCTCCAGACACTGCTTCCTGTGGATCCGCCTCGACTGGGACCCTAGCTGGCATCCCTCTGAGCTTCTTGCCCCACCAGGTAAGGCCGGCTTCTCTTCTCCGCTGGGGGCTGCAGGAGGTCACGGGGCTTCAGGCTTCCCCCCCATCTCCCCATGACCAGGAGGGGAGAGTCCTGGGGGCGTGCGCCCTGGGGACAGTGCCCTCTCCTGAGTAGGATCTGTTTCCTTCTGCAGCCAGAACACACGGAGCCCTTCAGGCGGTGACCCCGGTCCTGCGAGGTGGGTCTGTGCTTTGCCTGCGCTTTCTAGTAGCAAGGAGCAAAGTCGGTGAGAAGGCACCTGTTTGATCATAGTTGAGCAGCCCCAGGAGGCAGGAGCACAGGGCTGAGGGCCACGTGTCAGATGCCCGGCTTGTTTCCGATTGCTGCTTTTAGAGTTGTTGAGATACCCCAGCTTCTTTCGACTTTCCAGTAAGAAATTTGGAGTAAGAGCCAGAAAGATTGAAAAAAAACAAAAAACAGGACAAACAAAAAAAAAAAATCACAAAGGGAGTGAAGTGGGGGAAGAATAGCTTCCCTCTGGTTTTGTATTTATTGTCCAGGAACTTTGCATGTTGGTCTAAATTTAAATCTCTTTCCTATCTGAGCAGTGTGTTTCGCCTCTCCCAACTTCCTCTGGCCCAGGAAGGTGTTTTTGTTCTTTTTCTGCAAATCCATCCTCTGTAGCAGACCTGAGTTTCTTGTACCAGGTTATAGAGTGTAACTGGAATTAGTCACGTTATTGGAAAACGTGCCCTTCCCTCTCCCCACTCAAGTCCAGACTCAGAGATGACAGACAGGGGACACGCTTATCAGGCATGTCCTGAAGGAGGCAACCCAACCGGCCTCGTCCTGACGCTCCAAGCCCCGTCTCCCTCCCCAGAACTTCATTACTTGTCATCTTCCAGAACCCTGTATGGCTCTCCTATCTCTGCACAGGTCATTCAGGCCCCAGTCTGTCTGTGTCTCATTGAGGATGTACACCCGGCAAAATCCTAGGAGGCCAGACTTGAGCTGGGAGAGCCCCCTGGTGATGGGCTGCATCTTCAGGCCCTTTCTAGTTTAGTTCATGAGTTGTTCTGGGAAAGTTCTAAGCTCCAGGGCTTGTGCGTTGCTAGAGGCAGGCCAAGTGAGGTGTGCTGGCCAGCTGGCGTAAATGCAGGTGAAGGGCAGGAGCCTTGCTGCTCGTCTGGCCTTCTGCTCCTAACTCAGTCGCTTTCTCTGGCTGCCCTGAGCTGGGGGCACTGCACCCAGTGAGCTCCAGTTTCCTCACCTGCCAAGTGGAGATGATGAAATGACGCAGGAAGAGCTCTGTGAGTGCCTGGGACCTCGCTGTTATGCGGTACATCTTAACTTTGCTTCTGCTTCGCAGATCTGGGGAGGGGATGGCATCAGTCGTTGTGGGGAGGAAACACCCGCCCCCCCCCCATCCTAGATCTCCTTGTCACGCTGCTACGCAGGGGCCAGCTGCGTGACTTTGGGAAATTGTCACCAAATTGTGTTTGTTGGGCCTCCGAGGTCTGGCAAGAGGCTGGAAGAGATGGGGGTTTCCTTTCCTGGGGATCCAGGAGTGCCTCCGGGGGATCCATGGGGCCTTTCAAATGGGAACAGAAATTTGTTTGTAACTGTTTTTTTATGGGGCTTCTTCAAAGTTTCATCAGATTCTCAAAAGTTTTTTTTCATATTAACAAAACGGTTAAGGGAGTGGCCCAGAGGCTGGTCCAGCCCACAGACAGTTGTAATGCTTCTTAGGTTATTTTACATTTGTTTTAATTACTTGCCAACATAACATGTTCAGGAGATGTCATGTACGCATCTTAATCTCTGGCTTCTCTTGAAAAATGGGAAGATGTGTCCCCGGGAGGCCTTCCGAGGAGCCGCCCACTTCAGCCAGGCATGTGCCCTCTGGTCATGCACGGTTGTCTGTGTGACCTGCAGGGGGTTTGCTGGCTCTGGACTGGATGATTCAGGTTATCTCTCTCGGTCTGATTCCATTCTAAGAGGGTTACAGATAAGTGAAGGCACTTTCAGAGGAGAGAAAGCAGGATGTCCTGGGAACAGACGCGTGGCTCACAAGGAAAGGTCAGTGTGACTGTAAGAAAGATGCTCTGGTGGGGAGGAAAGAAAATGTGTGGCCACGGGAATCTGGAGGGATGCTGTGGAGAAGAGGTGACTGATCTGTTCTCTTGGTCCCCAGAGAGTGGAAGGAGGACCAGTGGGCGAAGTTTCATTGGACACTGGATTCCAGTCCAGTAGGAAGATTGGGGCAGATCCACCCCCCCTGGATCTGCTCACTGGGGTGTGGGCCCCAAGCGCCGGAGGGATTTAAACTGAGGTTGGATGGCCATTTCGCAGTGCTGGTGAGGGGCTAATCTGAACTTTGATGGTCAGGTGAACATTTAGGGTCTTTTCCCAGCTTGAGATTGTCCCCTTCCGAAGTGCTTCCTTTCCGGCCCTAGAATTCTGCTGGTTCCCTCCTGCCCCCTTCGCTTCTACTGATAGAGGCCAACACAGGCTGCGTGGTCACTTGGGTCAGGACTGGGAACTCTGTGTGGATCATTCATATCTCGGTTTTGTGAACAAGGAAACGGAAGGAGAGAGTTTGAATGACTTACCTGAGGGCAGGTAGAGAGAATACAAGAGTCAGGATTCAAAGCTACGTCTGGGAAATCGAAGCCCTCGTCACATCGACAGGAGGAGCCATCATTACCAATGCGGGCCAGCCAGGGAGAACCAGAATGAGAAAGGCCCATGGGGATATTTTTAGGGTGGGAATTGTCCCTGAGGCTATTTAGCCAAACCTCCTACTCAAGAATTGAAGACATGGCAGGTTGCCTGACAGAAATAACTTTAATTTTTATTAAATAAAATTAAAATAACAAGAATATTTTCGTGAATAAAAAGAAAATAACCCCAAAAAATCAAGGAAGAGGGATATGGCAAGATGGGAAAAGTATAATTCCCCCATTTTACAGATGAGGGAACAGAGTCCAGGAGCATGTGAGTGACTCGCCTGCTTTGCAGTTAGAGACAGAAGTGGGTCTCAAACACAGGTCTACCGAGAGGCACCTGGGCATAGACAGGTTGGCCCTTTGGTCTTCCCGCCCAGGACTCGGCATTGTGGGTGCATGCATGCATGCCTGTGTGTGTGTGTGTGTGTGTGTGTGTGTGTGTGTGTGTGTGTGTGTTGGAGCTGGGGTTGGTGTCTGAGAAGACCGGACCGAGGCCAGGCGGCCACACTGACCTCCCCGCCTTTTGCTTTGCAATGAGTAAATGACCACCTGAATGCAGAGTTGAATGAATGGATCTTGTGACATGTACCGCTCCTCATCTTTATTATTTAGCAAAATCGGTCACTTTCTCTCTGGTTTTAGTAAGTACCATCTTTTATTGCTTCCTAGAATCCCTTCAAGTGGATGAGCCATGACGTGCTCACCGTTCTCGCTGGCCGCTGCCGCTAGCATCTTTCTGCACGTGACTTTGGCCCCTTTTCGATGTGGTCTGGCAGACTATTCCCAAGGAATAGGGTTTCTGGGACAAAGGTCATGGCCATTTTAATGGCTCTCAGGAGGTTTGGGACTGAGAATTCATGAGAGGCCGAAAGCCGAGTAACATCGTGGCCCAGACAAAGGGAAGTCTTGGCCGAGACCCAGGGAATGTACGGAGCCACCAGCCCGCCGTGGTCGTGGACATTGTCAGAACCCTCGAGGGGCAAACCCCATCTGATGGTTAAGTTCCCTGCTGCTGCCCACTTGCCTTTTCTTGTACCCTCCCAGTTACTGGATGCTCACTACTTCTAGCTAATTCTGTCTACGTTCTAGTAGAGATGAGAATATCATTTTCATTTTTTAAAGTTTGGTTCATAATACAATTTTGAGAAAAAAAATAGTTTACACCATCCTTTGGTTGGAACTCTCTCGAAGGAGAAACCTTTCCTTTAACTGCATCCTGGCAGATCTGAGCCAGTTGGAGCTGGCCTTGACTGCCCGGCAGCCCAGTGGCTGGGGGATTCCCTTTATAGGCGCTTGCATCTGAAGGCTATAAGATGACGCTCGCGGCCACCTTGCCCAATCTCCTTATCCAGTGACTGAATCATGTCTCCCAGCATTTGCCCACCTACTTCTGTCCAGGGACAGAGGAATCAGCACCTCCCAAGGGAGTCCGGTACATCATTAGATACCTCGTTAAGACGAAAGCTCTCTCCCTGCCACCTCCGTCTGCCAGCCCTTAATTCATGTTTTTGGAGGTGCTTAGAATAATTGAAATCGCCTTTCCCATGACATTTTTTGACATCTGTAGAAACAAAAATAATGTGACCCTGAGCCTGAGATTGGATGCCAGAGGGTGTCAGGCTGTATACTGTGCATTCTTACATCACTTACTCCTGTGAATTGGCTATGCTGCTACCCCTTGTACAGATGGATAGACTGAGGCTTGTGGACATTCAGTCCCACAATTAGTAAGCAGCAGAACTGGGATTCAAACCCATGTCTTAGTGCAAAACTCATACCCTGAACCAAAATTCCACATGGCCTTAGTGTATAAGGTAAAGGTATAGAATTTATCCAAAGAGGCAAATACACCATTTAGACAATCTTCGTTCTTTTTAAAAAATATTTCTCATTAGAATGTTTTAAATTATAAAAGTAATGAAAGCGTATTTTTACAAGGGCAACAATGTTGGCGACAGCCCTGTGTTCTCATCCCCCCAGCTTACCCAATAGTAACATTCTGGCAAATGCCCTTTCAGAATTTTATATCCAAACCTACGCATCAATCAAAATCCAGCATTTGAACAATTGGGGGACAATAACAATGAATACTAAAACATGTTTACCTAGTGCAGTGTCTGGCTCATAGGATGTACTCTGTTTATAATTGAAAGGTTGAATTCGGGTATGTTTTGCCTGGTCTAACGCTTGCTGTGAGGCCACTGGGCAGTGGTACCATGGTCCCCATTCGCCTTTAGCAAAGCTGATGGGCGGGATGGGACCCTGGATGGGATGTTTCCAGGCCTCTGAAGAAACACCTAATGGCATCCCAGCTTTTTCCCTTGCTCCTGAGTTGCTGTGGGCAAGTCAGCGTGGGCTCTCCTTGCGTCTTGGATTGCCTGGTGTGCTTCGCCCCCAGCACCCCGTGCTGCGACAGCTCCACATCATCGACTGCTGTAACCCACCGTGGGCTGGTCTGTTTCTGCCACTAGGCAATGAGTTCCTGCAGTTCATGGGTTTTATGTTTCTTATCTCTGAACTACCAGTGTCTGTATGTTGCTGGACACAGTAGGAACTCAAGAAATCTTTGTGGAAGGAAGTAATTTCAAAATGGTGATAGTCAAGTGCGGGGCACGTAGTATTGGATTAACGAAATTACAACTTGATCTAAATCACAATAAAACAATGAAGTATCAAAATTGGAAAAGCGGTACTGGTATTTACGAGGTCTGGTACAGCATTCCACATCCAGACACGCGTGATGGATGCTTCTCCTTCCCCACTCAGGGGGCTTCTGAGTGATGACCAGGCAGCTCTGGACCTTGGGCATTGTTGGGGGCCCCACCGAGCTCAGGGGGCCTGGATTCACGGACGGGGCCGTGTTGGTGTGTATAAGTCTGGCTCAGGTCTGAATCTGGCCCTTCGTTGGCTAGCTGTGTGGCTCAGTGCCTTTTAGAGCATTTCTGTGCTCGAGTCCAGGAATCACCAGAGAAAACATGATACGGGTCAGTTCAGGGCCTGGGAACCTCTGGTCAGTGAGTTGATCTGACATCCTTAATGCCTGGTAGGTCAGTTTTCTAGGACCTTTCAAAGGTCATACAGGCCCCAGGATTCCCTGTCAGCCACACCAGCCTGTTCCCGTGCTGGAAAAGAAAGTACCTCGATCCACCTGATCGCCCTCTCCCTCAAATGATGCTCTGGCTGTACACAGATACCTATAATCCCTTGTCTCTTTGGTTGGTCGGTTCCCCCGGGGGTGTATCCGGTCATCCATTTAACGTGCTCTGAATGCCTGCCGCGGGTCAGGTGTGTGATTAGGGAATCAAGGGGCAGACACCCCGCAGCCCAGAGGCCAAGCTGCTCACGGTGTTCAGGTGAGGGTTCAGGTGCTCTGTGCTGTGGAGGACTCCCCAGCCAACCGCTCACCGTGCAGCAACACTTACTGGAATGCAGACATTGGCCCTGCGTGCTTACGCACTCCTCCCAGGTAACTTTTGCAACAATCCTACAGGTAGTTAGTAATCACTTTATGTATGAGGAGTTTACCTCCATCCCCGCAGCCCCCCACCGCGTAGACCTGGGTGGGAGTGGGGAGGGTGCCGTGCCTGCGCGTGAGTGAGCATCTGTGTAGGGGAGTGGGTGGATGCTGAGTCAGGGAGGGAGGGCGTGGGTGTGCGGCTGCCTGGAGGGGCAGGCAAGGGAGCGGATTCACGAAGCAGTGAGTGAGACAGCAAGTCCCCGGCTGGATAAAGGCATGAGGGCGTTAGCAAGTGTTGATCATCTGTGTCTGGGTGGTTCTTCAGGTGAAAAGGAAAGAGGATGGGGTTGCAGTGATTCTTTCCTCAGACAGAACCTTTCAAGAGGCTTTTCTTCTGTTCCTCCTGTGGAATTCTCCTACCAATAAATGCTCAGATGGGGGTTAGATAACCCGACTTTAGACACAGCAAACCACAGAGGTCCCTCCCACAGGGGCCCCCCTTGATGGGAGAAATTCCCGGAAGGCAGGGAGCCGGAGCCCCGGGTCGAGGTGGCTCATGAATCTCTCTTGTCCCACTGTGCTGGACACATTTGTGAATCAACTCCTGGGAAGAAAACTCATCCTGCAGGGCCGCCGTTCCTGGTCCCTCCCCACGCATCCCTGACCTCCCTGCCTGCTACTGCCTGCAGAGCGTCGGGGTCCTGGTAGGATCTGAGGAGATTTCTTAGAAGAAAAGAAACCCTTCGTGACTAGGCAGAGACAGTAACTCCTGTGCTCATAATCCACATGCTTCCTCTGTTCTCAGGAAGTAGAAGTTTCAAGATTATTTTTTTTAAATGATTTTTAGAAAAAATAAAAGAGAACGCCCTTTTATTATCTAAGTTAAATACAGAGTTAAGTTAGTTGAGACACTCACCTATTGTTATGCTGATACAAGGAGCGCCTGCTCTGTGCCTATCACTGTTCCAGGCGCTGAGGAAGAGAGACCAGAGATATAGCCCCTAAGTCTGAGGAGCTCCGTGGAGAAGACAGACGGATAAGTAGGTCGGTTTTAATATCACTTGTGCAGTGAGGAAAACCGGGGGTCTGTGGGAGCCTGAAGAAGATAGTGGGGAATCAGAGAAGCCTTCACAGGGGAGAAGGCACATACGCTGGGTTTTGAAGGATGAGTAGGAGTCTGCCTGGCAAGGAAAAGACATCATCTCAGATGTAACAACAGAGGCAATGGCTAGGATTTAAGAAAAGAAAATGCTGGGGTGTTGCAGAAAGAGAGGGAAGTCGCTGAGTTTGGAGAATTAGGTCCATGAGGAGTAGGTGGAGACCATGAACGTGGAAAAGATTGGTACCAGACTGAAAAAGGCCTGAGGAGAAGGCTTTCAGCTGGGAAATGATGTGAACAGACCTGTCTCCTCTGATGACATCTGTGCCCAGGGTGAGCAAGGTCCTTTGCAAACTCACAGAGTATAACACACGGGGTTGACAATCTGGTACGGACGTCAGAGTCTTACCCTCAGAAGGGAAAGTGTCTTCAGGGGCTCTGGGAGGTGCGTGCCCTCAGGGCTGAGCGGGGAGCTTGGGTTTGAGACTACAGGGTCTCTTAAGGTAGGGGGTCCAAATGGTCCAGTCGCCGAGGGGGTTGCCTGTGTGAAACTGCTCTGATCTGAAGACGGTTAACATCTCTCAAGCTCCTTCCTGCTCCA
Source organism: Neophocaena asiaeorientalis asiaeorientalis (assembly GCF_003031525.2). Classification (NCBI taxonomy): domain Eukaryota; kingdom Metazoa; phylum Chordata; class Mammalia; order Artiodactyla; family Phocoenidae; genus Neophocaena; species Neophocaena asiaeorientalis. The sequence goes on along the minus strand of NW_020172779.1, from coordinate 19,537,102 downwards.
ACAGTGTAGAATTCTGAGGTACACTTAGCACCTTGCAAAGTTGCCAGCACCTGGTTACTGGGGACCCCGAGACCTAAATGAAGGCATGAGAGGGGCCGAGAGGGGATTCAGGCATGGGGTGATGGGGGGGACCTCTCTCAGATAGAGAGGTCTCTGAACTGGGTTATGTGGTGGTCCAGAAAGTACTGTCAGTATGAAATAAATGCCAAAAAGGATTCTCTGGTAGCAATAACTTCCTTTAATTGAGTGCCTGTACCTTTTTAAAGTTTTAAATCTTTTTATGGCTGCCATTGACTAGGCAACCAGCCTCTGTGGTAGGGACCCTAATCCTTGCAACCCGCTGGTGAGGCTGGGTGAATCCACTTGTTACAGACGAGGCGCTGAGGCTCAGAGACAGTAGCTGAGATCACACGGTGCTGAAGACAGGAGCCAAACTACTGCCCCTCTGGCCCACGGCGCTCCACCTACTGTCCTGTCTCAAATCTCACGGGGGAGGCGCTGCTTATGGCTCTGATTACCCTCCCCCAGAAAAAGGGGAGCCTTTCTGGGTCGGCACCTCCCAAGTCAGTGTGGGTGCTCTGGCACTATTTATACGCATTGCTTCATCGGACCAGACGCTACTCAAAATATGTTAAACAGAAATATCTTTCTGTGTCCTCAGGACCCTGTAATCTGAGACCGTCTCTTGTGAAATGAACTGAGACAGTCTATTTGGGGTCGGGGAGAGGGGAGAAAAGAAAGAAGAACAAAATCAGGAAGAATTCAATACTGGAAATGAAAGAAATATGAATGGGGTTATGACAGCTGTCAGACAGCTGTATAGACTCAGAACAATGCAGGGCAATGAGCGTTTTCTGGTGCTGATGGTGGGGCTGTCTAAAGGGAGGGGGCCCCCCTGTCTGTGCCACCACCCCCTTGGCCCAGGAAGGGTGCAGGGGTGGGGCATCTGGATGGATTTTGGAAGTCAGCCCTTGGAAGGGAAGGGTGGGCAGGGTGATCCTGGGAAAGCCAGTCTAAGCTGAGTTGTCAATCAAAGAAGAAAGGAGAGGAAGAGGACACAAGATATATAACAAGGAAGGAGAGTAAGAAACCAGGGGCCACGTGGGAGAGGCTGGGTGAGCTCCAGAGATGGGGCTGTATCGCCTGGGCCTTGTAAAGTACAAGGCCTGCCTGTGGTTTGCACATGAAAGTATCCCAGCTCAGATTGGCTTAGGTTTAGAAAATGGGCCTGGGGAAATATTTATCCCCAACACAAAAGCTCTGGGTGCTTTCTGGACATCGGGCAACACTGAGCTAAAGTGCTCGAGTGACAAAGCTTGTCTCGTTCCCCTCAATGGGTGGCCTTCTTCTCCATCAGGATCCTCCCATGTCATGACAAACGGCCTTCCACATCTCCAAACTTAGCAGCTCCCCAGAAACGCACCTGTCTTCCCCAAAACTCCAGCAGAGTTCCCAGGGATGGCCCTAATTGGCCCAGCTTGGATTATATGCTTGTCCCTTGTCAAATTCCAGTATCTAGTAGGGATGTAGAGTCCAAGTTGGCCTGGTCTGGTCTCCTACCACCCACCACCCCACTCGCCAGGCCATGGGGTCCCCTCACATGAACCACATTGGCCAAGGGTAGGAGAGACCTTCTCACCAAAGCAAGATACGGATTCTTCTGCCTGGAGAAGGGAGTCTTGGAAGGCGTAGGCAACAGTGGGACCAGGCAGGAGACTCTCACTGGTGTGCGGGGACTCAGAGGGGACCACACGGACAGGGTCTCCATTTCTGGGATCCACACGGGCCCAAGTTATACGGCCCTTCGCTCCCAACTCCATGTAAAGCTCATTAGTCTCCGCCTTTGTGGAACTCGCATATGATTCAAAAATGAGGAGTGTTTTGCTACGTGTTACTTGAAGCACAGAACTCAGACCACTGACATTCAAGGGCCCACAGTCTGTCCTGGACTCCTGTTTCCGCTTACACCCTGCTTCCCTTTAGGAGGCAGCCAGCAGCCCCAGGAGGTGGGTGGCCCAGAAAGTGAATCCAGCCTCTGCCGTTTTATTTATTTATTTATTTGGATTTTTTTTTTTTTAACTTGAAGTATAGTTGATTTACAGTCTTGTGTTAGTTTCAGGTGTACAGCAGAGTGATTCAGTTATGTATATAACTTGTTGATTATCTATGTTATATGTGGTAGGATGTGTATATGTTGATACCAACCTCCCAATCTATCCCTCCCCCCCACCCTTCCTCTTTGGTAACCGTAAGTTTGTTTTCTAAGTCTGTGAGTCTGTTTCTGTTTTGTAAATAGGTTCACTTGTATCATGTTTTTAGATTCCACATATAAACGATATCATATGGTATTTGTCTTTCTCCGTCCCACTTACTTCACTTAGCGGGATCATCTCTAGGTCCATCCATGTTGCTGCAAATCAGCCTCCGCCACTTGGTAACTGTGTGGCCTTGAGCGATGCCCTGGCCTCGGGTTTCCAGTCCGTGAAAGGGAGCAGTAACTCTGAGCACATCAGGCCACCGTGGGGGTTCCTTGTGGCTGAGAAGATAAACATCCTGACTGTGCACCTGCTGTGTGGTTGATGTTCGGTGAATCTTGACTGGATTCACGCACACATCCGTTCTGACTGGGAGGGCCGCCAGCCTTGAGTGGATTAGCGGCAGGACACATGTTTCTTATTCCCCCGTCAGGCCTGACGGTCACACGCAGGGGGTGATCAATAGCAATAATGCTCAGGTAAGCACCTGGACACCTGACGCTCAGCAGCTCGCGAGTGTGGAACGGTTTCACGTTTCCCCATCCGTGCTTCCAGACCTGTTAGGTCAACACCCCTTTTCTTGTCCCTTAGCCAATCTTGACCAAATCACATAACTTTTTGTTCACTTTCAGGTGCTGCAAGGGCTAGTCCAGTCTGTTCCAGTCTCGGAGTTTCATCCCGTATTCACATTAAAGCTCTCTGCCCTCCCATCACCGCCGATGTTAACCATCGTCCTGAGGGACCTGGGTGGCGGAGGGGGCAGTGGGCTCTTTCGCTCCTTCTTCCTCTGTCTCTGGAGGGTCGGGGTGAAGATGAAGGGGGAGCTTGGGGGGCAGCAGACCCTACTTCAGTGGCTGCAGGGGAGCCCTCTCCTGGCTGTCCTTGCCACCCACGCTTCACTGTGTTGCGGGTACCCAAGTGGTGGTCCTCTAACGGAGCCTCCTCGGCTTGGAGCCCCCCACCCTGGGAGATCTCTCCCCTGCCCCTTCCGCTTCTGCCCCGGCAGGCAGTGCCCTCTGTGGCTGCGTACCCGCTGGAGTCTCCTTGTTGTGCAAACAGCTCTCTTGGTCGGGTGCCAGCCCAATAACCCGAACCCAGCTTCCTTCTGTGATGTTCCTTTGACTCATGGGAAACTCCCTCATCCTCGCCGCATGGCATCCTGGGAGTGCGGGCTGCCCCTCCCCGCCCCGGCACCGGCAGGGCTCCCATTGTCTTCTCCCCTGTTCACAGAGGGCCAAGCACACATGCAAGCAGGTGACAGAGGTGAGGCCGGAGAGGTGGGTACAAGCCGGTGCCTGAAGGTCTGTGACGAGGACTCTGAGCCCTGTCGCGGGCAGTGAGGGGCCACTGCATCCACGAGTCTAAAGATCACATTTGTGCGTCGGGAGCCTCATTTGGTTCTTATGAGGACGTGCAGATGCTGAGGTCAGGGGCCAGCCTGAGGTCTGGAGACCACTCCCAAGGCTGTTGGTTGCAGAAATCCGAGACTTGATAGAGGCCTTGTCCTCCTTACCCCACCTGTCCTTCTGAGTGGCCGGCTCCATCTCGTTAGTCAGATCTCAGTTCAGATGTCCCCAACTCAGCAGAGACTTTCCTTTTACAACGTGTAGAAACTGTCCTGCCCACCACGTCCCCTTCTATCCCATAACCCTGTTGTGTTCAAATCAATTATTACTCTCGGAAACCATACGGGTATTTGTTCGTTTCTTGGTTTAGTTTCTCTCTTCCCTCCCTAGAAAGTCAGCTCCAAGGAGGCAGAGATGTCGCCACACCCAGTGATTCAAACAACGCCTGCTGTCTAGTCTGGGACTCGATGGATAAATGCTTGTCGGATTAGTTAATCAGGCTGTGGGGAAGGGTGAAGGAGCGGGCAATGGCTTCGGCAGGACGATGCGCCTTTCAAGTCCTTTTGGGGGCCAGTTTAAGAAATCTCCTTTGTTTCAAGAGGAGATAGGGCTTGGGTTTCATTCACAGTTTTTAGCAACTGGCAGAGAAACACGACTGGCATCTGGCCTCTTCTAAGGGAAAAAAAGAACTGATAGGAAATATTTTTGAATTCCATAGCATGCAGAAGGAGGTTAGGAAAACACATTTCTCACTCTATTTCCATCTCCTTCAATCAAGTTAATCCTGCGTGTTGGCAGTGTGGGGCTTAAGTTGATTCCATTTAAATCTATGACGTCTGAATGGAGAGGACGTGAGGACTGGAGGACTCTCGCTGCTTATCGGGACCGAAGGCTCCTAAAGGCCCGAGCTCTTTTCTTCCCTTCTCTACTGTGAGACACCCAAACAAGTTCTTCCATTCTATAGAGGACAGAGACCAGTCCTCTGCGGTTAAGTGAAAAGGACACAGGATTTAGGACGATAGTGGCCTAGGACTAAATTGCAGTTCTGTAACTTCCTGGATGTATGATTTGGGACATGTTTCTTAACCTTCCTGAACTTGAGATTCCCCAGTTGTAATAACCATTTTGTCAGCTTGCTATGAGGAGAGAAAACAGTTCAAATGAAACCACAGCATGGCTCTGGCTACCGTTCATATCATTTGTGCCTTTGTATGTTCACCATATCTGTTACCGCACAGCCTCCTGGATCCGCTGCCATTCTGTGGGTTTGGACATGTATTTTCACGGCCCTAAAAATCCTCTGTGCTCTTCTGGTTCATCCCTCCCTCCCCTCACACTCCTGGAAACCATGGATCTTTCTCTTGCCTCCATAGTTTTGCCTTTTCCAGAATGTCATATAGTTGGAATCATACTGTATGTAGCCTTTTCAGATTGGCTTCTTTCACTTAATCATATGCATTGAAGGCTCCTCCATCTCTTTTCATGGCTTGATAGCTCATTTCTTTTTAGCGCTGAATAACATTCCATTGTATGGAATACATACATACATACAATGGAATGTGTATTCCATTCCACAGTTTATTGATTCACCTCCTGAAGAATATCTTGGTTGCTTCTAAGTTTTGGCAATTATGCATAAAAGCACTATAAACATCCACGTGCAGGATTTTTGTGTGGACAAATACCAAGGAGCGTGATTGCTGGATCATATGGTAGGAATATGTTTAGTTTTGTAAGAAAGCAGCAAGCTGTCTTCCGAAGTGGCTGCACCTTGTTGCGTTCCCACCAGCAGTGAACGAGGGTTCCTGTTGCTCCACAGCCTTGCTCGCATTTGGTGGTGTCAGTGCTCTGGACTTGGGCCATTCTAATAGGGGTGTCGTGCTCTCTCGTTGCTGTTTTAATTTGCATTTCCCTGATGACAGGTGATGTGGAGCATCTTTTCATGTGCTATTTTCCATCTGTGTACCTTCCGTGGTGAGATGTCTGTTGAGATGATAGAGGCCCATTTAAAAATAAGGTGGTTTGTTTTCTTATTGTTGAGTTTTGAGAGTTTATGGTGTATTTTGGATAACACCAGTTCTTTATCAGATGTATCTATTGCAAATGTTTTCTCCTGCTCTATGGCTTATCTTTTTAATCTCTTGAAGGTTTTGTTTGTTCATTTTTAGCTAAAAGTATACCTCAGGGTATTCTCCACCGTAAAAGTCACAGGAAAACATTGGATCAGGGGAAGAAACCAAAGGTACAGAAGTACTATAGCATGTGCGCTTGTATGACTAAGTGGTAGTAATTGAAAGTGAGGCTGACCCCAATATGGGAGGGGGGACGCTTGACCTGTCTCCCTGCCCCGACGCTGGCTGCACACTGCTTCCCCTCAGGGCTCTGTCCTCCACTCCCTCTTCACTTTTCCAGGGGGATCTCCAGCCCCAATTTCTCTTCCGAGCTCTAGACTCAGATGTCTGTCTGTCTTTGACTTCTCCACCTGGCTCTCTTCAGGTGTCTCAGACTCACTCACTGTGACCTGCCCAAGCTTACCATCCCCACTCCACTCAGTGAATGGCTCCCAGATGCTCAAACTGGCAATCTGGGCTTCCTTCCAGACTGTCTCTCCCTCTGTCCCTCCACTTCCTGCCGGTCACCTGGTGTCTTGGAGTCTGCAGCTGGACCACTTGACCTGCTACTGTCTTAGGAAAGGTTGTCAGCATCTCTTTTTGGACGTTGCACGAACCTCCTCATTGGTCCCTCTACTCCATCCATCCTTCTCAGCAGTTTTTTCTAAATCACATCAGTATAGGCCACTCCCACGTATGAGGACATCCACTGGTCCCAGGGGCAAAATCTGACCCCTTTTCCTGGGTCACTGTACAAGTCTCTCAACTGCCTTTATTTTCATGAATTCATGCCTTCTGCTCAAGCCTGAATTTTCACCATGCCTTTCACCTCCTTCTCTAAATAATTTATTTTTTGCTCATCCCACAGTGATACTGGAAGGGAGGCAGGCTGCTCCTGGTGAAAGCAACTCTTGTCCCCCAGCCTCCTCTCCACCCATCTTTTCCGGCTCGGATCAGGCGTTCCCTCCTCCAGGAAGCCTTCCCTGATTGTCAGGCCTGAGTCAAGTCTTTCCCTCTATCACAACACTGACCACATAGAAATGTAAGCATCTACTTGCTTGTCTGTCTCCACCATTAGGTCTCAAGGTCCTTGGAGAAAGTGTCCTAGTACATGTGCCTGGCACTTAGTAAGTACTTGACATGCACTCAGGGCATGATTGAATTAGGGAATAAAATAGTGAAGGCCGTGGTACCCCTATGCAATCAACATCAGCTGAGTTCTCTGAGTAGCTCAAACTGACAATTCTCCCCTTGATGTTGATAATGGCAATAATGGTCAACATTTTACTTTATAAAGGACTATCACTCCCATTGCCTCACGTAATCTCTCCCACAGATCTATGAAGTAGGGACTCTTGTTCCCATTTTATAGGTGAGGAAACAAAGGATTGGAAAATCACAAAAATAGTGTGCCTTAAGACCCGCTGTGATCAGGTAGTGTTCTAAGCTTCTTTACATGTAGTGATGTGTTTAATTCTCCCCATAGCCAGTGACATAGATGTTATCCCCACTCGTACATGAGAGGGCTGAGGTCCAGAGAGGTTAAGTGACTTCCCCTGGTTTACACAGCGAGTCACGGGCAGAACTGGACTTTGAACACAGGGGTTCTGATATAGAAGCTTCATCGTTGTGCCAGCCACCCGGGAGCAGTCAGTGTCTGTGCAGGACCTGGGTACAGAAGGTGCTCGGTCTGTTTGGTGACTGAAGAGGGCTTGTGCCAGGTCACACGCGGCAGGGGTTTGAATCCAGGAGGTGGGCTCTAGAGCTTCCATAGATACAGAAGCTACCCAGCTCCCTCTGCCCCTCTTGACCAGCAAGCTTGCCTCGCAGACAGCACAGCAGAGGCTCAGAAGGACCCAGCTCAGTGGCCTGGACACAGCACCCCAGGCTTTTATGTCGCCACCAGATTCCTGCCCACAGCATCGCCCGTCGCCTCAGCAACACATCAGTGGTGCCTCATTCCACGCTGTCCCCACCCCCCAGTGGGCAGCGGCCAGACCCTCTGAAGCAGACAGAGCTCGCACTCTGCCCGGGCTGCCCTCGCAATGTGCCAGATCTCATTTCCTCCCTCTAGATTGCTTTCTGTTCAGTGTCTTTTCTCCCCTACCTCTGAGTCCCTGAATAGGGAAGGCAGGTTACTATGGTGATGGGCCGGCTTGTGGAAGGAACTCAGCTCAGTAAATTAATTGCTGGACTTTTGGAGACTAATGGCAGAGCCCTGCCTCCAGGGACAGGGTGTGGCCTGCTTCATGCCAGCTTGGCAGCCAGACCCTGGAAAGAGCTGGTGAGAGGGAAACGGAATCATGGTACCCATGCTCGTTGGGACTGCAGCCTAAGGTGGTTTGGAGTGGGCGGGGAAGCTGACTGACGTGGATCTCACACTTGCCGCACACCTGCTCTGGGCCAGCATCTGCGCTGCATGCTTTGTAGAAATTATTTCGTGTAACCCTCACGGCATCCCCTATGGAGTAGTGGTCCTTCCCGTCTTATGGGGATGGGATGCTCATTTCTGGGGCTAACGAACAGAATTCCATACCAGGCCTGCCTCCTCAGTGGGCATTTTGTTATGAACACTCCAGTTATTCTCTTCTCTACACTATCTTCCAGAAGGTAGAAAAACAGGGAACATGTCCTGTCTCATTCTGTGACGCCAGCATTACCCTAATCCCAAATCAAGCAAAGGCGTTCCGAGAAAAGCAAAGGACTGATCAATATCTCTCATGATCAAAACTGCAAAATCCCTCAACAAAATATTAACGAATCAAATAAGACAATGTATACAAAGAATTCTAGGCCACGGCCAAGTAGGAGGGATCCAGGTGTGCAAGGCTGGTTCAAAGTTTGAAAATCACTTAATGGAATCCATCACACCAACGGGTGAAGAAGGCCATTCTCTTTCCTCTGGGGGATGCATGGCTTGGTTTTTGACTGTAGCCTTTGCTTGTTTCCCACGTTGTTTCTGTGCTCAAGAAATAAGTGTTGCTCCAGCCAGATTCCCAAGAAGCCATGTTGTTGTTTGATTACAAGTGTGGGCCTGTGATTATCTGGGGCTGAACCCCGGCTACTAGGTGTGAGGTCACGAGCAATTTCCTAAGCCCTTTGTGCCTCAGTTTCTTACCCTGTAAAATGGGTCTCGTGATACCTGTCTTTCAGATTAAATGACTTATTATGTATAAAGCCCTGGGAATAGCTCCTGGAGCTTCGTAAGCATGCGATATGTGTTAAAGGTTAGTGCTGGAAAGAGCGTGAACTTTGGCGTCATTCAGGCCTGATGGCAGGTCCAGCTCCATCTTTGCTGGCCTGGGTGCCTAGTGGAGTTGTCTGTGCTCCCTGATCCCAGGTTCATTTTCAGGAGGGTGGCGCCAACGGTACTGACTTGCAGAGAAGATGTTGCTAAAAGTTGCCTGGCTCACGGCACACACGTGTCTCCCCAGCCTTTTCTCTAGAGAACCTGCCATCCGGACTGTGGATTTTCAACTCCGCAAATATTCACTGGGACAGTGGTCGGCACAGACTGGCCCTAGGGGAGCTTCCAATTAAGCAGGAGACCACACCTGCTTTTTTGGGGGGGGCAGGAGCTTCCAATTAAGAATATTTCTGAGTCCCGTGGATCCGCTTTCACACGCAGCTCTGCCCTTCACCAGCAGGGTGTGCTGGGGGCACCTCCCCCCTTCTTGGCCCCAGCTTGCTGGCCTGTGAAGGGGAGATGCGGTGCCCGCTCCGTGGGGTTGTTATAGAGATGGGATGTGTGGCATCTACAGTGTGGAGGCCCTCCAGTGATGCCGGGTTTTACCCCAGGTACAAGGCGCCCTTGGACGGCGGGTGGGCTGAGGAAGCAGGTATGGGTTGGAGTGCCAGCTCTGGCTCACGTCAGTGATGTGGCCTTAAGCTTGGGCTAAGACTTTACTTGCAGTTTTATTGATATTATTTAATCTCTACAATGACCCCCTTGTGACAACCCGCTACGGTAGGTTTTGTTATTCTCGCCACTCCTCAAGTGAGGGCACTAAGGCACAGAGAGATTAGGTGTCTCTCTGAGATCGCAGAGCTGGTGAGTGACCGGGGTTTGTACCACCAGGCACTCTGGTTTGAGGCTCCACCCTCCTGACCACCCGGCGAGCTCTGCCCCCACCCACACTAGAACCCACGGAAGCTGCTTCTGTCTTTTTGGCGCTGGTGGGTGATGGAGATGCGAGAGGGCTGAGTGTGCTGTGTTGCCGCCTGGGATGTGGGGTTGGGCCGGCCTCAGCCCAGGTGTGGGGATGCTCCTGGGCTATTACAGAATCCGCTGCCTGCTTCTGTGGTCAGGCCAACCGGTCTGCCTTCAGTAGCGGGAGGAGCTCCTGACATCTCTTCTTCTTTTTTTAAAAAATATGTATTTATTTATTTGGCTGCACCGGCTGTTTAGTTGTGGTATGCGGGCTCTTTCGTGCGACGTGCGCGTGGGATCTAGTTCCCTGACCAGGGATCGAATCCGGACCCCCTGCGTTGGGAGCGCGGAGTCTTAACCACTGGACCACCAGGGAAGTCCCTCTTCTTCTTATAAGGGCACTAATCCCATTACGGGGCCACACTCTCATGACCTCATCTAAACCTGATCACCTCCCAAAGGCCCCACCACCAAATGCCATCACACTGAGGGATAGGGTTTCAACATATGAATTTGGGGGACATGATTTAGCCCAGAGAAAAGGGCCTGAACATACATTTGTAGGAGGCAGGCGAAGAGAAGGGGGGTGGGTGGGAGATTGCCGGGAGGGACCACTCACCACGCCCCTAGCATCCACTGGGTCCTCCATTCCCCTCAACTCTCATCACCATTCAGTATTCTGTGGATGCTATGACAAATCACCCCAAACTTAGTGGCTTAGGACAGCACAGATTTATTATTGTAAAGTTCTCAATTGAATTGAATTCCAAAATGGGTCTCACTGGGCTAAAATCAAGGGGTTGGCAGGGTTGTTCCCTTAGAAGTCCATAGGGGAGAATCCCTTTCCTTGCCTTGTCCAGCTTCTAGAGGTCACCTGCATTCTTTAGCTTGTGGTCCCTTCCTCCATCTTCAAAGCCAACAATGGCCAATCAAGTCTTTCTCAGGTTGCCATCACTCTGGTTCTGACCCAGACTCTTCCCTTTGTAAGGACCCTTGTGATTACACTGAGCCCCCCCAGATACTCCAAGTTAGCCGCCATATTTTAAGGTCAAGTAATCAGTAATTTTTTTTTTTTTTTGTGGTACACAGGCCTCTCACTGTTGTGGCCTCTCCCGTTGCGGAGCACAGGCTCCGGACGCGCAGGCTCAGCAGCCATGGCTCACGGGCCCAGCCGCTCCGCAGCATGTGGGATCCTCTTGGACCGGGGCATGAACCCGCGTCCCCTGCATTGGCAGGCGGACTCTCAACCACTGCGCCAGTAGGGAAGCCCGAGTAATCAGTAATCTTAACTCCACCTGTAACTTTAATTCTTCCTTACCATGTAACGTAACATATTCACAGAGATTAGGATATGGACATCTTTTATTGGGTTTATTGTGGTAAAAAGTAAATAACATAAAATTTACCATTTTAAGTGTGTGATTCAGCAGCATTAATTCCATTCAGATGTTGTGTAGCCATCAGCAGTATTTCCAGAACATTTTCATCACCCCAGACAGAAACCCTGTAATCATTAAGCAATAACAGAAGATGTCTTTCCATGTATTTAGGTCTTCTTTAATTTCTTTCAGCAGTGATTTGCAGTTTTCAGTGTACAAGTCTTGCACCTCCTTGGTTCAATTTATTCCTCAGTATTTTATGCTATTTTTTGATGCTATCGTAAGTAGAATTATTCTTCTTAATTTCTCTATGGATTGTTCACTGCTAGTGGACAGAAATGCAATGGAGTTTTAAATGTTGATTTTTCATTTTGCAACTTTGCTGAATTCGTTTATTGGTTTTAACAGCTTTTGTAATTTTTAGGCTTTTCTGTATATAGGAACATGTCATCTGACCGTCTCCTGAAATGGTCACATGGCAATCCCCCTTCTGTCCCCACGCTCCTTTAACCCTCCCCATTTCCCTCTGCTGGTGTCATTTTATCCTACTTTACCCTGGCCTATGTCTTACCTGTCTCCCAGGTGTCAGTGAGGGAGGGTTTGGTGGCATTCATCTGCCTGCCCTCAGAACCTGGCACACGAGGGCCACTGGTAAATCTTTGTGAATGAATCAATCAATGGTCAAATCTATAAGCTGTTTCCTTTTCCTGCATTTTGGAGTGAGCAATGACAAACACTTTTTGAAATGGCCATCCACAGGAAAATAAAATATACAGGAGGGGAAATCATTTAGCTAATAAACCACATGGATCAAAGAAATGCATAGAAAGCAAGAAGCGGTGTCTGTCCAACTGAGTTAGCAAAGATCAAAGGAATGATGCTACTTCTGTGCTGCCAGGTATGTGATGAGAGGGGCCCACACACACTCCCACACTGCTTGAGGCAGTGGAAATGGTACAACCTTTTTGAAAAGAAGGTTGACAATTCATATCAGGGTCCTTTCAAAACCCATAGGACACCCTAAGTATTTTCCCACAAACCTACTGTAAGAAAATAATTAAATAGGGGCAAAGACTTAGGTACAAAGATGTCCTCTTGTGACATGTTAAACGAATGAAACAGCCTATTAATGTCTAAAAGTAGAAAATATGATCAGAATAATGATGGTACTATAACAGGCCATAGCCTTAGGGAGCCGATAATGTGGGGCCTGACAGGTCCTTAACATGAATTTGCTAATGGGTGGATGTGGGGGAAGGGCTGGATGAATCAGTGGCCGGGAGGTAACAGTGGGCTTTGCTGTTAGAAAGTCACACCTTTGGCTGTGTGAAGAGTGGAGTCTGAGCAGTGGAGACAGGGGGGAGGCTGGGTCTGGGGAATTCCTCCCACGTGAGGCCCAGAGGTTACTTCCTGCAGCTTCTCAGCTCAAGGGGCCTCCTCTAAAGGCGTGTCTTTCTCCACACAGGACATGTTCCAGTAGACCCTACCGGCGCCTCTTCCTGGCCCAGAAACGCTTGTTCCCAAGCACGAGAGAGCCATGGGCAGCCTGCACGGGAGCGTCGTGGCCCATCTCCTCTGGATGCTGCTGCTCTGGAGTGGGGACAGCAGCTGTCAGGCCCAGAGGGCAGGTGGGGCTGGAGGCTGTGCCAGGCTGAAGACAGAGCCGTCTGTGTGCGCGTCTGTGCGTGTGTGGGTGTGGGCCTCGGGGTGGGCTAGCGCCTGTGTGTGAGAGAGTGCGGGTCATCACAGGGGAGGTGTCAGCTGTCCCCCAGCTGGTGTGTGTCATAATCAGTCGTGCAGCTGGGGCGTGTGCATGTGTGTGTGAGAGTGAACACACACCTTTTTCTTTTTTTTAAATTGGAGTATAGTTGCTTTGCAATATTGTGTTAGTTTCTGCTGTGCGGCAAAGTGAATCAGCTATACGTATACATATATCCCCTCTTTTTTGGATGTCCTTCCCATTTAGGTCACCACAGAGCATTGAGTAGAGTTCCCTGTGCTCTACAGTAGCTTCTCATTAGTTATCTATTTTATACATAGCAGCGTGTATATGTCAATCCCAATCTCCCAATTCATCACATCCCCCCTCCTTCCCCTCTTGGTATCCTTAAGTCTGTTCTCTATACATGTGTCTCTATTTCTGCTTTGCAAGTTAGTTGATATGTACCATTTTTCTAGATTCCACATATAAGTGATATTATATGATAGTTGTTTTTCTCTTTCTGACTTCACTCTGTATGACAGTCTCTAGGTCTATCCACGTCTCTGCAAATGGCACTATTTCGTTCCTTTTTATGGCTGAGTAATACTCCATTGTATATATGTACCCCATCTTCTTTATCCATTCCTCTGTTGATGGACATTTAGGTTGCTTCAACACACATCTTGTGTCAATCATAGAATGTGTTGAAGGTGTGTCTCTGTTGAGTGCATACAGGGTTTGGGGACAGTGGGCAGGTTAGTGCCCTGCTGTGTTGTCTGGCTCTGTGAGGACGTTGGACCACATCCTGGGGGGCGTTGGATGCACTGGAGTCCAGCCAGAAGAGGCGGCTGGGACAGTGAGTGGACGGGAAATGGGGAAGTTATTGTAGCAGAGAAGGCCCGGGAGGGAGGGGGTAAGAAGTGACAGGAGGGTTTGCCCACCTGTCTGAGGGCCTCCTGGGAGGAGTCACTGTCAGTGGGGGACATGGAGAAGGGGTCAGGGACCTGAGCTGGTCTGGTCTGTATCACAGCACCCAGCCCAGAGCCCGCGCAGTGCGTCCACGGCACACAGCTGGACCGGATCTCAGGGAGAGCGCCTGTCACTATACGGCTGGGTGTAAAATGCTGCCCCCATTTTACAGATGAGGAACTGAGGTAACAGATGCCCACTACTGTATATAAAATAGATAAACAACAAGGACCTACTTATAGCACAGGGAACTATATTCGATATCTTGTAATAATCTATAATGGAAAAGAATTTAAAAAACGAATATAGATATATACACCTATATGCATAACTGAATCACTTTGCTATACACCTGAAACTAACACAGTATTGTAAATGGACTATACTTCAATTTTGAAAAGTGTTGGAAAAAAAAAAGAGAGGCTCCTATCCCCCTACCTCCATCCCCGTGAGGCTGGGGGACACAAGAAGTGCTGACCAGAGCCACGCCCTTTATCCGGGGCCTCCAAAGAAGATGAAAAACAAACAACAGACCTCAGAGGCTTCCATTTCTCCATCGTTTTACAAAGTTCTGCTTTGCCTGAGCCTCACAAAGCCCGGCTGTCTAGAAAGACAGTGATGAGTGTGGGCGTCCTGGTTTTCATGGGAGGAATGTGGGGCTTCCTAGGAGCTTTCTGTGTCCCCTGGGATGACCCCACTTGCCCAGGCCATACCCAGGATTATCAAATTCAGAAGTGGGAAGGCCCAAGGACCTTCTGTCCGTGCCCTCATTTCACAGAGTGGCGGCCCAGGGGAAGCAGTCGCCTGCCGGGTCACAGGGCCCTTGCCTGTGGCAGAGCCGAGGCCAGAAGCCAGGACCCTTCCCACCACATCTCTCTTCATTCTCACCTGCCCAAGACGCAGCCTGTTCCCTGGCCTCCAGGAGAAAGTGGCCCCTTGGCGAGGCCTCCTGCACAAATGAACCTTCTGCAGCCTAGAGGATTACAGCCGCAGGGCGGGCCCTCCCTGGCGCACAGCAGCAATTATTCTGATCAGGCTGGGACATCACTGTCCCAAAGACAAAAGGATGACCTTTTGTGTCAAGAAGAAACACTCCCCAGGAATTATCTCTGAGTCCACACATCTGGGTGGACACACTTCTAAAACTCTAATCCTGTTAGGGGATCAATCCGGCGAAGGCAGGGATTCATTTCAGCTCCTCAGCGGATCGGACCTGGATTTTAAAAACTAGAGGGGAAGGTAGATGTGGAAGATTCAAGGGAGGCACTGGCTCAAGGCAGGATAAGATGTATTTGTGTGTGTGTGTATAAATATGCCTAGCTTTATTTTTCTGTTTTTTGAACTTAATGCATTGCTTGTAAACACAAAATCCGAAGTACAAAGGAATACCATTCACTCATGGCTCTGCTTGCCAGAAATAAGCTATGTTTCTTTTTGTAGCTTCTCTCCTGAATACACAGTTGTACACAGAGACACACATGCTTTTCATACCCAACAACAGAGTGGAAAATGTATCCACATTGGTAAATAAGGGTTCCTGTAGGGCCCGGCCATGGCTGTGGTGGCTTCCTGGCATCCCACTGAATGAGCACAGGAGTATTATTTAAGTAGTTCCCTATGAGTGATCATGGAGGTGGTCTCCAGAATTTTGCTTGGCAGTGCTGCCATGAACTTCCTTATACATCTTTATTTTTTTCCCCTTCCATTTATCTGCTAGTTTGCTTCAGTTAAATCACGGAATCTGGAATTGGTGGATCTAAAGATACCCTCTCCTGTAAAAGGCTTTTAGGACCCTGACAATGGGGTGACAAACCCCATGGCCACTTCTTGAGCCCACAAAGGCACTCTCCTTACGCTCTCACTGGCTACCACGGTCTCTCTGACTTTTGCCAGTTGGACAGTTTAACAAAGTGGAATTCTTTTTCTTTTTTTGGTTTGTTTTTATTTTATTTTCACTAATCAGATGTTTGTGCCAGGTGTTCCCAAAGCCTGATCAGTTGCTGCTGTTGGCATGGCCAAGACTCAGATTCCAGAAAAATAGAGACACAAGGGCATTTTGATGGTTCCCCTGTATATTTGTGTAGCACTTTGGAGTTTAGAAGATACTTTTCCTCATATTACCTAACTGTGAAATGGGGACGAACAAGCTCTCTGCACAGGGCTGCCCTGAGGATCAGAAATAAATTAGATAGTACTGCATTTTGTTTAATCAAAAGCATCACATAGCTTATATAAAATTTATATTTGTAAAAATATAAGCATATTTTTTATAGAGCACTATAGAGCTTCTAAAATATATGAATGCAGTCTAACTTACGTGATTTCTAATAGTGAAATACTTTTAACTGTTTAACTATCTGACAAGAGAGGACTGGCTAAATAAATTATGCTCATCCCTGCAGTGGAATCTCTGCAGCCATAGAAACCGGCATTATCACACTGAAAACGGGCTCCCAGAGCATCGCTGGATGCGGTAAAACCAGCTGATATACCAGTGCGTCTGGTACAGGCCCACTTCCATCGATAATTATATGGAAATAGCACATAAATAAATACACCGTGGGCTAGCAGTAGTTATCTCGGAGCAGATGGAAATATGAGCGTTTAAAGATTTTTTGATTGCCTTTTCTGCTTTTTCTGAAATGGGCGTGCATTATTTATAGTAGGTTTGAAAGATAATGAAGTCACTTTCGAACCAAAATAATGGGAAGAAAGAAATGGGTACGGTAGCGTTCCATGATTGTTACTCACTTATATAAATATATATATAAGCTATATATAAAATTATACATATTTATATAACATCCATATATTATATAATATATAATTATATATGTATTATTCACTTATATACATATATAATTATATTATATATAATTATGCATATGATATATTTTATCTATCATTACATGGTATATTATATATAATTGTATATGTTATTCACTTTTAGAAATATATATAAACTATAATTATATAGTTCTATATTAGTATATTTTATATACAATTATATATGGTATCCACTTGTATAAATATACGTATTAGCTATATATATAAATATATATGTTAACTATATCTATAGGCAGCTGAACCTCACTCACAGCAACCTCGGAGAGACTCCCAGTCATGTGACCTTTAGGGACCCGAGGCTGGGGCTTTAAGGCAGCAGCCGAGGCCCCGCTCCCGCCCCCCCCCGAGGCTTTTTTTACCACGCCTCCCGCCCCCAAGGACCTTGCCTTTCCTGCGACCCAGCGGCCCCCGTCGCCCTTTCTGTCGCCCCTGCAGGTTGCAAAACCGTCCACTACGACCTGGTCTTCCTCCTGGACGCCTCCTCGAGCGTGGGCAAGGAGAACTTCGAGAAGGTCCGGCAGTGGGTGGCCAACCTGGTGGACACGTTCGAGGTGGGCCTGGACCGCACCCGCGTGGGCGTCGTGCGCTACAGCGACCGGCCGACCACGGCCTTCGAGCTGGGCCGCTTCGGCTCACGGGCCGAGGTCAAGGCGGCGGCGCGGCAGCTGGCCTACCACGGCGGCCACACGCACACGGGCGACGCGCTGCGCTACGTCACGCGGCACAGCTTCGCCGCGCGGGCCGGCGGCCGCCCCGGGGACCGCGCCTTCAAGCAGGTGGCCATCCTGCTGACCGACGGTCGCAGCCAGGACCTGGTGCTGCCTGCCGCCGATGCCGCGCACCGCGCAGGCATCCGCATCTTCGCCGTGGGCGTGGGCGAGGCGCTGCGGGAGGAACTGGAGGAGATCGCCTCCGAGCCCAGGGCCGCGCACGTCTTCCACGTGTCGGACTTCGACGCCATCGACAAGATCTGGGGCAAGCTGCGGCGCCGCCTGTGCGAGAGTGAGTAGGGACCCGCGCGCGGGGCGGGGCGGGGCGGGACCCGGCTGCACCGCAAAGCGGGGCCAGAGGCCACCCGGCCAGCTCAGTAACTGAGAGCTCCCCACCCCCAGTCCGGGCCCATCACCCAGGGTCCTGCCCCGTGGGCTCTGCGTCCAGGGAGGCAGAGGTGGAAAGAAAATTAAAGAGAGCTGGGTCCTGAACCCCGCCCAGTCTGAGATACTCGGAGACTGGTTACGTCTCTTGAGTTGCAGCTTCATGTCTGCAATGGGGACCATCCACTGGCCTCCCAGGGCTGTTAAGTCAGAAAAGGTGCCTGCAGAGGCCTGGCCAGAATATCTGCACGCAGAGCTGAGAGATGTCGGGCCCTGCGCCTCTCCTGAGGGGTTGCAGTGAGAGGTCATGGAAGAACGGGGGCACAGACCACCTTTGGGAACTGCCCGAGTCAGTCTGGGCAGGGCGTGACATGGTCAGATCTTTGTGCAGAATGGAATGCTGGCAGGACAGCGGAGTCTAAGGAACCCACTGCTGGTCCCAGAGGCCAAGGGCTCTTGATCTCGTGCCCTCTGAGATCACCCGAGGCCTCCGAGTTATTTGCCTGGAATCTTGACTGTGGCTGGGGATGGAGGATGGAGAGGAAGGAGTATGTGGGCAGAGGGGGCAGACAACGGGCAGAGATCCAGGGGCCCCTGGGGCTCTGACCTGGACGGCTGACCTCCAGGACCCTAGTGGGGTCATTCTGAGGCCAGCCCCCTCTCCAGGATAGGAGGGGTGAAGTGAGTTTCTCTTGTGCCAGCCTTTCTCCAGGTTCAGCCTCTGCCTGCTTCACTGGGGTGATGTTTCCTCCTTGCTGGGTAGCTTCCGCCTCCAGGGCCCAGGCCGGGGCAGGGAGCAGAGTGTCAGACTCTGTCTTGCCAACTTCTCTGGGGGACTGCGCCCTGGCTGGGGCAGCCCAGAGGGTCGCACCTGAGCAGGGGCAGGGGCCTGGGGCAGTGGAGGAGGGACTGGCAGTGGGAGCAGCTGGCCAGAGAGGCAGGTGCCTTGTCCCAGGGATGGGCCGGGCTTGCAGCTGACTCATATCTGAGACTGGATGCCCTCGGTTTCTTTACCACTTTGTGGCTTTTTCTCTGCTTACTTATTCACAGATACTTACTGAGGGTCTCATGTTTGTGTGGCCTGACTTCTGAGCCTATAGAAAAAGATAAGACACAGCACCTGCCCTCAAGGCTTTCCTAGTCTAGATGGTGGGAAAAGGCACCAAAAAAGGAATGTGATGGGTGGGGTCCTGCTGTGGTTTGGTGGATGGTGACCCTGAGAAGAGGGAGGGCTTCCTGGAGGAGGTGACACGTAGATGGTTTAGAAGACAGAGCTCAAGCTTCAGTGGCTGCACTTAGTCAATGAACTGGAAATGGCCAGAGGAAAGGAACAGAGTGGAGGATGGTGGCTTTGTTTGATGGTCAAGGCCTGGATGAAGGAGGGCCTTGTGTGCAAGGCAAGACGTTGGAGGGTTCTTGGCAGGGTGTGACATGGTCAGATCATTATGCAGAATGGAATGCTGGCAGGACAGCAAGCAAAAGGGAGCCCCTTCACAAGACTGCTGGGGAAATTCAGAGAATGGTGCTGGGGTGGGTGGCACATTGATGCCGAGGCCCATTTTACAGATGAGGAAATTGATGCCCAGAGTGCTGAGAGACAGTCACCTAGTCTACAGTGTACCGTTCATTGGCCATAGACTTCCTTAGTGACTTCATTTGACCCTCACTGCAACCTCCTAAGGTACAGATGCTCTTCTTTTTGCTGCTGAGGGCATTTAGAATGCTGAGATCATGGGCTTCTGGGCCCTCAGCAGTAGGCCGGAGAGGTGGCGGGGCCACACTGGGGAAGAGAAAGGCAGAAGGAACAGCCCGGGCAGGGCCAGGCGAAGGCTTGATCTAGGTGCATATGCTCAAGAAATCCGGGCTGACAAGAGCCAGACGCTAGGTCACGGGCCTAGCCAAGGGGCAGACATCCAACGTGGTGGCTGTCCAACTACCATCCAGCACCCATGTCCAGCACCCAACTACCATCCCAGAGCCTTGATCCAGGGACCCCAGGGACCTAGGAAGCAAGGCTGCTTCTAGACCCTACCCTCTGGCATTTCGTCATCCTGCCAGCCTGGGTTCAAACTGGTTCTGCATCTTGGCAGAGCAGAATGTAGATTTTGAAGAACTTCTGTGCCCAGGGGTTGGTTTTGGGACTCCTTCTGACAACCCTGGAGAGGGCAGGCCGCTGAGTCACGTTGCCCGGTGAATACAACGGCGGGGCTGGGCACAGAACCCGGGCCTTCGGCCTCCGCCTGCTGGCCTCACTCCCCTGTGCCCCCAGAACACAGATTTCAGCACCATTGACCTTGGGTCTGAGTCAGGGACGATGATCACAGGTAACAGAAAACCCCACTCTAACTTGCTTAAAGAGTAAAGCAGGTTGACATCACACAGGATGAAGAGACCAGGGGTCAGGCAGCCTCGAGCAGTGAGACCAGGCCCTCTCACTCTCCCTGTTCCCAGGCTCTTCTTTCTTGGTGTTAATTCTGATCTTGGCTGATGTGTGTGTCGGGGTCTCGGCAGTGACCAGTGTTGACTGAAGAGATGCTGATGGGGGTTCTCTTTAGGGAAGATTGAGGTTACCGAGGGATGCCGAGGCACCGGGAATCAGTAGCAGGAGAAGTCAGCTGGTAGCAGGGATGGAAATGATGCTGGGGCCCGTGGGTGGGGAGGGGCTGCCCGTCATGAGCCGTAGTCTCCTCACCTCAGGGAGGAACACGGCTGCCTACTCAACCATGACCCAGAGGGAGCGGGAAAGGAGCCCCTGCCTCACTCCCTGCCCGCTTGGCTGGCACTTCCCGTTGGCCTGACTTCATCCGACACCAGAGGGGCCAGGTGATACGGTGACAGGGGCCAGCCTCCTGGGCTCAGAGCAAGACAGAGAAGGAGAGCAGGGGTGTGGGAGGGGAAAGGAGCTGCCAGCACAAGACAGCTCTGAGTGACCTCAGAGTCGCGAGAGTCCTTGGACCCAGCAGAGGAGAGGGTGACCCACAGGCCCGGGTTCAGTCTGACTGGACGCCTGTAGGCCCTACGACTGTTCCCAGCCCATCGCTGTGGCCTCCGAGTGGAAACAGGCTGACTATCTGGGGCCTAAACCACAGGACCCTGTTTGACGCTGGGGAGTGGAGTTAATTACCACCTCTCCTCCCTCAAAGAAAGGGGTCTGACCCAGGCAGAAACACCGGGGGTTGTACCTACGGGGCAAGGGCTGCAAGCCCACCCAGCACGCCACACATCCACCGTGATAACATTAGGAGAAACCCACGATTCTCTCTAGACAGGCTTCTCCAAATGCCTGAATAGATGGAAGATCCAAGTTATTCTTAGTCGTCTGAAGGGAATCCGTTTTGTAAATACAGCTGTAGGCTGAGAGGGTCTGCTCTGTTCTGGGGACAGACGAAGCGAAATCTCTGCACAATTGCTTCAATTAGAAACAAAGCAAAACAAATAAAAGAGCGAACAGTAACACAGTGGAAAGCACGTAATAGATTAAATCAAGGAGCATCACAGCATCCAAACAGCTAGAAGTCTTTTGGCCCAGGGAGGGCACCTACAGGTGACTTCACAGCCTGAATCAGAGCCGTTCTGACAGGGGCTTCACACTCATGATCTGGGAAATCGTAGACTAACAATGTGGGGTTTTGGTGTCGTGATCAGTCCACCCAACCCCCTCGTTCGTTCATTCAACAGCCATAGTGTGTTCACGCTAATCCATTCATTCGTTCAACTTCAACCCAACCACGTGTTGTAAGCATTGGTTCAGTTCAGTCCGTCCGTCCATCCATTCGTTCATTCGCTCGTTCATTCAGCAGTCACACGCTGAGTGAGTCCTCTGCTGGGCACACGCCAGGTGCCCAGGATGCAGTCTTTTTCATTGAGAAGCTCTTATCTCCTGGAGGCAGCAGGGAAGTGACAGATTTTTACACCATGGACTGTGCACGCTGGTTACCACCTGCCACTGGAAATTTCTGTTAGTTTATCTGCCTAGAAGCTGCCTTCACATATAAGAATATAAGCTTCACGAGGGAAAGTCTGTTTCTTGCGGTGCCAGCACCTAGAGCAGAGCCTGCTATGTAGGAGGAGCTGCCTAAATATTGTTTAAAAGAAATCGAGAGCAGCGGCCCGGAGTTAGCTCTGTGCTCCCTGCTGCACTTGTGGCCCTGTGCACATCAGAAGCACTCACGCAATGATCCACCGCCTCCCAAATGCCAAGAATATTCAGCAAATCTGAACTCATAGCCAGCAGTAACTGAGTATTTAACTTGTGCGTATTTTGGTTATCAGAGACAAACAGTTGGATTTTTTTTTCCCCTTTAAAAACAAAACCTAGGGCTTCCCTGGTGGCGCAGTGGTTGAGAGTCCGCCTGCCGATGCAGGGGACGCGGGTTCGTGCCCCGGTCTGGGAAGACCCCACATATCGCGGAGCAGCTGGGCCCGTGAGCCATGGCCTCTGAGCCTGCACGTCTGGAGCCTGTGCTCTGCAACAGGAGAGGCCACAACAGTGAGAGGCCCGCGTACCGCAAAAAACAACAAAAAAAACCCCTTTATTTTATTTTTTTTAACATGTTTTTGGTTTGCATTTCTCTAATGATTAGTGATGTTGAGCATCCTTTCACGTGTTTGTTTGCAATCGGTACATCTTCTTTGGAGAAATGTCTGTTTGGATTTTGAAGGCTGGTGAGGGTCTGAAGGAGGCAGGCTGGGATGGGCTGAATCTTCTAATGACAGGACAGATGCAGAGGAAGAGGACCCTGACCCGACTCCCTGGGCTGTGAACAGCACTGAGAGAGTTCTCTGAGCACCAAACGTTTTGAAGGCTGATGAGGGTCTTTGCATTACACTCTCACTCTGTCCCCACCCAGCCCGGTTGGCAGGGCCGGGGGCTGGGTGTCCCTGCTGACGTTTTGCACGTGGGGAAGCCACCAGTGCTCTAGACCCGTGCTGGCCATCACATGTGGGCACTGACCAGTCTGGGGCTGGTCTGAACTGAGAAGTGCTGTGAGTGACATACACGCCAGATTTTGTGGGCGTGGCATGAAAAAGAGAGTAAAGCATCTCATGCATATTTTTATATATATTGATTACATATTTAAGTGATAATGTGTTGGAAATTTAGGGTTTATACAATATATTCCTAAAATCAACCTCACCTGGTTCTTTTTACTCTTTAAAAATTGCGGCTTCTAGCGGATCTAACTTTACATGTGAGGCTTACCTGTGAGGCTCTTCTCCACCTCTCCTTCCTCCTCCTTTGCCCTTGTTCTTCTTCTGTGATGCTGCTGCAGACGGAGAACGGAGGTCTGATCGCTTCTTGAGCCCATGCTTTCCAGGCAGCCTGGCTACAGAAGGGAGGAGGGGCAGTTCTGGGGGACAGAGGGGAAGCTGAGTCCCAGGTCAGTGCACAGGAAGTGAGGGGCCAGTGCGGCGGCCCCGCTCCTAAGGCAGCACAGGCGGGGGTCTGGAGGCAGTGGCTGGTCTGGCCTGGAAGCCCAGCTGGGAGTGACCGTGTGAGCAGAGGAGGGGTGACATGGGGACAGGACCAGGCCTGGGATGGGGCAGCGCTTCTTCAGGGTGGCCACTGCAGAAGCTTCTCTTTGTCCAGATTGCTCTTGGACCACCCGTGGGCCTGACCTGTCCTTGTTCTCAGGCCTCAGGGTGCCGTCGTTCACCACTGCTTAGAGCAGAACTCCTGGGCCCATCCTGCTTCCTAAGTCATAGCTGCACGTAGGATAACTTAGTGCTGCCCCGGGATTTTTCTCTAACGCATTTATGGCTTACGCTGTGTGTCCATCCGTTCTCAGAATTAATAGGCGCAACACTTAACGTTGGCGTTCAGACCTTAGCCACTCCTGATTGGTCGGTGACGTGGCTGGTTAGGATCTCTTCCCGAGGAGGCCCCGCTGGCAGGGAGCAGAGCCGGGTGTTTCACCCCATTCTGTTTGACCGCAGGGCCTGAGTTCTTTCTGGTCACTGTGGATATTTAGGAAGCATCTTTAAATCCACCATGGCATTGAAGCCTCTCCCCAACCCCCTAAGTCAGTTCCTGCTTTTTCCTCTTCTGTTGCTGATGGCACTGAGGGGCTGAGGGGCTTATCCGGGATCACAGGCAACCAGGCTCTCAGCTCTTCACATAGCTCAGAACCTGCTGCCTGCAAGTCTGAGTTTTTCACGCTATCCTTCTGTAATCCTATTGGATGCCTAATTATTGAACCCTCCCAATGCCTGGCCCAGGCCTGGCTCACGCCCGGTGACCAGTGGCTGTTTGTTGAAATGATAAATGGAGCTCACTGTACTTGAAGAAATCATCATCCCTGTTCCGCAAATGAAAGATTCTGCGCACACCTAGGAGGGGAGCAGCGGCAGCAGCCACGCGCGGCGGTGTTGTTAGAGATGCACCTTCTAGCGTCGCCACTTCTACGGCCTCACCCGGTGGCCTCCCCTGAGATCTGCTGCGGCCCATGGCTCACTGTCCCCCGGCCTTGGGCTCATCCAGGGAAGCGCCTCTGTGTCACGGCATCAGTTCCTGCCCCTCTGTGACCTGATGAGGTTCCCAGGAGACTGGACCTCAGCCCGGCTTCCCGCAGAACCTGGGGCGGAGGCGCAGCCCCGGAGCCTCGTCTGTAATTAAGAGCTTTTTCTACCCCAGGCTCAGTCGTGGCCATGAAACAGCCTTTATATAGCTGATGGTGTGGCACTTATGAGCTTGTGGCATGCCAGCGGCCGCAGCTGGGGGAGCCTCTGCCTGCTTCTATTTTGGGGACACTGTTTGGTGGCCCTGACTCCCCTCCCCCTGCCCCTTAGCCCTTGGGTGTTAGTGTGGATGAGGGCACAGAAGCGGCCGCTTGTGCCTCTGTGGTTCATGACACAAAGCCTCCCTCTCTCTGTGTGTTGTGTGTCCATATGCTGTTCCAGTGAGTTTTGTCTACTGGATGCAATACTTCCCATGACAACACACACACACACACACACACACACACACACACACACACAGAGAGAGAGAGAGGGAGGGAGAGAGAGAGAGAGGGAGAGAGAGGCTTGTTTGGTGTGAGGCGGGGATGGATTTTATGGTTCTCCTGCAGTTCACACTGGAAAAACGTCAGCATCTCTACCCCAGCCGCGCATTTTGAGAGTGTGTGACTCTGCGTGTGTCCCCCGCCACTCGGAGGAGAGTCTCAGCTTCCTGTACTGGTTAGACCCGCTCACAGATTCAGCCACTGTGATCCTAAGTGAGGTCAGTCTGGGGGCGGGTGCTGAGATTCTTTGAGAGGCTCTTTCTTGCTTTTGACCGTGGCTGTCACAGACCACTGCATCTTCAGATGAGGGGATCGTTAGGTTCGCTTGAAAATTTGTTCTATGCTTTTTTCTTCTTGTAGCAGAAAACAGTTTGAGTAAATAACACAACTTACTTGTGTCACTGGGACCAGGCTAGATAGGCCTTGCAGGACACCAGCTCACAGCGGTGCAGGTCTCAGGGGTCTTTACTGCACTGTTGGATTCTTTCTTCAGCACAGATTGTTTGTTCCCCTCTTATCTCCCAGACGTTGTGAGGCAAGGGGATCACGATGGTGAGCGATTCATGCGATCCTGCTTTTAGGGCAATACTTTCCAGAAAGGAAGGGAGATGGAGAAAAAACAAAATCAAGTAAGCGGGAAGGTGATTTCATAGCGTGGTAAGTGCTTTGAAGGGAGTAAAGCAGGGCCATGTGACAAAGGGTCTCAGGTGGGAGGGTTAGGAAGGCCTGAGTTGATCCAGGAAGAGATCCATGGGCCCAGAGTTCCAGGGAGAGGCAAGTGCCAAAGCCAAGGGCCTGCAGGAGGTGTGGTCCTGATGCTGGAGGAGCAGATGCTGGGGGCCAGGCTGGGGGCAGGGGCAGTCACAGTGCCCACGAGGAGAGCGTTACCACTGCCACTGTCGGGGGCAGATGTCGAGGCTTAGCTCTGCAGCTCAGCTCTCCCAAGTCCACCTGCCAGGAGGAGGCCAGGAATCAGTCAGAAGCAGAGCGCACCTCAACCCCCTGGAATAGTCTGTCCCCTCGACGGCCCAGAGATGACACCCACGGGGAGCCTGGGGCTGGCTGTCGGCATGTCTGGGTGGCGTGTCCAGCCTAGGAGTTTCTTTGGGTCTGTCTCCCTTAGGACCTGAGTCTCGTAGTCATCAGAGAGGGGACAGCCCTGCTGGTGGCTTTGTCCCCAGTGACCAAGTCTTCCTGTCCCCACCCCTGTCTCCATCCCCACATCCCTCTGCGTGGCCTGGAGACTCAGAGATGAACTCAGCACACACATACGTGCGTGCGTGCCTATGCACATACGCCACACACACACACACACACACACACACACACACACACACACACGTATCTGGGAACACATGTTCCCACGAGGCGACCCGCCCAGCTCGTCCTCTGGGTGGGCCTGAAGCCCGGGCAGAATCAGAGGCCGCCTCAGCTGTGGGTTTGGAGCTGCCACGTGGGTGCCTGTGGCCTGGCTCTCGGGGCCACACCAGCCTCGGGAAGCACGGCTGGGGCCCCGCCCTTGGCCCAAAGGTCACTGGGAGCACCTCCCGGGTAAACTTGTCATGACTGAGGTCACCCCCTGGAAATAATCATCGGGTTACTTAATTCTGATTATGTGCTGGGGAATTTTATTAGAAAATTACTGAAATTGAGGGAAAACTAAAAAACACCCGTCGTTAATTTTTCATTTGTGTACATCAAGGAAGAAGGAATAGTCTCCCAGCTCTGCGCAGCCAGGCCCAAGCCTGACGAGGCCCCTGCCTGACTCCTTTCTCTGCTACATCTGCGTGACCCCCTGTAAAAACCCCAGCTCTTCTGCCTCAGCCTCTGCTGATCCAGGGGTTGCGGCTCATCTCGTCCACACTTTCTAACCCGTGTGTCCCGCTCCACGTGAGGAGCAGGTACCCTCGTGTCCTGAGTTCTCCCCAGCCTGCCCGTCACTCTCTCTGCTTCTGGGTTCTGGTTTCTCATGGCAGCAGCACTTTTAGTACTGAGCTCCGTGTGGATTTGTCCTGGCAGGTAGATTCCCAGAGGAGGTTTGCACGTGCACCGTGATTCCCACAGTGCAGCCCGTGGGCTGGCGGCGGAGGCTGTGGTGCGTGCTGGTTCAGCCCCAGCGCCTGGAGCAGCCTAGCCCTGCCTCTTCACCCTGGGTGAAGCCTCAGGCCAGTTCCCTAACCTCCTTCTGCCTTGCATGTTCATTGGTACAAAGAGGATGATGGTGACATTTCCACCTTGTAGAGTGTTGTGAAGATCTAAGCGTTGGGACGTGGAAAACGCTTAGCACAGTGGTGGCCCTGAGCACACGCTCTACAGCTGTCTGCTCTTACTTTGTGGGTGTGATTTTTATGTATGTCTATCTCTTCATCTGTCTCTATCTGTATGTGTATATGTGTATGTATTACTTTTCAGAAAGGTGACTGAGTTCATACGCTTCACTTAAGGCAGTAGTTCTCGACCTCCTTTTGAGGGAACCTATACAGTAAGTCTCCTGCATACAAACAGGTTCCGTTCCGAGAGCGCGTTCGTAAGTCCAGTTTGTTCGTTAAGTCCAACAAAGTTAGGCTAGGCACCCAACTAACACAATCGGCTATACAGTACTGTACTGTAGTAGGTTTATAATACTTTTCACACAAATAATACATAAAAACAAACAAACACCAAAGATAAAACATTGTTAATCTTACCGTACAGGAGTCCAGTACAACAGCTGGCATCCAGGGGCTGGCATCATCGGGTGAACAGGCCAGAAGAGTTACTGACTGGAGGAGGGAGAGGAGGTGGGAGATGGTAGAGCTGAAGGACCGTCAGCGATAGGAGGCGGAGGGCAAGCTGCCATTTCACTCACGCATGACGCTGATGGCACAGGTTCTGGCTCCTTGCTGGAACCAGATGCGCGTCTGCATCTTTGAAAGTTTGCAACTTGAAGGTTTACTGTAGGGGACTTGCTGTATACGTGGTTTTTTTCCTCTAATTGCCTCCTTCTCCGGACTTGTAATACCACACCTAACTGTCGATCTGTTTATGCTGTTGGGTAAGGTTGAACTTTGGAGAGCCGCAGACCGTTGAAATCGCTAAGGTTTTTTTTTACCCTCTCCCTCAAAGCTAGATTTACCTCCTTGGAGGCAATATTACCCCCTTTGAGAATGCCTAATTTGGGGCATGTGAAAGGATTACAGGATGAGAATTCAGGGAAGGCCTGAGTTCATATCCTGCCCTCTGTCCCTCGGGAGCTGCAGTGATGCGGCATCAGGGTTCAGCAGATGGACTGAGGTCTAAAAGCCCCAGTTAAATACAGCTTTCTCTGTTTGAGAGATTCCTTTTTTAAGCTTCAGTTTTCCCTGTAAATGAAGCCAGTAATATGACTACGTGATTTCTAGAGCCAAGAGAACACACATATAAAAGGCTCCCTTTGTAGCCTGGCACAGAGCTAGTGCCCATCATAATTCAGGCACTGCACTGCCAGGACCACTGATCTGTGGCACAGGGACTGGATGGAATCCCAGCTCTGCCATCTGCCAGCTGGGGGTCCCTGGGCTGGAGTGTGCACCTCTGAGCCTTGGTCTCCTTATCTGTAAAATTGTGGAATTTACCAATCTGGTGAATAATTTACTGTGGTTCTTACTGTTTTTATTGTGCTATTATTATCATACTTAATATTTTTATGGCAAGTCTGTATAAAAACTGTCAAAAACCAAAGCTCCCAGACATGACATGACTGGATCTGAGCTCCCCGTCACAGGAGGGAATCAAGGGAATCAAGCAGAAGTTCATCTGCTGTGAGTTCTGTAAAGAAAACTGGCCTGTCCAGGAAGGTGAGACTTTCCTTCATCTAGTGCGCGGGGTGCCAAACCCCGTCCCACAGTCCACATCCCACCAGGCAGAACGTTTTACACACTGAGTTTTATTGGAAGATGTACTTCATGTCAGCTTCTTTACACGTTGTCTGTGGCTCTGTCGGCACAACCGCAAGCTGAGTAGTTGTGACAGAGACCACGTGGCCCACAAGATCTGAAGTATCTACCGTCTGGCTCTTTAGAGAAGAAGATTGCCGACCCCTGATAGTGGGTTCTGACGTGATGGCTGGGAATCTGAAGTCGCTGCCACTAACTCCTGGGGTGACCCCGGAGAGGGTGTCCCGTGGAGTGCTGAGTGGGATGGGTAGGAACCCTCCTGGAGGCCCCTTCCCTTCTGTGTCTCCATCACCGTCCTGCGTAATCCCCTCCCCCGTCCGTGTGCTACTGCATTACGGGTGCCTTCTCATCTTGTCAGTTTTAGGGGCGACCCATGTATCCTAGAAAGCTCTCCTACCATCCCAGGTCTTGGATGAGGGTTCATGTGCCAAGTGGGACTAGAGAGGACTTCAAAGGTCAGCTGTGAACCTGTGTCCTGCCGTTGCATCAGCCACGGCACTCTTTGTTCCTGGTGGCATCCCAGGCAGAGAATGCATCCACGTAGGCGCGACCGTCTCGTTTACTGGTATCGTCATGCCAGGAATTCCAGCCCAGGGGGGTTCAACTGTGCATTTCCCACAGTGGCTTTCGTTTTGAGTTGATAAAGGGATAAAGTATAGTGGCCACAGTGAAATTGGCACTTGCAAAATGTATACACGGTCTGTATATAAATTTGCGTCTATATAGTTAAATACGTGGAGAAATTCTTCATTTCTGAGTGTCTCTCACATCCTGCAGTGAACCTTGTCCTGGCTGAACTGGATTCACACTTGCGAGAGGGCGTGCGGGGTGCGGGGCTTACACGATGTCTGGGGCTTTCCAAGAAATGTGGCTGATTAATTGCGATGCTTCTGATACAGCCTCACGCTTCACGGAAGTCTGAAGAAAAGCAGTTGTCAAAGCCGTACGTTCTCCGTGACTTGTTTTGCTGTAAAATGTGTCTGTCTTTGTCCTTTTAATTACACAGCCTCTGGTTTCTTTGCGTTTATCCACATACAAACGCAAGCAGAAACACACACAAAGTCACACACACACAGGCACACAGACACACTCACCCGTGCCCACTCATACATACACATGAGGGTACACATGTGCCCCTCCCCCCCACCCCCCACACACGTGAGCCTAGACGGGGCGGTCAGCACAGCAAACACCCCTTCCTCCTGCCACTCACCCAGGAACAGGCGACGTGCAGCTGCTTAGAAAAATAGAGCTGTATTAAAAATCAGTGCCTTTTGAGTGTCTGTCGGCACTTGTGAAATACCTACTCTTATTTTCTGAAGTAGCCAATTTTGCTTGATCCAGTAACGGACACATAGTGTGTTTTTATTTGCTTGTTTTCAGTAAAGGCTCCTGTTCCTTGCATCAGTCTAACGACCAGGTGTAAGGATAAGTGACCAAAGAGGGGACAGTGATAACTGGTGCTCTTGGAGGGTCCCTGAGGGGGCCAGGCCTGTGGGGACTTCAGCTCCCCTGCAGGGCGGCCCGGCCTGGGTGTTTCCTGCTGCACCCGCGTCTGCCTTGGGCCCCAGATTCTGCCCTGTGCTCAGGCTGGGCTGCCCACGAGGCACCCGTGGGCCAGAGCAGCCTGTGCTGGCAGAGGGAGTGGAAACCTCAGTTACAGGAGGTTGGGATGCAGGGCTGATCACCTCCAGTGACCTCTGCTCGCCTTGACTGAACCCTGCGCGGCACGGGGGCGGCGCTGACCCATGAGCCTGGGGCAGGAGAGCAAAAGGAAGCCTGCCTGCTGTGCAGTCTGTGTTTATAAGCCACCCATCAAGTGTAAAAACTGTCCCGGGAAACACGTCCCATCCGCCTAGCGTGGGCCTGGGAGACGGGTGGTTACCTCCCCTTCCAGTGGCATCCAGGACACGGCGGCCCGGGAGGGTCACACCCTGGCCCCAGCCCACCCAGCCCCCTTCTCTTCACACGTCCTATTCACTTGGGCTTGACTCATGGGGGCCTCATGGGGGCAAAGACACCCCAGGAAACGAGGTCAAGCTCTGCCCACAAACCCCACGTACGGCCGCCCCTCACAGCCCCTGGGCCCGGGGATTACATGATCCGCTCTCGGGAGAACAGGTGGGCAACCGCTGTACCTCTGGAAGTGGGAGTGGGCTGCTTGGGCGAGGAAGTCCAGAGTGGTTTAGAAGAGCAGCATGGGGTCTGAGTGGGTGTGGTCCCTTGGCCTGTCCTTCCCCCTCTGTTTTCTCTTTGTCTCCTTTTTGTCAGGGAGGCAACAAAATGGGGTTGAAAGAATATGCTTTCTGAAATCCAGCAGGCCTGGGTTGTAAACCCAGCTCTGCTGTCCACCGGCTGCGTGGATGTGCGCAGGAGGCATCTCCCCCGTGGGCACGTTGGCAAAGAGTCCACAACTATCTGTGGATCCTGAGACCCCAGTTAAGTCTAGGCCCGGTCCCCACGTGCCCACTTCAGAGAGGCCTCAGCCAGAGTGCAGAGAAAGCAAAGCCGCCTTTGGGAGTGCAGCGCAGCGAGCCCCGTGCCCACTGCCACGGTCTCAACCTCCTCCCGGTCCCGGATGCAAAAATCTTGGCCTAGAAAGTGAAAATAACCAGTTCAGCACTGTTTCTTTGCACACTGGAACTTAGAGGTAAGATGGACGGCAGTGACCTTGATCCCTTGAGACCAGGCCCCAGACACCAAAGCTGAAGAGGTACTGGGGTCACAGGGAGAGCGGCCCAGGCCAGCTGGAGTCTGGAGTGACACCCGGAGTCCGCCCCTCCCCCTCCTCCTTGCTCTGCATGAACTTGACACCACAGCCCACCTTCAGGGAGGGATGACCAGAAACACCTAACTAGGATCCCTGGCTCCTCAGCTGAGGGTTCCAGTGTCAGCCAGCCTCTGCCGCATTTCCATTGTCACTGGGCGGATGAGCAGGGCCTGGCCAGTGGTGTCCAGCGTGATGTCCGTGAGACTGTTGTTGGTTGGAGGCCACAAAGGGCCTTGAGCATAAAAAAAAAAAGAGCCAGTAAACCTGTAGTGAATGTGCAGATCTTTTAAAGTTCTGAGCACTAGAGAATTTTCTTCCTCCTTCCCTCCCTCCCTCCCTCCCTCTCCCTCTCTTTTTTTTTTTTCTCTTTTTTCATCTCAACTTCTGAGGCCCAGCAGTTTGTATCATAGGTCAGTGCTTGGATGTTTAGGCTGATGGACCTTGGCTTGAAGTCCTGCGTTTGCCATTTTCATCTCTTTACTTGCTACTTAACTTCTGTGCTTGGCTTCCTCATCTGTAGAATGGGTGCACTAGTCCCACGTTCTCCTATGAAAATTAAATATGTTAAAGTATGAAAGTGCTTCCAGCAGCGCCTGACACAGAGCAGGTGCCAGGCACTTGTCCTTGAGGAAGCACCTGGGTGCTCTGACTCTCAGTGTCCTTGTCTGAAACATGGGGATGAGAAAACCCACTTGGTGGCCTTGTTACAGCATTTTACTCGTGGGTCCAGGAGCTCTTGATGAAATGCTGTCCGTGAGCTGGAAACTGTGACTGCAGGTCAGGGGCGTCTGGGAGTTCGTGGGATAAACATACCCTCTATCTCAGGGGAGAACAAAACCATAGAAAAAGCACTGAAACATAAGTGAAAATTCTAGCAGGAAATTTTAGTAAGTGCCCTCTGTCAGACATAACCAGGGAGGCTAAGAACAAACAAGAAAGAGGGGATTTGCTGTAGGTCTGGTGGTTTGGGGGCCCTTGGAGGGCACACCAGGAAAAAGGCCCGCAAAGAGAATTCCAGGAAGAGGAAACTTTACGTAAAGGAACGGGTTTGGGGTTATATAAAGGAACCGAGAAACCAGGGAGCGTGCGCCCTGGAGCAGATCGGGGAGGGACAGGGTGAGACCGTGGCAGAGGCCAGCTCCTGGATGGAGTCCTGTGTCTGTGGGAAGTGTTGGGAGTTTTATTCTGAGTTGAATGCCAAGCCGTTGAAGACTTTGTTTCATTTTACGTTTTATAGTGAGACATAGGCAACCTTCCGAAAGCGGGGCGTATCTGAAGTGTCCGGCTTGGTGAATGTTGACACACGGCGTGTACCCTACTGTCCAGAGCACGGTGCTACCTGTTCATGAGTTCCATTCACCGGAGCTGTTGGGTGGAGGACGGATGCAAGGAGGGGACAGAGGAAGCAGGGGTAGTGGGAGGAGTCCAGGGTGACCTGGGGCAGAATTTAGATTCTCATCCTGGGCACGGCATCCCAGGACTGCAGGAGTGTGGGGAAGGGGAGGAGGGGGGCTCGGGAGGGGAGGGGCTGGTGCACTATTGAGGTGCCTGCGCTGCACCCGACCCAGAGCTTGGGGTGAGTCAGGAAGGATGTTGGCAGAAAGGCCCTCGTGGAATCCGCACCCTCTGAATAGCTGATGGGGCGGGGAGATGGGTGGAGAATTCATTTGCTGGCTCTTGCCTGTCTCTGCTGGTGAAATCTCATCCCCAGGGCGTTCACTCCTCTGCGTTCTGTGTGGTGGGGAAGCCAGATCCCAGGTCCCGAGAGCCTCGAGAGCCTTGTCTGAGGCGGAAGTAGGTAGCGGAGGTCAGGGACGCTGATGGAGCAGTGGGACGGCAGGAGCAAGTGTGTCCTTGTTTTGAGCTCCTCGTGTTTGCAGTGGCTTCGAGGTCATTAATGAGACCCAGAGAAACAGGGTGGGGTGCAGCTGAGGCCGGTGAGGCTCCGGGTTTAAGGAGACTCACTCTCGAGGTCCTGCGCCCTCCAGGTGGGCAGCTGGGGTGCGGCTTGTTAGGTGTGGGCCTCGGGCCCGTGCTGGCCTTGTCCTCTTCGGGAGGGCGGCTGGAA
Organism: Neophocaena asiaeorientalis asiaeorientalis; assembly: GCF_003031525.2. Taxonomy (NCBI): domain Eukaryota; kingdom Metazoa; phylum Chordata; class Mammalia; order Artiodactyla; family Phocoenidae; genus Neophocaena; species Neophocaena asiaeorientalis. Next base: position 19,503,496 of record NW_020172779.1, on the reverse strand, counting down.
GTTAGGGGAAAGTGAGTAGAGTTGAACGGAGGACCCAGCGCGCGGTGGTGCTCTCATGAGGAGCAGGGGCTGATGGGCTGGGCAGCTGGCTGAGGTGAACTGGGGGGAGAGGAAGCTCCAGCAGCTTCACGCTCCAGGTGTGGCGTCGGCAGGTGAAGCAGAGCCCGGGCCGCAGGTGGGGATCCACAGCCGTGGAGGGGCACAGAGGCAGGTGACCCCCATGTGCCCACCCCCAGCCGGCCCCTCTTCCGCAGACCCCCAGAGGAGGCGGCCGTGTGCAGTAGGCGGCCCGGGGTGGGGCTGGGAGAGCGCGTGGGCGGGGCCCCCGTCTGGGGTGTGTGCGCTGGACGTCCCCACCCTTCCTGCAGGCCTCAGCGCCGTCTCCAGTCACAGCTCTGCCTTCACCGCTGGACTTGTCTGGGGGGGCGGGGGGAGCCAGGCCACACCGGCTGCCCCTCGTTGCCATCTGGCCGTGACGTCCCAGCAGCCTCCCTCGGGTCCCCACAGGAACGCAGCCCGTGGCCGTTCCAGGAACCCACCTCCACCAGCCCTTGGGCAGAGGGGCCAGGAGCAAAGGAGCATCAGGGCTGGCTAGTTCCACCCCTGTGCAGTGCCCTGAGAACCGGTGAAGAGGTCCCCACCTTGCTGCCTGCTCCCACAGGCGTTCAGGGGCCTGACGCAGTGGACGGCTGAGCTCGGCCCCGCTGCCTCTGGGGCCTCCTGTCCCTGTGGCCTGCCTAGGTCACCGGAGCTCTAGTTCTGAGGACACGACCCTGAGTCTGGGCACGGTCTGACCCAGGCCACATGCTGCTGGAGAGGATGTGGCCGCAAGTAGGCAGGATAAATAGCGTCGTATGTTGTTTGCCCATATCCCGTGAGAAGCACAGGCACCACAAGGGCTGGGGATGTGCCTGTGGGGAGGCGTGGGGCTCCTCAGCCAGTCCTGTGCTTTCCTGAGACGGCGGGAGGGGGGGGGGGCCTGTCCTGGTCACACGCAGGTCAGCACTGCCCCCGGAGCCGGGGCTCCGGAGGCCTCTTACCGCCGTGGGCTCCCCTTCTCCCCGCGCCTTCCCGGCGGAAGGTCTCAGCTCCTCTCCACGGGCCACAGGGAGTCTCGTTGACCCTTCCGTGCGTTCATGTGATAAATTCCCGTTGTGCCACTTATTTGTTTTTTTTTTTTTTTTTTAATTTTATTTATTTATTTTTGGCTGTGTTGGGTCTTCACTTTTGTGCGAGGGCTTTCTCCAGTTGCGGCAAGCGGGGGCCACTCTTCATTGCGGTGCGCGGGCCTCTCACTGTCGCGGCCTCTCTTGTTGCAGAGCAGAGGCTCCAGACGCGCAGGCTCAGTAGTTGTGGCTCACGGGCCCAGTTGCTCCGCGGCACGTGGGATCCTCCCAGACCAGGGCTCGAACCCGTGTCCCCTGCACTAGCAGGCAGACTCTCAACCACTGCGCCACCAGGGAAGCCCTTATTTGGTTTTATATTTCTCCATCTTCTCCGAGCCCACGTAGGAGGAGGGAGGGTTTTGCTTTGCCTTGTTTCTCCTCCCTGCTCAGCAGCCCGCTCCCTGGGGACCCTGTGCCATGGGAGAAAGCTTTGGGGGTGCCCCTCCCCGCTGTGGTCCAGCGGAAGCTCCGGGTTCCTGGGAAGGGCGGCAGACTGGGTTCGGTCCTGGGGTGAGTGGGCAGGAGGAGGACGTGACTGAGTGAGATCACGGCAGCCTTGGGACCGAGTCTGGCACTTCGTGTGCGTTCTCTTGTCCAGTGCCTGCCAGGACCCTGAAGGGTAGGTACTGAGAGTGTGGATTCAGTTCTAGAATCGAGCAAACAAGCCTCGGAGGGTTGGAAAAGACGGTGCCACGCACAGAAAGCAAAGGCTCACCCCCACGAGGCCTTTCCTCCTTGGCCGTCCACACGGCAGCTGCTGTAGCGCAAAGTGGGGTGATGCTGGAGTGGGACGTGCCTGGGCTTGAGCTCTGGGTCCCTGGTTATGAACTCTGTTACTCGGCAGGCCAGTCTCTTAATCCTATAATCGGAAACGCTCCCTCCTCTGGACCTCCGTGCCTCCTCTCTGCCCCTCCTGGCCCACCAGCGTCCCCTTCTCAGCCTCCTTTGCTGGTCAGGTCTCATGTCCCGACATGCAAAGCTGGAGGCTGGGACCTACCCCGGGACCTCTTCTCTCCTCTGTCTCCATCTCTGAACCATCTCTTCCATTCCCAGCGCTTTAAAGGCTGTGTCTACTCAAAGGAGCAACTCCCACATCAAAAGCCTGGAGCTTTGTTTCGGAGTCTGAAAGCCAGGCTCACAGATCCGGTTGCTTGCTAGGTGTCTAAGAGACATCTCAAACATGAAGCATCGGAAACTGGACTTATGTTTTCTGGTTCCAGATGGGTTCTTCCTGCAGGGTTCCAGATGCTCAGGACAGAACATTCTTTCTTTCTTTCTGGGGCGCTCCTCACCCATTAGGCCACCAGCTTGCCCATTCTGCTTTCCAGAGAGACCAGGGCCTGAGCACCCCTCCCTGCTTCGCCCCCGCCGCATGACTCGAAGCCACCAGTATCCACTGTGGTAGCCTCACCGGTCCGTCCTCCTCCACCCCTGCCCGCCAGTGTCAGGCCCCCAGGCTGAGGGGCACCTCCTGCCAGGACCCATCACCCCCCACCCCTCCCGGCCCCACCCCTGCTGCAGCTCATCTCTCTGTCTGCCATTCTGGCCATGTGTCCATGCTCCCTGACCCTCGGGCCCTGGCCTGCACCCCTGATGGGTCACCCTCCTCCTGCTCTCACCTTCTCGCCTCTGACTCATCCTTCAGATCTCAGTAGAGACACCCTTTGATCCACTGTTTTCATGCCCCCACTGGCCTCAGTACCTTGCAGGGGTTATAATCACAGAGCTCTTGGAGACATCAGGGCCGTACTTGACCAGTTTCCATCTTGTCTGCTGGACGGCAGCTCCCTGAGCTCCGCAGGCCCCTTAGCGTGTGCCCTGGCTCGGCTCAGCGCCAGGTGCATGGCAGGCAGTCGTCGGACGCGGCGTGAAGGGAAGGAGGTTTGCATTTCGGTGCTTCTCAGACACCAGGTGCCAAAGGTCACTGCTGGGCTGAGCTGGGCCCTGGCACCTGTTCAGGCTGGCCGAGGGCTCTGCCTACCTCCTGCCGCCCCACTGCCCCAGGCTCCTTTTGCCAGTCCTACAGGAGGTCCTCGCAGTCTCTGGTGACACCTACTGGTGCTCTGCCCACGGGACAGTCCCCAGGAGGGAAGGAGGTCCAAGTGGCCGGGGACAATCGAGACCACACCGTCTTCACAGGAGTCTCACTGCCCCTGGCCTGGGTCACGGCCCCCTTGTATCTGGGCAGAGCCATCTCTTCCCTGCCCTGAATTACAGACGCAGCCTGGGGTTAAGAGGCTTCCCCTGACCCACCTCTCCTCTCTCCACGCCCCCGGCTTTGCTGCAGGGCTCCGTCCCCCTCCCACCTCTGGGCCAGCCGAGCCCCTTCCTCCTCAGGGCTCTGCACTCGCCGGGACCTTCTTCCCTTTGCTCTTCCCTGGCTGCTCGAGCCCTTCTTAGCTCCTGGCCCAGAGCTCACCAAGCCAGGAGGTCTTCCCAGGCTGGCGCACCCCATGCGCATCCTGGCGCCCGCGTCACCGACGTGTCCCCAGCAGCACTGATCACTCGTGGCAGCTGGCTCGCTTCTCTGTGTCTGTCTGTGTGTTTCCTCTCTGCCCTCTCCTCTGTCTGGCTAGTCACTCCAACAGGGTGGGGCCCCCTCGTCTGCGTGTTTACACGTTTGCTCCTTATGGCAGGATGTATGGGTTGGGCGCCGTGCAAATACGTGTTGGCTGAGTGAGTGAAGGAACGAACAAGCTCGAATTGGGTGCCGGGCGTCAGGCTGTGAACTCCTCACCCACTGGTCCATTTAGTCTTGGGGATGACCTTGGATGGGGAAAAATCCCACAAACTTTTACACCTGTTTCTGGGTCTGGAAACAGACACAGAAGGAGAAACTGACGTGGGTGGTGGGTGTCTGCAGACTCCAGACCTTGCCCCTCCCCAGCCTTGGGGAGCACTTCCCCCTCTGGCCCTGTCCCCGCTTCACTGTACCCCAGCAGGCAGGCGTGTGCTCGGGCGGGAGGGCGCCCGGTAGCCTCTCCTTCTCACTGTTCTCACGCCGTGCGTGCTCTTCCTGAGACAGAGGATGGGTGGCCCTGCTCTCCCAGACGCGGTGATCCTGCTGTCAGCAGGCCCCGGAGGCCCCAGTATTTTGTCTCTTACCACCAGGCTGCCTCTAAAACACTTAGCCTTCATTCCCCCATAGACTGGGCACCCTGACCACACCCTCCCTCCAGCCTAAGGGACCTGGGACGTGGGCATCGACCACCGAGGGGATCTGGGGCCTCTGGGGGGGCAGCAGGTGCCAATTCACTTTGACCTAGAAGGGAAATGCAGGCCGGGAATCTCCAGAAAGTTCTAGAGTAGGAAGTGGAGGTGGAACCTGGACCCTGGGTTGTCCTCTTTGTTCCTCACACGGTCCACACCATGGCCCTGGGATGCAGCTAATAACAATTTTCAGGTGTTTTTGTTTGTTTGTTTGTTTTTGTTTTTGTGTGTGTGTGTGTGTGTGTGTTTTAACAACGGGGAAAGCTCCTTGTTCACCTGTAAAGAACGGATGCGAATATCTGCCCTGTGAGAGCATTGGCTGAGACCCTGTGTGTGACCTCGAGGCAGTGGAGCTATCCGATGACTGGCTGGTTATTATTATACTCATATCCAGGGTGCTTTCTAATGCTCAGATGTGTGTGTAGAATAGTGGTCCAGCGCTTGATGTCCAAGCCTCACTACCTGGTTTGATTCCTGCCTCTGCCACTTGCTGGCTGTGTGATGTTGGATAAATTACTTAACCTCTCTGAGCTTTGGCTTCCCCATGCATCAGCATGCCCATATTGCAGGGTTGCTGTGAAATCAGAGCACATAACTGTCTAAAGAAGCTGATAGGTGGTGCACAGGGCAGGTCCAGCACTTCCCTTTTCTTCCTCACCATTTCGCAAATGGGTAGAGAGAGGCCCCGTCCTGCCCTTGCTGAGAGCTGCAGGGACCTCATGACATGCGCCACGATTTTAGTGACTCCAAACAACGTGCTCGTTGCTTGTTACGGTGTCCCTGTGTCCTCGGCCCCCACTAGTGAACCCTCCCAGCGTCTGCAGGTATTTGCTGGCCGTGGCACAGAGCTCTCTCCCATCTGTCTGTCCAGCTGTCTGTCTGTCTGTCTCCATGGTGGCTCCCTTGAAAACGGGGGCCTGTACCCCTGACTGGTAGCTCTTGGGTCCAGAAGTGCATATTGAGCCCCACAAGGCCCCCGCCATCCCCCAGACCTCCTGGGGATGTCTGCACCAGCTGTCCTCCGGGGCTCCAGTTCACCTCTGCAAACAGCCCTCATGGCTGCCTGCCAGTCCCTGGCCATCCCGCCGCCCCCTCCCCTAGAGCCTCCTGCCTCAGCAAAGAGGGCCCCAGGGCAAGGCTCAGGCCTACGTTTAAAAAAGAATGACACTGATAACCTGCGAATACTGTACTAGCAAATCATGTTCAGACCTTTAAAACAAATTTGAAAATGCGGAAAGGCAAAAAGGAAATAAAACCACTTCAAGTGCTGCCCCCCAGAGGTAACCACAGTTAGTAAGTGTCATATAGGCTCTTCCAGACCCCTGTGTATATACGTCAGTTTGTCGTAGCGAGTAGGAGAGTGCTGGAGCCATACTGAGTTTGAATTCTGTTTGCACCACTAACTAGGGGTGTGCTTTGAGCAGGTCATCTGAGCTCTCTTAGACTCAGTTTTCTCATCTGAAAAACGGGCATGATGACTACACTGACATGTGTCAAACAGGATGCCACAGCCTGGCATCTGTCGGCGGGAGCATGCCTCAGCCGTGCCCTCGGGAGCTGTGAGGCTACGGTGCGTGTGCGCTTAGGTTCCTAACTGCTCCCGTTGGGATCCGATTCTCTCTGCTCTTTCTCCTCCGGGTGAGGGAGCTGCCAGGGAGCCAGGCTTGCTCAGCTGGAGAAGATTGGAGAGAGGAGGACGCTCGCTGACTGTCTTGAAACACCTAACGGCTTTTATGAAAGACACGGGACCTGTTCTGGATTTGGTGCCAGCAGAGGACACACTCTAGGGCAGGGTCTTGCCGTCTGCCCACCCCAGGTTCCCCAGTGTCCTGCCCAGAGCCAGGTGCAAGTGGGCACAAGCAGACGGACCCGATGGGTAGAACTCGGAGAGCACGTGAAACCGCTGGGTGCAGAGTGAGGGGGCCCCTTGTACATGTCAGGGGTGTCCAGAGGCAGAGGGGTGCCTCAGGAAGTGGCATGCTGGCTGGCTGTCCCTGCAGGCTTTGGAGACAGACTTGGGCGCCTTTGTGCTGTGTGGCCTTGGGCAGGTGACCTTGGAGAGACTGCATGCTGTAGTGGTCCAGAGCCAGAGGCTGGGGCCAGCACTCTGACTTTGCCATTTGCCAGCTCTGTGGCCTTGGACATCTTGCTGACTTCTGTGTGCCTTTCCTTCCACATCTGCAAACAGCAGCACCTGTCCCATAAAGCTGTAGCGGGGGTGGTCAGTCAGCGTGCTGATGGCTTCGACATGCCTGGCACAAGGTCTGTGCAGAGCAAGCCCTCTACATCTGTCTCCTGACCATGGGGATAACTCCATCCCCCGGCAGAGCAGAAACTGTCCACATCGTGCACCCAGCGCAGTACCTGGACGTGTGGGCACGCAGTCTTGGAAACCCTTACGATTCTAATTATTCGTATCGACCCTGGGGCCTTGGGGCCTGGCTCTCCAAAGTGGGGGTGTGTGGACGACTTCCTGGCTGGCCTCGGAGCCGCGGAGGAACTGTGCCGTGAGGCTGCGGGGGGTCTGATTCATCTCTCTCCTCCTCCGCCTCTTCCCCTGCCCACTTGGAATGTCATCATCCCATCTGTGGTTAGCTGCGCTCAGCGATTGCCGGGAGGTGATGGATGGGCAGTGACTGCTTCCTCCCTCGGCGCTCTGCTCCTTGCTTCTCCTGCTGCCGCTCAGCTAGGCCGGGGAAGCATCTCCACTCCTCCATTCTAGACACAGGTAGACCTTTATTCAAACCCAGATACTCCTCCTATCTGGTGAGTTTCTTAACCTCTCTTAGTCTCAGTTCTTAATATCTGTGTAACGGAAACAACGTCTACCTCCTCGAATGGTTGTTGTGGGTAAAATTTCCAGATGGGTGAATGGCACACAGTAGGCACTCAGTAATTGCTAGCACCCTTTTTTTCCCAGCTGGAGAGACTCTTGGCTGAGAGCCAGGGGACAGGGAGCCAGGGGACAGCATGGCACATCTTCTCTAGACAGGACCGTGGGTGTTCAGCATGAAGCAGAAGGACAGCAGAGACCACCTTGTGCAAACCCTCCTCCCCTGATGCTCAAACACATTCTCCCCTTTTGCCATTTGGTAGACTGAGGGCAACTGGAAGCGTTTTTCCCGGGAAACTGCAGTGAATTTATGGTGTGTCCCTCTGGGAGCAGCAGCCCTGATCAACCAAGACTTGGCCTCTGTCGAAGGCTTCTGGTGAGAAAGAACTCCTACTGTGGAAAGAGATCTCGTTGCTCTCCAGAGGTCTAGAATGTTCTGCCTTCCTGAAAGCTGAGGGAATACGAATGGCAGTGGGTGACAGTACATGAACTCCAGGGGAGCAGGGGCTTTGTAATCAGTCATGTCTATTTTGTTTTCACACTTTCAAGAAGGAAAATGGGCCAACTAAGCAAGAGCTAATTAAGCACAGGTTTTGATTCCTGAGAACTTACCCTTATCCTTAATTCCAGAACTACTTTTTATGTTGATCCTGAATGATTACCTATAAATCTGTATTGATTGGATAAGTGAAGGTAATCCAGTTTGTCAGTAGTTTCTTTACCAGGAAAATGAGTTTCTTTTTCTTACGCTTTTCACCTAGGCTTGGGGGTAGCTGGAGTTCCTCTCTCCTCAATTCTAGACAGTCCTGCAGATGTTACGTCCCACGTTTGAAGGAGGAAGAAGGGAAAGTACACCTGCCAATCCCTTCTACCTATCTGTCCCCTTACATTGGGGAAACCAAAGCTTTTTAAGACACCACCCCTCCTCAACCAAGCACGCTTCTGGTATTTATGTCCTTGGCCAGCACTGGGTCACAGGTCCATCCCTCGCTGGAAGGGCGGGCTTAGACCAGCCAGCCACAGCTGTTCTCCATAGGCTGAAAATGCTGCCGTTCTGAATAAAAGTGACGCTCTTTCAGCAAGGACGGCGTGGGGGATGGGGATTCGGGTGGCAGCTAGCCGTGTGTGCGACACCTCGGTGGCAGGAGTCCCGGAGCCCGTGCGTCTTCCCACCTGATTGTCAACGTCATGACGTAGCCCACGCCCCAGAGGCGTCCAGGCTGCCCCTCAGCCTTTACTGCTTGGCTCAGATGGCACTGGTCGTTCTGTTCAGCACAGACTCGAGGCCTGTTCTGTGCCTGCAGCCGTGAAGGCAGTGGACATACAGCTGGACTGAGGCTCAGCCGGGTGTCCAGACTCTCCGGGGAGACAGCCATGCCAGTCAGTGCCTTGAGCATGGTGCCACCAGCTCTAGGACACGGGGCCCTGCCGAGGGGCCCTTACCCAGGTGGCAGCAGGGGTTGAGGAGGAGGGGCCTGGGAAGCGGGGGACACAGGATGCCACGGCAGCACTGGCGCTTCCTTGAGCGTACCTGTTCCCAGTCCTTCTCACAGCCCACGAGTGCCCTGAAGATAGGGACGGTGTCTTATCTATTATCCCACTTCTGTGTCCCTGGAACTAGCTCAGTGCCTGGAATGTGTCTGGAGCTCTGTACGTATTTTAGTTCGAATAAATGAGTTAACGTGGAAATAAATGGATCATTATCCAAGATGTGGGCATATCTTGGCCAAAGGGAGGTAGTTACGGGCTGAGAGGGACTTGGGATGCTAACCCTCCCTCCCTGCCAAGAGGTGAACCTCTGGGGCCCCGTCTTCTCTGGGGAGCCTGGCTGCAGGGGGTATTTTGGGAGTCATTTGTCCTGACTTACTAAGTCAGCTATAAATTCCCCCTTGAGGCTTTGGAGTGTATGAGGCTTAGTGATGGCCCCAAAAGGGGATTGGCAGGTGGTTTGGGGACTGATTACTTAAAGCAGTTTGGGCAAGCGCTAACGTCTTTGAAACGTTTCCATCTTTTCTGTGGTCGTGGCTTTCGGACTGTCTTTGACCGTCCCGGTTTGGGAGTCAGGGCGTCCCCTTGGGATATTTGCAGAGACAAGGCTCAGTAGCTTTGCCTGCCCTGAGCTCCAGGTGTCAGCCTCCAGAGGTTTGCTCATAATCAAGGCTAGAACCTTCTGAGTCAACTCATTTTAGGTGACGCACGGTCCCAGCCAGTCCCTCTGGTGGCCTGCCAACCTTAAAGCAATTGGCCGTCACCCGCAGCTGCCGCTGTCCTGGGTGGCGCCGTCTAAATACTGCGTACTGCTGGCCTCCTCTTGCATACCTGGTTCTAGACAGACAACTCCGTGCTCTTTCCAAAATAACTCCTTCCTTGGGGCTTGTCAGACCTCTGGTGCCTTTGGGATAAACATTAAAAATACCTCCTCCCAAATCAGGGAGGATCTCATTCTTTCCCCTCAGTGCTGATTGGAAAAGGGGCCTCAAACTGGTCCCGCGGTGAAACATTTGTGAAAGCGTATGAAAAGAGATTACTGCACGTGGAATTGATGGGATGACAGCACTGCCTAATAACGTGTGATTATTGTAATAATGTATACAGTAACCGGATTGCTTCAAGGGCAGGGCAGTGTTTGTACTGAGTTGCCTCGGGTGCTACATTTAAGTCCTGTTACGGCCTCATCTTGCTTCGTCCTCCAAGCAGCCCTGCAACAAGTGTGTATTTTGTAAGGCGTCCCACGTCACACGTACTGACACCGACAGAGAGATTAGGAGACCTGCAGTGGACCCAACACTTGGGCCTGGAACCTTGACGTTGACAGTTGGTGCTCTCTCTGGGATTCTTAGAAATTGAAGTATAATTAATTTACAATGTTGTGTTAGTTTCAGGTGTACAGCAGAGTGATTAAGTTACACACGCACCCACACCCACACACACACACATATTCTTTTTCAGATTGTTTTCCATGATAGGTTATTATAAGATATTGAATATAGTTCCCTGGGCTCTACAGTAGGTCCTTGTTGTTTATCTATTTTATATATAGTAGTTTGTATCTGCTAATCCCAAACTCCTAATTTATCCCTCCCCTGTCCTTTCCCCTTTGAAAGAAACCGTAAGTTTCTTTCTGGGAATTTTAGGGCAACTGGAAGAATCCCTTTTCCTTCCAACTTTTTGTTTTAAGTGAGAAATCATGAAGACATTCAGATAAGACATTTATGTAATATCGTATAATAAGGCGTTTATGTAATATCGTATAATGAAGTATTTTTCACTATGTGACTGACTCCATTGCCTTTGTGTAACTGAGCAGTCTTGCTTCTTCTGGGATTACGCCTGCTTCTGGAATTGCACCTAAAGCTCCCTGGGGCGGCGTAACAGACACCTTGTAGGTGGGCCCCCAGCACGTTTCCTGTTTCATTGACACCCTGCTGGCTTGCGATTTTCATCTATAAGCTCCTGACTTTATGAATGAAGTTCCCTCTGCCTGTATCGCCTTTTGGTCTTTTGTCCATCTGGCTGAGTCTTACTGTTCCTTTAAGGGAAACCTCAAACATCAGCTTTCCAGGAAAGCTTCCCTGACCTCCCCAGGCTGGGCTAGGTGTTGGATCAGAGTCCTTAGTGCCCTAGCAACCCAGACCCATTTCTGTCACTTATGACCCCATTGATCATGTGGATTTCCGTGTCTGACTCCCTCTAATGGATGACTGTGAACTCCTTGTGGGTGGGGACCATGCCTGTTCTTATCTCATCCCCGTATGAGCACAGTATTGGCAGAGCCGATGCTTAACAAGTACATCTGGGAGTAAATGAAACACTCCGTCAATGTGGCGCTGCCTCTGCGTCTGCCCCATGCTGGACGTCCTGCATGCAGGGGGGTTGGCGCAGGGTCCCAATGACGTCACGTGCCCTGGAGGAACCGTGGGCTGCGTTTGCTCATCGATCTCTGTTTCCTCTTGCTTTTCTCAGACGTGCTCTGCCCCAGCCTTCGTGTAGAGGGAGATCGCTTTAAGCACACCAATGGCGAAACCAAGGAAATCACAGGTAAGAGAGTAACAGCCACCCTACACGGCTTGCTTTCTGTGCTTTTTGCTGGACTTGACCATGACCCTCCTTGATTCAAGGGTAGCCTTGGTGCTGTCCTCATTCCTGTCCTTCACCGAAGTCCTAATAGGACGGTCTGAACTGTGCAGGTAGCAGCTCCCGTCAACGAACCGTCAACAGGGAAGACCGTTCACGTGTTCCCTCTGGGAGCAGGTGGTGATGCTGTAGGGTCGGTAGAGAATGCAGTGGAGTGAGTGACATGGTGAGCGAGTGATTGGCAGCCGGGCAAAGGGTGAATAAATAAATGCATTTGGGAGTGAATCAGAGTCATAAATACATGAGTGAATCAACGGATGAGGGAACACAGAGACACACGACTGCGGAGCCAGCGGCAGAAATAAACTCCGCGGAGGCTGACTCTGAACGCGACCACGACTGGGTAACTGGGTGCGCGGGGGACGCTGAGCCAGCCCCCTCGTCCCGATGGTGATGAGCATCCATTAGCTGCTCCCAGGCGTCCAGCTGAACACTTCAAGTGCATGATCTCAGGGAAGTTTTCCTCCCTGCAGGACACCAGCCCTGCTCCCCTCACCAACGCCAGCCCTGTCAGGAGCCCCGTCTCTCCACCCCAAAGCATCTCGGGTCCATTTCTAACCAGTGCGGTCAGTCTCCCGTCCAAGGCAGTGAGCCCCGGGCCATCAGAACCCGGTGTCTTATAGGTGCTGCAGTGCCCTGCCCCTTCCCCAGGGACCCTGCCCGGGTTCGCCTGCCCATGCGAACACGCCAGCATCTGCACCTTGGCGCCTGAGGGTTGTTTCTAGAACCGCAGAAGGCTGTGCTCCCTGTGTGCACGGCAGGTGAAACGTGCCAGGGGATTAACACTCCTCGGGAGTAACCCATCCCTCAAGCAGTGAGCGTCGGTAAAGAAACACCCGGCCCCTTGACCCACTTGCCAGCACGTCCCCACAGCGGGCAGCCGGCTTGGTGCTGCTTTCCTCGTCAGCTGCCGTGCCTCCCTCCCTGCTGACCCTTCTCCTCCATCGAGCGTCTCCCGGATAAACCAGCACTTCTGGGGGGGAGCGCCTGGGCTGTAGTCAGTGCTCAATGAGGTGCTTACTCTCTCTATCAGGATGTCTTTGTCTAACTCCTGAGAGCAAGATGACTTCCATCCTAGTCACTGTGTTAATGCAGCTACCTTGAAGTGAAAATATTTATAGCCGAGTCACCGTCCAAAGGGCAAAACTGCTGGGAGCACGGATGTCCCCACTGATTGCCTCGGTACTACCCAGCGGAGCTCTGGCTCTGGGTAATCTGTTCTCCATCCCTCGAGCCTGGCTGGGCCTCTGCCGGCTCTGCCCTCGAGTAACTTCTGCTGAGGTCACCCTGGAAGGCAGATCTTTACCTTGCTGCATCATCCATGTCGGGCTTCCTGAGCGACGAATCCTTCGTAATGGTATCTCCCCTAAATAATTCATTATCCAGTGTGTCTGTTCACAGAAGCCAAGTTACGACAGTCATACCATTAATAACAGAAATGGTAATAATTGATGCTTACCAGCACTTACATGCTTACCACGTCCTTGCCTGCCAAGGGATTTGCACTTATTTTCTCATTTAACCCTTACAGTGTAGGAGACCAGCACTATTGTGTCTTTTGTAGCTGGGGAAACAGGTACAGACACACTAAGTAATTTGCCTGAGTTTGTGGCGGAGTCAGGGCTCACATCCAGCCCGTCGGAAGGAAGAGGGGGAGGGAGGGAGGAGACGCAAATGAGCACCATTTCATCTGCCTTATCGTCTGTAACTCAGAAGGAGCTTTCCTCTCGTTCTACGGTCTGAAGAGCCCCTAGTATTTTTTTCCACTGAAGAATAACTGATTCTGGCCGGGAAGATTCAGAAAGTGTCTGTGTGTACGTGTGTGTGCACGCATGTGCGTGTGTGCACGTCTGTGTGTATACACGTGTGCTTACGCAAGCTGGGAACAAATCCTTTCGGCTCTGGCGTGTGAGGATCCCGCTGAGGAGTCTTGTCGTGATTGGATAGAAACGGGACCCTCTGTGCGGAATCCGCTGTGTGGATCTGCCGCCAGTGAAGCCTGGAACCTCGCCCCCCCTTGGTGGGTTCCGAGGCCCCCAGGAAGTAAATCACAGCGCTGGGTGGGCATCCATCAGCAGGCGGTGCAGATGCCCTGCTTGTGCAGCTCTGAGAGCAGAGAGCCTGCGGGATCTATCGTCTCCTCTAATTATAACCAGACCAGAAAAAAGGCTCCTGCCAGCTGGAGCTGAGACCGGAGTTAGGGAGGGATGGCGCCGCATACTGCCAACTTAGACGCAGTCGGGTAACCGGAGCAGCTTTTGTAAAAAATGCAGTTCCCCAAAGCCTCACCTCCAGGCGGTTCCTTAAATGACTCCAGCTATTTTTAGGGCTTATCTGGGCTGGAACAGTGAGCACGGGGAACAGAACAGACAAAGCAGGTTGGAGGCCTGGGTCCATCACCCGACTCTCTGAGATTCAGTTTCCCCACTTACGCAACAATACATCCGACATGATATCTCTGAGGACCCCTCCCGGCTCTAAAAACGGAATGTTCTGCGAATTCTAGTGACTGAAGGTGTTATACAACATTCCTGGGGGGTCAGCTATTTAAAGCTGAAAGAAAGTGCTGGGCACGGTCCAGCTCTGAGATTGGGCCACAGACATCCTAATGTCTCTCTGCTCCTACCTGAGTTCCGACCTCCAGATAACAGTCGCCATGTCACGAGCATCTCAGATAGTCTCAGCTCAGTGCCCCTTCCCTCCCTCCTCCCAGGCCTGTGTTTCCAAGTCTAGTCCTCCCCAGTCTCCCCCAGGCCGGTACATCCCACCGTTGCCTCCTCCATCCCCACTGCCAGAATGGTCTTCGAGCACAGAAACAAGATTGTGTTTCTCCCTTGCTTTAAAGCCCTTCCGCGGCTCCCCACTGCCTGTAGAAAGAAACTCACCGCCTCGTGTGGCCGACAGAGCCCAGCCTGGTCTGCCCCTGCCTAGCTCACTCCCCTAACCATGGCTCCTGACATCCCGAAATAGTGGGATTCTCAGAAAGAACCTCGGTGACTCAGGTCCGGTGACCTTTGCACATCCAGTTACCTTGGATGCCCTTCCCTCCATCTCTGTCTGCCCAGATTTTATTCTTTAAATTCAGGCCAGGCCTTGCCTCCTCTGGGAAGCCTTCCCTGATTGCTCCTCAGCTGGGCAGGGAAAGTATTCCATGTGCTGTTATACAAGCCCAGCCATTCCCCCTCCTTCTCATTTACCCATCCATGATACCAACACAGCTTCTCTCTGTGCCTGTTTCTCTGTAGACACGAAACTTTTGGGGGTTGGGGCTGGGATTTTGTCCTGTTGAACATTGGAGCAGCCAACAGGGCATCTAAACGGAGGAGGCCCTTAATGGTTTGGTGAATTCCTTTCTTCTCTCCTTCCCTCTTTCCACTGACGGTGCCTCAATTAAGAACGACAAGCAGAGCTCTTACTTTTTTAGGGATGGAAACATGAATCAGATCAGGTCCCATCCTTCAAATTGCTCACCTTCTCCTGGGGACAGATTAACCGTGTGTACCTCGGCCAGACCCACGAAAGACCCGGGAGTAACTTCCGTGCCTGGGGGTCCGGCAAAGCTTCGTCCAGCGCGGACCTCTGAAGGACTCTGGGCGATCGTCACGGTGTCCCTGATACCACCTGGTTCAGCTGAGTCCGTGACTTCGGGAAGGTGCATCCTTGCGGTTTCTACATTAAACAATCGCCGCTTTATCTCGCGGTGCCTCGCATCGGGGTCCCTTGACCTCGGGCACGTTTTTCATTTTCCTTCCCGGCCTGTATTTATTGCAGGCAATTCATCTTTCTCTCAGCGCCCTTCGCTGCCTCCTGGTTAACTGCTTGTTGTTCAGAGTTTTGTGGTGTTTAAGTCTTTGTTTTTATCCATGGAAGCCAACGAAAGTGGAACTAGAAAGTAGAGCATATGTTTGCTTTTCTAAAGCTATTTTTTATTCTCCCACACATGACTGCTACCAGGAAGCCCAGCTTCAGGGGGCGGTTTCCAGTGACAGGGACAGAGCTGTGAAGTGGAGGAGCGGGCCTCTCTGCCCTTCTGCCTGGCACCGTAGTGGGCGGCATTGGGCCTGTGCCCGCCGGGTTCTGAGCCCGCTCTCTGAGTCAGAGCCGGCACTCAGTGGGAGCCCCCGGGGCCCGCGCATCCCTGTGGGCCTTGGGCAGCCCCGTGAAGTGGGAGTTTGCAGGGGCTGAGTAGTTGCGCCAGAGTCGTGGAGCTGCGGAGTCTAAGAGCAGGGAGGGCCCAGGTGTGTCTCACTGAGATGCTCTCCGGTCCCCACTTTCCCTCCTTAAATGAAAGTGGCTGCTTCCCTGGAGCAACAGCCCATCCCATGTCCAGGCAGTTAGCGCTCCAGGGGTTTTGCTCCCAGGCCGCTGAGAGCCTCTGAGTGCTGACAAACGGGAGAGCCCACCGGGACCCACCTGCTCCCGCAGGGGGAGATGGCAGGGACGCCCGGAGGCCCCGAGGCCCGGAGGCGGCGAGCCTGCAAGTCGGGCCCTTACCCTTGCCTCGTTGCTGAAGGAGACACGAGGATGCGGGCTGTGGCCCGGCCGGCGCTGGGCCTGCTTTCACACCCGGGCAGAGTGGCTCCGAAACCTGCGCCCGCCTCTTCTGCCTTTCCTGGGAACAGAACCTGAGCCTAAACGGGCCCTTTACCGCTCGGTGTCCCTTCCATGGAACACTTGTGGGCCACTCACCCCATTCCCAGGCACCAGCCCCTCCCACTGTCCTCTGCTTCCCAGCCCTGCGGGTCACTTCCAGGTCCAGGGCCGCAGTGCACGGGTGACCCTTCGGATCTTCACGAGATCCCTCCTTGTGTGGCCCAGTGCGTTCCACCCGCTGATCCCGCTGGACCCGCCGGGCTCTGTGAGGCCTTAAACCCAGAGCTGCGGGTGATGACATTGGGGGGGGTGCCTGCCCCTTGGGGGGCCCCTGCATCTCTGGGGAGCCTAGGTCGTTTGCCTCAGTGGGCACTAAAGGGCACACTGTTCCAAGGTGTGCTGTCTTCATCCTTGAGGGAGCTTCTGGGTACATGTTTTCTATCTTAAGGACCAAATCTCGTTTAACGTTGTGCCATGAATTCTGTTAATTCGCTGGTGTGTGAGATGCTGTTTAGAAATGACATGATGGCAACTCTTAGTCATTTTCTGAGAACTAGGCAACCTCAGAGTGGCAGGGGCTGGGGAGGGGCCGGTGCCTAGAGTCCCCCAGGGCCTCAGTCTCAGCACAGCCTTGCTCTGCGTGGAATCCCTTCCCAGGCCATCACAGGCCCTGCCCCAGGCCTGGAACAGCCCCTGCTCAGGTGGCCCGCCCCGAGGCCTGCCCGGTCACCCCTGCTCACCTCCCATCAAATCCTGTTTAATTATTCCTCCTGCCTGAAATTGTCCTTTACATTTGTGCTGGACATGTGCTTATTATTGGTCTCCCACTAGGGTACCAGTTCTCCCAGCTGTGTCTCCAGTGCTCATACATGCTTGGCACAGAGCAGGATCTCAAAAAATATGTATTGAATGCGTAAAGAAATTCTATCCCACGGACAGAATCTAGTGGGAGAAGAGGCTGTAATCATTGTAAAGGGAAATGATTACTATGAAAATTATTTTGTGGGTCTTCTGCCCTATGTCAGGCTCCATACGAAGAGCTTTGTATCATATCCAAGCTTCACCACAATCCTATGAGGTGCAAAGACAATCCCCTTTTTACAGATGAAGAAATTGGTGCTCAGAGACGTCAGGCAACCTGCCTAAGGTCACACAGCTAGGACCTGGTGGTCAGGAACACAGCCCAGGCCTGTCTGACTCTGCTGCTGAAACTCTCAATTGATGCGAATTCCTTTCTGTTCTTGCAGCATCTTACACGGGGCTTGGAACAGAGAGGCTCTCAAAATACAACTTGAATGACTAAATCATCTCTTAGGACAGAATCCAGTTAGAAGATGTTTTAGTCATCCTAATGTGAGCCCTGCGAGCTCGTTTCCTGTTTTCCGTGGCAGCGTCTCAGAATGTTGGAGACAGCAAGAACCTTCCTGAAGTCTCGTGGGTCAGGTGCCACTGATGCGTGGTGTGTTAGCCTGGGGATGCGGAGACAAGTGAGGCCTGGTGCCCACCCACAGGCGGCTTCCTCTCATCTGCCGCGAGGTTCCCCTTCCCCAGGGACGCAGTGTCAGGCCGGTACATCCCACCGTTGCCTCCGTGTGGGCATCGTGGTTGGGCTCCTCTGAGGACCCCAGCTGCAGGACTCAAGTCAGCCCCCCCAGACTGGTCCAGGTGGTTTTGTAGGGGGTCGTGGATAAGTTTGTGCTGCTGATGGTGGAGAATCCTGAGTGAACAACTGACCTGCTGAGTCGGTTTCCTGCCACGGCTGAGCGACCGCCTGGGGTTCTCTTGACAGCCAAGGTGGCGGGTGTCAAGCCTCTGTCACGACCGAGTACTGAGGCTCTTGCGGGTTCTGTAACCTGCTCAGCATCCCACAGATATGTGACTGAGCTGGATGACCCCCGTCCCGCCAGCTCGCCTGAGCCCAAAGTTCGTGTCTTTTCCATTACTTCGTGTGGCCAGTGATCAGGGTCCCCTCTCAGAGCCATGACAAAAGGAAACGCGCCTTTCCGTTAATGCAGAGTCACGAAGAGTTTTCTCCTCTCTGATGTTTTCGCTCTTTTAAATCATGCATTTTAAATGCTGCTAAATTATAATTCAAGCAGAGTCCAAGTGAATTGCGGAAATGTGGCTGCAAGAAGGAAAGCCGAAGTTGCCACTTAGCCTGCAGAGCCAGGCTGTGTGAGCCGGGCGTCCCCACGTGGGCTCCCTGAACGCCAGCCACACGCCAGAATGGTGGCCGACTGCTTACTCCATGCTTGCCTGTGATCCAGGACTTTCACGAAGACTCATGTTTCATCGGAAACCCCAGCGTCTCTGCCTGTTTCCTGCAATTGGCCGTGGAAACAGAAGCTGTCCGTCTTCTCCCTCTGTTGTTTCTGTTTTCACCTGGGAGATGGATTTGCACAGTTCCCTACGCTTAAATCCCGCTCCCCCAGGGCAGGACGGGCTGGCCACCTTCCCAGAGAGCAGATGTGCTTTTCCTCTGTCTCCCGGGCTCCTCTGGCCAAACTCACTCCTGGCTCTTCTCTTTGGACAGGTTTTGACCTGATGGATTTGTTCAGTGTGAAGGCGATCTTGGGGGAGAGAGAGAACGGGGCGCAGAGTTCCTACGTCCGGATGGGAGCCTTCCCTGTGGTGCAAAGGACTGAGTGAGTGCTTGCTTCTCCTTCTAGACCTGCCCGGGACGCCTCTGAAAGGGTGGGAAGGCGCTGGTCAGCACGGTTGCCCACTGAGCACTGGGCAGGGATTTCGCCTACAGAGTGCCTGGTGAGGTCACCCTGAAATGAAGCAGCCGAATCACTGACCCGGGAATTCAGCCTCGTTCTTAACCATGTATTACCGTTGATGTTATTGGTTCCCTGGTCCTTCTACACTCACCTGTCCGTACAGGCGTGGTGTTCATCCTCCATCCATTCATGCCTGCGTTTTTCTGTTAGTTCAGTAAACTACAAACGTTTATCATTTATGGCTTAGATCCATGGCACCTACTGTGGACCAGCCACTGCATGACACGCAGGCAGAGCACCACCCAGAGTCATGTAGTCATTTTGGCCAGTGGAGACCCAGTTCAGTGTTTGCTGGGTGCCTGGCCTTACACAAGTCATGGGAGGTCCCTGTGCCCCAGTCATGGTACCTGTTTCATCTGAGGTGAATGTGTCCGCCTTGCAGCGTCATTTGAGAGGGTCATGGTGCAAAGATGAGTCCAGGGTCTGACACCTGTGGGGTCTCCAGTCCAGGGCTAATGATGACACCAAAATTAATGTTCTGTTCTTCTCCTCTCAGGCAGAATGGTCTTTTGAAGATGAAAAGTGATATTTTATCTTGACATTATCCTTCATCTTAAAACTCTTTAATTACTTCTGAGTGTTCTTAAGCTAAGGGCCTGGGAAGACCCTGTGTGTGATCTAGCCCCGTGCTGCCTTTCCGGCATCAGGTTCGTCCTGGCCTGTCATTGTCTGCACTGCCCTCTCTCTACCCCTGCTTGTCCTTCAAAGTAGAGCTCATCTGTCCTGCTTTCAAGGATGCCTCCCCCTAACTCTGAGGTTAAGCCAGGCCTCCACTTATTTTCTCTCCTCACAACCTGTCCTCCTGCATAAAATGTAGCAACATTGAAGCCAGCGACTCGATTGTGCAATGAGTCATTTGCAGACTGTCTCCCCAGCTGTGGGAGAAGCTCCTCGAAGGGCCTGAGTCTGGTCTCTGCTGAGTCCCAGCGTGGAGCTGAGCCCTGCCTGGAGGAGGGGATGAATCAGTCCACGATCAGTGGGAAGCCTCCGTTAGATACTAGCCTGGCAAAGGTGGGCTTTGCCACATCAGGCCTCAGAGCTTGCATTTTGCAGGCGTGCAATTGTTTCTCCAGCTCGGTGGGCGTTCTCTGAGTGCCAGCCTTGCACCAGGACTGTATCGGGCCCTAACGTCCTCCACGGCTCACAGCGCCAGCATCCCGGGACAGTGCTGGCTCAGAACAGGAAACGCTACGTCAGTTTCTCTCTCTGGGTCCCGTTTCCTCGCCCTGCGATGGAGACCATATCACAGTCAGCAGACCCTCAAGGGAGGCGTGCCTTCCTGACTGTGGGTGTTGTTCTGTCCACACAGGGGCTGAGATACAGATGCTGGGTGATCTTAATCACCTGGTCCCATGCTCATTTGGGGGCCACACAGGGATGAACAGCATCCAGGTTCCATTTCCCACTTAACTCCCCTTACTTCTTTGGCCTAACTTGTCCAATTCATCCATACCACTTAGAAACAGAAAAAAAAAATCACAGCCAACTTCACTTTAAAGCAAACGTACAAGGGGATTCCTTGGCAGTTAGGACTCCACACTCCCACCACAGGGGGCCCAGGTTCGATTCCTGGTGGGGGAACTAAGATTCTGCAAGCTGCACCAAAAATGATAATAATAATAATAATAAAGCAAACGTGTAATAGAGAAAGAACGAAACAGAGGGAGGAAAGCACACGTTACACACATGTGGTGGGGAGCCCAGCAGAGGCCTCCCACTTGCTGAGGGTGCCGTCTTTCTATCAGGACATTTGGAGCAAACAGCACAATGGCTTTGGACTCTGCTCTCTGGACGTGGGGCTGAAGTGTTTCTGGGAAATGGATTTGGGCTCATGTTATGCTGAGTCGTCCTGAGAAGGAATTTCTACATGGTTTCGAGTTTGTTTTAATGGCAAAACAGAAACAAACCGACAGAGCTCTGACGTGTTGAGTGAGAATAGCATCCCTTTCATTTCTAATGCAATTTACGCAGATACATACATACACGTATAATTTTTAATGTATGGGTTAATTTTGTTCATAATGAAAAAGGGTGTCAATATTTGTATTTTTCTTACTTGCTAAATGTTTCAAGGGCACTTTACACACCTTATCTAACTTATTTCTCACCACAGTAAAATGGGGGGAGCAAGGCTTGTATTATCCTCAGCATTTATGTGGTGTGACATTTGAGGCTCAAAATGGGACAGTAACCTGTTCAAAATCTCATAGTTCCTAGGAAGCAGAGGTTGGCCTCAAACTCAGGTCGGTCCATCAACTCCAATCCCTTTACCCTCTCCTGTATATCTGTATATATACACAGCCTAAGAAAAAGTATTAGTCTCTTGATAGAGAGAGAGAGATAGAGGCACACCCCAGAGATATTGTGGGTTTGGTTCCAGACTACTGCAATAAAGCGAATATCAAAACGAAGAGAGTCACATTTTTTGGTTTCCCAGTATGTATAAAAGTTATGTTTACACCATACTGTAGTCTTTCAAGTTTGCAACAGCATTACGTCTTAAAAAACAGTGTACATATCATTGGCACTGATGGACTTGCTTGGTGCAGGGTTGCCACAAACCTTCAATTTTTAAAAAAACCACAGTATCTGTGAAGCACAGTAAGGCTAAAACAGAACAAAGCGAGGTGTGCCTGTAGATAGAGATATAAATATAGTTATCAATGTGTAGATATAGTGGATTTACATACATAGCATATTTGTATATTACACATACACGTGCGTTGAGAAGTAAGTGTGTTTAGAAAAGAACAGTAGCATGGTTGGCTTCATTAATGCAATGAGAAGAAAAAAAAATTGAAGGGCAGTGTCCATCTGAGGCTCCACAGCCTGTGTCCTTGCAGAGCAGTGGGGAAGCCCCGTATCCCTCCCGTGTGGCAGTGACCTAGGACGTCCCTGAATCCTGGGAAGGCCCGAGGGAGTAAAGGGCACTGCTCCCAGTGCCTGGATGTGATCCTGGGTGAAATCCCAGCTCAGAGAGCGACTCTGAACGGCTGGGCCAACTCCCGGCTCGGATCTGTGAACCGAGATCACAGAGGGAGGACCAGTCTGTACTCACAGGTTCTACAGCCAAACGCAGGGTCCCTGAGGGTCCACGAGTCTGAGAACCAGAAACCCAGACGCCTCCTCATTTCTCTTCCTGGCTCTCTGGCCAGACAGTTTCCACCTCCTCCGATGCAGAAAGCAGCGCCTCGCATTCTTTGCCCCCAGAGCAGGGTTTGGCCCGCCGTGAGAGGGAGTGCCGGGCAACAGCTGGCGGTTAAGAGGCGAGCTCTGGAGACCCGCTGCTGTCTGCAGGGGAGCCTCTGCTCGACCGCTGAGCAGCGGGGTGCAGGAGTCACCCCGTGAGAGCCTGGCCGCCCTCAGCTAGGGCGGGGCATCACAACACCGTACATCCGTAGCTTCTGTCACGGAACAACGTGCGTGCGGAATTTGTAGGGGAAAGGGCAGTGCAGGGCTGTCTGGGCTGGAGCTGCAGGGGCCGAGGGATTCCCCCCATTTGAGGGCCTGGTCCCCCGAGCTCAGGAAACCAGTGCTCTGTGGAGACGGAGGATGTCCTGGCACGTGGGGCAGGGACCAAGCGGGCTAAGATGTGACAGTGTGGCCTTGCCGAGGGGCAGCAGGCAGGGAGAGGTGAGGGCTGCAGCACTCAGCCGCATTTGGCCCCGCGGCGGGGCGGCAGTTCAGCATTTATTACTGATTTTGGAGAGACGGAAGCAGACGAGCACTGCGGGGGTGGATTTGACGGGGCTGAGGGTGGGTGCACCGGGACAATGAAGGGGCCACAGCGAGGGTCCGCGGAGGGCTGTATGGAGGCCCTGATTGAAGGGAAAGGCGGTAAAGGCAGGCGAGCAGGTGGACTTGGGAACCCTAGGAGGTCCGAGTGGCAGGACTTCGTGACCCCGGGGTGCGTGGGCCTCCTCTGCAGCCTCTTCTCTCAGCCCGGCGCCATCTGTCTCTGTCTCCCTCCAGGGATGTGTTCCCACAAGGCTTGCCTGACGAGTACGCCTTTGTCACCACCTTCCGGCTCCGGAAGATGTCTCGGAAAGAAGACTGGTATATCTGGCAGGTCATCGACCAGTACGGCATCCCGCAGGTGTGAGCAGCATGCCTTGTCTCGGTGCAGATTTCTTTCTCCTCGTGGGCTTGGCATCAGCCACCGTGTTTTCTCCTGGGGTCTCTGTCCTGGGCCTGGGAGATGGAGGGTCTGGTGTCCACAGAGGCGCAGGGCAGCTGCAGGGGCTGACAGACCGCCAGAGGGCTGCACTTCTTCCTTGACGGTCAAGTACCCGTCACCTGGTGGGGCAGAACGCCCAGTTTCTGTCTCAGGGACCCTCAGCCCAGCGAGGGAGGTGGCAGCCCGTGCTGCTGTCCTACAGCACGTGCTCTCTTAGCAGCATGTTCATTATGTAGTGCAAGAAACTGGCTTAGAGTCAGCACGACCTGGGTTCAGACCTCGTGTCTAGTCTTTTCTTGGTGTGGCCTCTGAGACACATTCACTTTCTTTTTTTTTTTTAATTTTATTTATTTACTTTTTATACAGCAGGTTCTTATTAGTTATCTGTCTTATACATATTAGTGTATACATGTCAATCCCAGTTACCCAATTCACCCCACCACCACCCCCGCCCCCCTGCTTTCCTCCCTTGGTGTCCATACATTTGTTCTCTACATCTGTGTCTCTATTTCTGCCCTGCAAACCAGTTCATCTGTACCTTTTTCTAGATTCCACATATATGCGTTAATATACGATATTTGTTTCTCTCTTTCTGACTTACTTCACTCTGTATGACAGTCTCTAGGTCCATCCACGTCTCTACAAATGACCCAATTTCGTTCATTTTTATGGCTGAGTAATATTCCATTGTATATATGTACCACATCTTCTTTATCCATTCGTCTGTCGATGGGCATTTAGGTTGCTTCCATGACCTGGCTATTGTAAATAGTGCTGCAGTGAACATTGGGGTGCATGTGTCTTTTTGAATTATGATTTTCTCTGGGTATATGCCCAGTAGTGGGATTGCTGGGTCATATGGTAATTCTATTTTTCGTTTTTTAAGTAATCTCCATA
Source organism: Neophocaena asiaeorientalis asiaeorientalis (assembly GCF_003031525.2). Taxonomy (NCBI): domain Eukaryota; kingdom Metazoa; phylum Chordata; class Mammalia; order Artiodactyla; family Phocoenidae; genus Neophocaena; species Neophocaena asiaeorientalis. The sequence continues at coordinate 19,479,703 of NW_020172779.1, read as the reverse complement.
CTGTTCTCCATAGCGGCTATATCAGTTTACATTCCCACCAACAGTGCAAGAGGGTTCCCTTTTCTCCACACCCTCTCCAGCATTTGTTGTTTGTAGGTTTTCTGGTGATGCCCATTTTGAGTGGTGTGAGGTGATACCTCATTGTAGTTTTGATTTGCATTTCTCTAATAATTAATGATGTTGAGCAGCTTTTCGTGTGCCTCTTGGCCATCTGTATGTCTTCTTTGGAGAAATGTCTAATTAGGTCTTCTGCCCATTTTTTAATTGGGTTGTTTGTTTTTTTAATATTGAGCTGCATGAGCTGTTTATATATTTTGGAGATTAATCCTTTGTCGGTTGATTGGTTTGCAAATATTTTCTCCCATTCTGAGGGTTGTATTTTCGTCTTGTTTATAGTTTGCTGTGCAAAAGCTTTTAAGTTTCATTAGGTCCCATTTGTTTATTTTTGTTTTTATTTCCATTACTCTAGGAGGTGGGTCAAAAAAGATCTTGCTGTGATTTATGTCAAAGAGTGTTCTGCCTATGTTTTCCTCTAAGCGTTTTACAGTGTCCAGTCTTACATTTAGGTCTTTAATCCATTTTGAGTTTATTTTTGTGTATGGTGTTAGGGAGTGTTCTAATTTCATTCTTTTACATGTAGCTGTCCAGTTTTCCAGCACCACTTATTGAAGAGACTGTCTTTTCTCCATTGTATATCCTTGCCTCTTTTGTCATAGATTTGTTGACCATAGGTGCATGGGTTTATCTCTGGGCTTTCTATCCTGTTCCACTGATCTATATTTCTGTTTTTGTGCCAGTACCATATTGTCATAATTACTGTAGCTTTGTACTATAGTCCGAAGTCAGGGAGTCTGATTCCTCCAGCTCTGTTTTTTTCCCTCAAGATTGCTTTGGCTATTTGGGGTCTTTTGTGTCTCCGTACAAATTTTAAGACTTTTTGTTCTAGTTCTGTAAAAACTGCCATTGGTGATTTGATAGGGATTGCATTGAATCTGTGGATTGCTTTGGGTATTACAGTCATTTTCACAATATTGATTCTTTCAATCCAAGAACATGGTATATCTCTCCATCTGTTTTGTGTCATCTTTGATTTCTTTCATCAGTGTCTTATAGTTTTCTGAGTACAGGTCTCTGACCTCCTTAGGTAGGTTTATTCCTAGGTATTTTATTCTTCTTGTTGCAATGGTGAATGGGATTGTTTCCTTAATTTCTCCTTCTGATCTTTCATTATTAGTGTATAGGAATGCCATAGATTTCTGTGCATTAATTTTGTATCCTGCAACTTTACCAGATTCATTGATTAGCTCTAGCAGTTTTCTGGTGACATCTTTAGGATTATCTATGTATAGTATGTCATCTGCAAACAGTGACACTTTTACTTCTCTTCCAATTTGGATTCCTTTTATTTCTTTTTCTTCTCTGATTGTCGTGGCTAGGACTTCCAAAACTATATTGAATGATAGTGGTGAGAGTGGACATCTTTGTCTTGTTCCTGATCTTAGAGGAAATGCTTTCAGTTTTTCACCATTGAGAAGGATGTTTGCTATGGGTTTGTCATATATGGCCTTTATTATGTTGAGGTAGGTTCCCTCTATGCCCACTTTCTGGGAGTTTTTATCATAAATTGGTGTTGAATTTTGTCAAAAGCTTTTTCTGCATCTATTGAGATGATCATATGGTTTTTATTCTTCAGTTTGTTAATATGGTGTATCACATTGACTTATTTGTGTATATTGAAGAATCCTTGCATCCCTGGCATAAATCCCACTTGATCATGGTGTATGATCCTTTTAATGTGTTGTTGGATCCTAGTATTTAATGTGTAGTTGGATCCTTTGCTAATATTTTGTTGAGGATTTTTGCATCTGTATTCATCAGTGATATTGGTCTGTAATTTTCTTTTTTATGAGTTTGGGACTATTCCTTCCTCTGCAGTTTTTTGGAAGAGTTCGAGACGGATGGGTGTTAGCTCTTTTCTAAATGTTTGATAGAATTCACCTGTGAAGTCATCTGGTCCTGGACTTTTGTTTGCTGGAAGATTTTTAATCACAGTTTCAATTTCATTACTTGTGATTGGTCTGTTCATATTTTCTATTTCTTCCGGATTCAGTCTTGGAAGGTTATACCTTTCTAAGAATTTGTCCATTTCTTCCAGGTTGTCCATTTTATTGGCATAGAGTTTCTTTTAGTAGTCTGTTATGATGCTTTGTATTTCTGCAGTGTCCGTTGTAACTTCTCCTTTTTCATTTCTAATTTTATTGATTTGAGTCCTCTCCCTCTTTTTCTTGATGAGTCTGGCTAAAGGTTTATCAGTTTTATTTATCTTCTCAAAGAACCAGCTTTTAGTTTTATTGATCTTTGCTATTGTTTTCTTTGTTTCTATTTCATTTATTTCTGCTCTCATCTTTATGATTTCTTTCCTTCTGCTAACTTTGGGTTTTGTTTGTTCTTCTTTCTCTGGTTCCTTTAGGTGTAAGGTTAGATTGTTTGTTTGAGATTTTTCTTGTTTCTTGAGGTAGGATTTTATTGCTATAAACGTCCCTCTTAGAACTGCTTTTGCTGCATCCCATAGCTGCATTTGGATCGTCGTGTTTTCATTGTCATTTGTCTCTAGGTATTTTTTTTTCCTCTTTGATTTCTTCAGTGATCTCCTGGTTATTTAGTAATGTATTGTTTAGCCTCCATGTGTTTGTGTATTTTACGTTTTTTTCCCTGTAATTGATTTCTAATCTCATAGCCTTGTGGTCAGGAAAGATGCTTGATATGATTTCAGTTTTCTTAAATTAACCAAGGCTTTGTGACCCAAGATGTGAAGTATCCTGGAGAATGTTCTGTGTGCACTTGAGAAGAAAGTGTAATCTGCTGTTTTCGGATGGCATGTCCTATAAATATCAATTAAATCTATCTGGTCTGTTGTTTCGTTTAAAGCTTGTGTTTCCTTATTAATTCTCTGTCTGGATGATCTGTCCATTGGCGTAAGTGAGGTGTTAAAGTCCCCCACTATTATTGTGTTACTGTCGACTTCCTCTTTTATAGCTGTTAGCATTTGCCTTGTGTCTTGAGGTGCTCCTGTGTTGGGTTCATATATGTTTATAATTGTTACCTCTTCTTCTTGGATTGATCCCTTGATCATTATGTGTAGTGTCCTTCCTTGTCTCTTGTAACATTCTTTATTTTAAAGTCTATTTTATCTGATATGAGTATTACTACTCCAGCTTTCTTTTGATTTCCATTTGCATGGAATACCTTTTTCCATCCCCTCACTTTCAGTTTGTATGTGTCCCTAGGTCTGAAGTGGGTCTCTTGTAGACAGCATATATATGGGTCTTGTTTTTGTATCCATTCAGCAAGCCTGTGTCTTTTGGTTGGAGCATTTAATCCATTCACATTGAAGGGGATTGTCGATATGTATGTTCCTATGACCATTTTCTTAATTGTTTTGGGTTTGTTTTTGTAGGTCCTTTTCTTCTTTTGTGTTTCCCACTTAGAGAAGTTCCTTTAGCATTTGTTTTAGAGCTGGTTTGGTGGTGCTGAATTCTCTGCTTTTGCTTGTCTGTAAAGGTTTTGATTTCTACGTTGAATCTGAATGAGATCCTTGCTGGGTAGAGTAATCTTTGTTGTAGGTTCTTGCCTTTCATCACTTTAAATATATTATGCCCCTCCCTTCTGACTTGTAGAGTTTCCGCTGAGAAATCAGCTGTTAACGTTGTGTATGTTATTCCCTTGTTGCTTTTAATTTTTGTTTGTCTTTAATTTTTGCCAGTTTGATTACTATGTGTCTCGGCGTGTTTCTCCTTGGGTTTTATCCTGCCTGGGACTCTCTGCACTTCCTGGACTTGGTGGGCTATTTCCTTTCCCATGTTACGGAAGTTTTTGACTATAATCTCTTCTTATATTTTCTCAGGTCCTTTCTCTCTCTCTTCTCCTTCTGGGACCCCTATAATGTGAATGTTGGTGTGTTTAATGTTGTCCCCGAGGTCTCTTAGGCTGTCTTCATTTCTTCTCATTCTTTTTTCTTTATTCTGTTCCGCAGCAGTGAATTCCACCATTCTGTCTTCCAGGTCACTGATCCGTTCTTCTGCCTCAGGTATTCTGCTATTGATTCCTTCTAGTGTATTTTTCATTTCAGTTACTGTATTATACATCTCTGTTTGTTTGTTCTTTAATTCTTCTAGGTGTTTGTTCTTTAATTCTTCTAGGTCTTTGTTAAACATTTCTTGCATCTTCTCAATCTTTGCCTCCATTCTTTTTCCGAGGTCCTGGATCATTTTCGCTATCATTATTCTGAATTCTTCTTCTGGAAGGTTGCCTATCTCCACTTCATTTAATTGTTTTTCTGGGGTTTTATCTTGTTCCTTCATCTGGTACATAGCCCTCTGCCTTTTCGTCTTGTCTGTCTTTCTGTGAATGTGGTTTTTGTGCCACAGGCTGCAGGACTGTAATTCTTCTTGCCTCTGCTGTCTGCCCTCTGGTGGATGAGGCTATGCTTGTGCAAGTTTCCTGATGCAAGGGACTGGTCACGGGTAGAGCTGGGTGTTTCTCTAGTGGGCAGAGCTCAGTAAAACCTTAATCCGCTTGTCTGCTGATGGGTGGGGCTGGGTTCCCTCCATGTTGGTTGTTTGGCCTGAGGCGGCCCAACACTGGAGGCTACAGGCTCTTTGGTGGGGCTGATGGCGGACTCTGGGAGGGTTCACGCCAAGGAGTACCTCCCAGAACTTGTGCTGCCAGTGTCCTTGTCCTCACGGTGAGACACAGCCGCCCCCTGCCTCTGCAGGAGACCCTCCACCACTAGCAGGTAGGTCTGGTTCAGTCTCCTATGGGGTCACTGCTCCTTCCCCTGGCTCCCTTCCCCTGGCTCACACTGCTTTGTGTGTGCCCTCCAAGAGTGGAGTCTCTCTTTTCCCCAGTCCTGTCGAAGTCCTGTAGTCAAATCCCAATAGCCTTCAAAGTCTGATTCTCTAGGAATTCCTTCTCCCATTGCCAGACCCCCAGATTGGGAAGCCTGACGTGGGGCTCAGAACCTTCCCTCCAGTGGGTGGACTCCTGTGGTCTAAGCGTTCTCCAGGCTGTGAGTCACCCACCCAGCAGTTATGGGATTGGATTTTACTGTGATTGCGCCCCTCCTACCGTCTCACTGCAGCTTCTCCGTTGTCTTTGGATGTGGGGTGTCTTTTTTGGTGAGTTCCAGTGTCCTCCTGTCGATGACTGTTCAGCAGTTAGTTGTGATTCCGGTGCTTTCGCAAGAGGGAGTGAGAGCACGTCCTTCTACTCTGCCATCTTGAATCAACCTCCACGTTTGCTTTCTGAGTCTTGATGTTCTTAGCTGGAAAATGGAAAACAGAAAACCTCCCAGGAATGGTTAGTGGAAGCACCATGTGGAATGATGTCTTTGAAGCATCTAGAATGCTGCCTGATGTGTGGTACAAGTTTTTATGGTAGTCTTTGGTTTTACCTTGAATGGAGCTCTGCAGCTCGTCTTTGCCCATGTCTGGTGCACGCTGGCTCTCAGTCCCTGTGAAGGTAGGCCCACCTGTCAACAGCACGCAGCCGAGCGAGGGAGGACCTGTCTCAGGCCCAAGCCATCAACACCATACACTGATTTGAGATGCAGATCCCGATCCGCTTGTCCTCAGAGTTCATGGACCAACCGTATCTGTCGTTTACCCTGGTCCTCTCTTGAAGAATGAACTGTGTAGCAACATTACTCATCTTCAGCTGGGGGACGCTGACTTTATTTTCACTTGGGGTTGAAATAAAATAAAAGCATGCTCAAGCCATTGCACTGCGGTAGCCACACTCACGGGCTCCTCCCCCAGAGGCGACTTCCTCCGTGGCAGTGAGCTCACTTCCCGTGGTTGAAGCTGGACCCTGCCCTCGAGGGCACCTCTTATCCACACTCACACGCAGTCAGTAGGAGCCAAGGACTGTCCCGAGTGCTTCACAAATCTTAACTCAGTCCTCCTAACAGCCCTGTGGGTAGGTTCTACTGTTACTGTCTTACCGAGAGGAACCTGATCCACAGCAAGCTTTAGGCGTCTGCCCGTGTCTTCATAGGTCGTGAGGGGGAGAGGTGGGATTTGAACCCAGACAGTCGAGCTCCAAGTCTGTCTTTTGACCGCTGTGCCCCGCTGGCTCTGGTCCCCATCCATTAGTCCTGTCGAATGATACTCCTGCAGCGTCCCTGGTCAAACTGAGATGCAGAACCATGGTCAGCCTTGACCGCCCAGTGGCCTGATTTCCTGAGTGTGGGAGGCCGACTGCAGGAGGTGAGACTCTTCCCCAGAGAGCAGGCAGCTTATCGTGACCCTCACCCACCTCCATTGCAGACGTGCACGTCTCCAGTCTCCCGGGGTCCTGTGCTGTGGGCCTGGGCACCTGCCATGGCAGTCCTATGGGGCGAGCCTGCACCACCCCTCAGTCTGGGTCCTCTTCCTCCATGGCGTTTGCAGGGCCGTGTCAGCCTCCTCCCCTCCTTCTGCCAGAATGAGCCCTGGGCTGGAATCCTGCAGAGCCATGCAGAGACAGAACCTGCCTTTTCAGAGAGGCGCCTGGCTGTTCCGTTCCACTGAACAAGCTTTGGGGCGTGCCCTTCACTGAAAATGACGTGGTGGCCGCCCCACGCCTCGGGGAAGTCCTGACCGGACACAGGACAAATGGGCAGAGGCCACGTAGATGACCTGTGAGCAGACTGGTGTGAGCCATCCTGTCACGTGCTCTTTGTCTCGTAGCCCGGTAATAACAGGATCTAGATTTTTACACCCGTGACCCCACAGAGAATTTACAACCACCCTTGACTGTTGGCATTTCCCCCGTTTGTCCTTTGGAGAAACTGAGGGGCACTCATTCCAGATCTGATAAAGGGCCAGGGGGAGGCTAGTTCTGGAGCAGGGTGGAGGGGTAGAGGTGAGACTCGGAACAGGCCGGAGGCCAGTGCAGGGACTGGAGGGTAGGCTCTGCGAGGTGGGCAGGCCTGGGACAGGGAGCCTGGGAGACTGCTGTGGTCCTCTTGGCAAAGGGTGATACTGACTCAGACCAAGGAGTCCTAGGGAACTGGGGAGAAGCGATGGGCTTCTGGAGATGAGGTTTGAAAATAGAACCAACAGGGTTTGCTCATGGATCTGAGGCATGGAGTGCCCTCCTGAGGCCCCCCCAGCTTGGACTCGGGCCTGCCGGGCCTTCCTCTGCTCTGTGTGGTGCTGGGAGAACTAGAAACATGGGAGAAAAACCCATGTCCTCATGAAGCTCCCCAGGTGGCTCAGGGGTACAGGGCTCAAACAGGTGAAACTGACTTCAAGAAAGAGACCAGGTTTGATCATGATTATTAGATTATGCTTACGAGAAGTTTCGGGTTATTAGTCAGGGGTTCATAGTTTCGTTTTTCACCCTAACCGTAACATACCAGCAGACAATGCAGTTAAAAATAAATTTTAGTTTCCCCTTGGCTGTGCTGAAGCCACGTGGGGGACCCGAGACAGAGAAACCGGAACACCTGGGTGGTGTCATAACACCGTGGCCGGTTCCCTGCAGGGCAGAGGACTCCTTCCTTTAACCTCGGGGCTCTCATTCATTCATTCCCTTTCTGTTGAGTCCTACTACATGGCGTGTGTTGTCCTAGCCACTGGGGTTAAAGAGATGAGCAGTAGAGACGGGGGCCTGCTTAAAAGGATGGGGCAGGGCAGGCAGGAAACGGGCGGATGAAATAAATGACCCGAAATGCTCTGAAAAAACAAATAAATCCACATGCCTGAGGATGTGAGAGCAAATGACCAGGTTAGAATCCTGTTGCACGTGTGTGTCAGAGAAAGCTTCACTGTGATGATGTCTTTGAACTTGCTTCATTTATTATAGATAGTATCTAGAACAGTGCCTGATGTATAAGTACTATGTATTTTACGTATCTGTAAATTCGTTTAATTCTCATAACAGCTCTATCAAGTAGGCACTATCATCAGTGCCATTTTACAAATGAGGAAACAACACACAGAGGTTGAAAACCTGCCCGAGGTCACGCAGCTTAAAAGCGACTTGCCAATTTGGGTGTGGGCAAGCAGTAGACAGCCCAGAGTTTTGAAGAATGTTTTAGTAAAGTGTCTGGGGGTAAGGGAGCGGATGAGGTTAAGGGTCAGCATTAAGGAAACCAAAAAGATATTGTGGTGTCCTGGGATTAGCAGCAGCAGGAAGCTCCTGCCCGGGGCCTGGATGGCCTGGGCAGGGAGAGGTTGGTGGTTCGCGGAGACGTTGTGTTCTGGGGTCGTGGAGGAGGGAGGGCTTCCAAAGGGCCCTGGCACGTGGAGGAACATGGCCGTCCGGAGCCGCAGGGAAGCTGGGAGGGCAGGAGAGTCAATACCAGACCCCCCTCTCTTCCTGCTCTTTGATTTCCGCTCCCATGGGCCAGACTAACTAGAAGCCAAAGGGCATCGGAGCCCGGGTCAGGAAGTCAAAGGTCAGAGGCTGGGAGTCCAGATCCAGGTAGAGAGAGGTGGAGCGTGGATATCAGGGCTGATGGAGGCTAACCCCATGGAGACTGGACAAGAATATACCCACCCATCCATTTGCTCAGTGAATACCTATTTTCTGTGTCACGTTACATCCCCCACCTCCGTGCGCTGAGGCAGTATTGGTCTTGCCCACTCCTGCATTCCTGACGCCTAGCAGGTTGCTTGCCTGTCACAGAGGGTGTTCAGTGAGCATCGTGCAAGGGATGAAAGAATAAGCACATGGATGAGCATACGTTCATTCATTACTTCATTCATTGATTAAAAAAATTAATTTATTTTATTTTTTGGCTGCGTTGGATCTTCATTGCTGCATGCAGACTTTCTCTAGTTGCGGTGAGCGGGGACTACTCTTCGTTGTCGTGCACGGGCTTCTCATTGCGGTGGCTTCTCTTGTTGCGAAGCACAGGCTCTAGGCGTGCGGGCTTCAGTAGTTGTGACACAAGGGCTCAGTAGTGGTGGCTCACAGGCACTAGAGCGCAGGCTCAGTAGTTGCGGCAGCATGTGGGATCTTCCCGGACCAGGGCTCAAACCCGTGTCCCCTGCATTAGCAGGCGTATTCTTAACCACTGCGCCACCAGGGAAACCTCTCATTCATTCTTAAAACGCAGAGGAAAGTAAAACTTCCTTCCAGAGTTTTCAAGGCATTTTGCAGAGGGCTGGAGGGTGGTCCAGTGAACAAGACAGCCAAGGTCCCTGCCACCGAATTGCTTTATTCTACCAGGGCTTCAATTTTATCTTCAAGGTGAGAGAGAGTTTGGGTTAGTGGATGGGGTCTCAGACTGGCACCTGGTATCTAGACACAGATGGATTCTGTTTTGCTGTCTGCGGTTTTAAAAGAACCTGAAACCAGTCATGGTCTCTGGTCGGTCTCACAGATCAAGCCCCTCCACACCAGTCCCCTTGTAGTTTCACAAAGGTGCTCTTACCTGCATAGCCCTCGGGTACTTGAGATTTTGACCCCTGGATTAACGTGTGAGCTCAGATCTTCCATTTAATACAGGGTTTAGATGAGCCTGTAAGGTAGATGTCAGTAACACCATTGTCGTGAGGAGGACACCAGGGCTTAGGGATGGGAAATGCTTTGCCCAAGGCTGACCAGCTGGTGAGGGTCACGGCTAGGATCTGACTCAGGTCTGTCGGGTCTGACTCTGCGATCTCCCCTCCCCAGTTGCCCTCTCCCTCCTTGGTCCCATGCAGCTCAAGGGGCCTCTGGTCCTCTCCTCCCCAGGTGTCCATCCGGCTGGACGGCGAGAACAAGGCCGTGGAGTACAACGCCGTGGGTGCCATGAAGGACGCCGTCAGGGTGGTCTTCCGAGGTCCCCGGGTCCATGACCTTTTCAACCGGGACTGGCACAAGGTGGCCCTGAGCATCCAGGCCCAGAACGTCTCCCTGTACATAGACTGTGCGCTGGTGCAGGCACTGCCCATCGAGGAGAGGGAGAACATCGACATCCAGGGGAAGACCGTGATCGGCAAGCGCCTCTATGACGGCGTGCCCGTCGACGTGAGTACTGGCGGGCCTTCTGCAGCCAAGGTCCTGGGGTCACCGGGGAGGAGCCTCAGGCACCACGTGCTCCTGATGTCCCCGCACCTGTGTGTATCATGTACCAAGTCATCACCTTGCACTGTCTTAGGAGTGAGGACCCTGGCTCAGAAAACTGCCGTATCACCATCACTCATTCACTCAATTATTTAGCCACTTGATCATTTACCATATGTATACTGAGCACCTACTCTGTGCCAAGCACTGTGTGTCTACATGTACATGTAGACAAATCGACCCTGTAAATTTAGACCCTTTTCCCTTCTTCTCTGATTGTAAAAAAATTGGAACATACAGGAAAGTATATGGAAAATAAGTAAAAATCGTCCTCATTTCACCAACCAGGGATATTAACTGGGGAAGACTCAGTGGCCGGTAATAGCTGTCCTTCCATCACCATTACATCAGTGTTCTTTCCTTCTTTATTCTTTCCTTTCCCTCAATTCTTTTTTCTTTTTTTTCGCTTTCCTTTACTGTATCTTTCTTTCCTCTACGAATGCATTCCGACATCTGTACACACAGACACACACACCGTGAACACGCACACACGTAACACGTGTACACTTACGTGCTGTCTTCAAGCTGAAGTCAGCTTGATCCTTCTGACCGGGAGCGTCCCCTGCTTCTCGAGAAGTGACCAAATCATGATCTGGGATAGCTCTCTCCAAAACCATCTCTTTTGTTTTTTTACACGTATATGTATTTCTGTTATCAAATATAGGGTTGTTGGATGTGTGCTAGATATTTTGAAATTTATGTAAATAATGTACAGCGTGTATAGTCACGTCTTGCTTTTTTTCTCTCAAAATTGCGTGTCTAAGCTTTCATTTCTTTCAGCTGCTGCGTAATACTTCATTTTATCGTGCATTTTGCTTATTTGTTCTCCTGCTAGTGAGTATTTAGATTGTTTTGATGTTTCACCACCATAACCAGCAAGTCTTGGGTCTTGAACGTGCTGGCACATCTCCAGATGTGCGTTCCTCATGAAGAAAACAGGGTAACACGTGCCTTTGAGGCTGGAGATGTGTACCAGTTGGGAGAGTGTCTCTGGGGCATTCAATGATTAGATTGTAGGGTAAACAATTTTTGACTTTCCAGCGTATTTTAACTTCTCAACAAAGAGACAGAACATTTATGTGTCTACCAGCAATGTATGAAAGACCCATTTTCTTAGATCCTCACCAACACATTGATAGATTTTTTTTTTTAACTTTTTTGTTGTTTTGCCAATCGGATGGGCATACAATGGTATTTTATTGTGGTTCTATCTGCATTTCCCTGATTACCACTGAGCTCAGAAATACTTCTATGTGCTTCTTTTTTTTTTGCGGTACACGGGCCTCTCACTGTCGTGGCCTCTCCCGTTGCGGAGCACAGGCTCCGGACGCGCAGGCCCAGCGGCCATGGCTCACGGGCCCAGCCGCTCCGCGGCATGTGGGATCTTCCCGGACCGGGGCACGAACCCGTGTCCCCTGCATCGGCAGCTGGACTCTCAACCACTGCGCCACCAGGGAAGCCCTGTTCCTATTTTTAAATAAACTTTGGTTCAGTGAGGCTAAATTAATTCACTCAATAAACACATATTTTATTTTGTTCTTTATTGAGGCCTAATCATATATAGTAAAATGCACAGATCTTAAGTACATATTTTGATGAGTTCTGTCAAATGTATATGCCAGGGATGGAAAGTGGTAAATGCGTACCAGCTGCCCCCAACCTGCCGCCTGGCCCTTCCCATCCATGTGGGCAGCGTCAGTGGGACTCGTGCTGGTGCCTCGTGTTGTGCTGTGGGGTTCATGTGACCAAGCAGGTGCTGTCTGAGTGTCCCGGGTGGATATGAGCGCCCCAGTGGGTGGTGACTGCTCTTTCCGTCTTGTCTCTCAACATTGTGTTTACTGAATAGAAAAAGACTTTAAGACTCTGACTTGAAGCTACTTATGGCCTCTTATAAAAGGAAAGGATCACACTGAGATCTTTTCAGTCTCTTTGAATTACTTTTTTGATAACAGTAAGCATCAGATATTACGGGGCCCAGAGGAAAGGCATCCGACCTCAATGAACAGGGTAG
>NW_020172779.1:19457755-19466979 GCF_003031525.2 Neophocaena asiaeorientalis asiaeorientalis | reverse complement strand
TCTGGGATGAGCCTGGAAGGATGAATTGGATTTGTCTGTGCGCAGGATGGGAGGTGGCAGGAGCTGAAGCACGGTTGGGGAGGGGCGGGGCAGGAGGCAGGGCCAGGCCTCGCTAGTGCACAGGCCCTGGGATCCACCTGTAGGTGAAGGGGCAGCAAGGGTTGAGGAGGGTGGGGAGAGCCGTTTCCTGGGGCTGCAGAGTAGGGTGGATGGAAGGAGAAGGCGGGTGAGCCCTGTTAGGGAAGGAGGTGAGAGGCCAGGGCCTGGGCTGGGAAGGGGGCAGGGCTGGGGGCTGGCCTGGGGATCCTGGCTCCCGGGTGACTCTCTGCTGAGGGATGTGCAACAGAAGCGGCCAGGCAAGTCAGGGGGCGTCTAGGCTGATGGACGGGGAGCCCGTCTCCGAGCTGCGGGGAGAGGAGACTCAAACCCTTGGGGCCCGGGGCCGGGAAGGGGTGCTCCTGGGCTCTGGGGGTCCAGCTGGTCTGGGACCTGCCATGCTGGGACCCCTGCCCCGTGACTCCCCGGAGGCCCTGCCAGCCTTCCCTCCGTTTCCCGCTCCTGTGTCCCAGGCCTGCCCAGCTCCAAATCCCAGGGGATGGGGTTGGTCGCTGAGAAGCCGTAACCCCTATCAGGAACCAGAGGGGTTAATTTCTGATGCCCTCCAGCTCTCTGGGTTCATCGCGTGGCTGGTTCTCGCGCTCGGGACCAGCCCTCGCTCACTCGCTTTGAGCAGCACAGACCCAGAGCAGCGCCCCTTCCACCGCTCGGTGCCCTGGAGCTGGTGGACTGCCGGCTTCGCTGCTCTGCCCCGGCCCCAAAGCCTCGATTCAGTTTTGGGTAAAGAAGAGTCCTCCAGAGACAAGAGCATTCAGGCTCGACTGGGAAGAAGGGGGCTGGGCCCGCGTTTGCCCTCCTTCCGCCCCGGTAGTGGCGGGGGGCAGGCGCAGAGTCCACCCAGAGTCTGAGCAGGGGCCGCCGGTGGGTGTCAGAGCCGCAGGCGCCGGCCAGCACCTTGCTCTGTGCCACCCACCGTGTTCCCAGAAGTTCTCACGGGCTGACTAGGTCCTCCACGTTGCAGGCTGTGACCTCACTCACCGCATTGTCCCCATTCTGTAAGGACGTTCAGCACAGAGATTGAGGCAGTCTGGGAGATCAGCTCGGTGCCTTGTGACCACCTAGAGGGGTGGGATAGGGAGGGTGGGAGGGAAGGAGACTCAAGAGGGAAGAGATATAGGAATATATGTATATGTATAACTGATTCACTTTGTTATAAAGCAGAAACTAACACACCATTGTAAAGCAATTATACTCCAATAAAGATGTTAGAAAAAAAAAAAAGTGGCAGAATTAGGAGGCGGGGGTGCAGGCCTCACCGTCTACTTGGAAGTTCTGCCTTTACTGTGAGTCTGGGCCTCCAGGTCCTGTCCCGTGCTGACTCTCAGATTCGATGGTCACATTGGGCCCTTACCTGGGCCCTTTTAACCCACAGTGTGGAGTCTGGGGTCTGGGCTGGGTCCCACTCTCTCCTCCTCTGGCCCGTTGCCGTTAGGTGAGTGTCCGCGTTGTACCCAGTGCCGGGGAATCCCAGAACCTGACGTTTGTCAGAGGAATACTCTGCCCACTTCCTGTTTCGTGCTGCGTTTCTAGATTAAAACTGAATCCTGATGAACTACACGGAGAGAGGATCAATGAACCCCGCACCCCTTCGTAAACCTTCCAGAAGCGTAGGCTGGGGCACTTGTGACCACGTAGCTCAGGCTTGAACACGGTGGGGAGAGACCACGGCACCCTGCAGCTCCACCTGCCATGGACACCTGTGTCTGGCCTCACCTGGTCTTCACGGTGCCCTAGGAGTCACGTCAGCATCTCCATCTGACAGAAGAGGAAACCGAGGCTCAGGGGATTGGGTGCCTTGACCAGCTGCTCTGAGAGAAGAGCAGAGCTGAGGCTCAGACCCGGGCCCGGCTGATCTCAGATCCTCAGCTCTCTGCACACTGATTGGTTTCCACACTGTAGTCAGGAAAGCGTCACCAAGCTGCACATGGTGGGCACGGAGGGAAACGGGCTGGAGAGAGGACCCTGCAGCAGTTCAGCCTGGAATTGCTGAGGGTGTAAACGGGAGCAGAGATCCCAGGGGGTGGGGGCAGAGGGGCATCAGGAGTTGGGCTCCCTGACATGGTGGAGGGAGGGGAGAGGGAGGAAGGTGGGACAGGGAATGGTGGGATTCCAGGCAGTTGGAAGAGACCCCTCCTGGCTCCCAGGCCCTGCTACCCACCCTGAGTGCACGTGTGCAGGCCCCAGGCCACCTGTGCACCTCCCTGACCCTGACCTTGCCTTCCTTCTCCACCTCTGTCCCTGTGGCCTTGCCAGACAGACCCAGCCGCTGAGCATGTACACTTGCTAATGCAGAAAGCAGGACCCTCTCTTTAAAATAGGCCTTGTTCCAAAGCATGATTCTGTGTTTTGTCATTTTCTCCTGTCTGTGGGCTGGTGTCTCTACAGGAAATACAACAGACAGACAACTGGAATTGTTACTGTTTCTGCTGAGTCCAGTCTGTGGAGTGAGGGCTTACACCTGCCAGGGCCTGTCCCAAAGCCAGGAGGGTGAGGTCGAGCTGCCTGGCCTGCTCGCTCAGGGCCTTCGAATGCAGCACAGGCCGCAGAAGGGCACAGGGGAGGTGCAAGGCTGGGAGCATTCAGCATTGGTGTTAATAAAATAAGTATCCGTTGATTTAGCTCAATTTCCATTCGATAAATGTCCGTGCATGGTGCATGCATGTATCCACTCAACCATTCATTCTATGCCTCAGGACATCTGCTGTGTCAGGAAGTACTCTGGGGCTGGGGGTACAGAGAAACACAAGAGATAGGAGAGGCCTGCCTCACAGAACTGCTGTTCTAATCAGAGAAACACAGTTTAAAAAGTAAACTGAGAAATGCACACAAAGGAGGCATTGTGGTCATTGCTTTTATAAGGATGTACAGGATGACAAGTGACAGGGAGGGCCTGGGCTCTGATGGGTGGTTACAGAGGTGAAAGGTGAGAGGAGCGAGCCTTGTGAGGAGCAGGAGGGAAAAGCAGGTAGGAAAAGAGACCTCAGTGTGTTTGAGGGCTATGGGTCAGGATGGGGAGCCCTGGGGGAAGATGGACACACAAATGTATAATTACCATGCAGGCTGCTATGTTCAGTATTAGCTGTATGTACAAGGAGCCAAGTGGTGGAGAAGAGACCCCGTGAACTCTTCTTGACAGTAGAGGATGTGTATCAGTTATCAGTTGCTGCATAACAAATATCCCCCCCAATCCCCCCGCCCAAAAAAGAGGGATGAAAACAACAAACACTTATTGTCTCATAGTTTCTGTGGTTCAGGAATCTGGGAGGGGCTGAGCTGGGTGGGTCTTGCTCAGGGTTTCTCATAACGTCGCTGTCAAGCTATTGGCTATTGCTGTGATCTTGAAGTTAGAACAGGGCTCAAAGACCACCTCCAAGCTCACGCAGGTGATTGCTGGCAGCCTCCCGTGGGCTGTTGGACTGAGGGCCTCAGTTCCTTGCTGTTGGATTGCTGACAGTGGCCCTGGTTCCTCCCTACGTGGGCTTCTCCGTGGGGCAGCTCCCTGCGTGCCAGCTGGTGACCCCAGGCTGCGTGATGTGTGAGAGAGAGAGAGAGACCATGCGCGCACGCACAAAGAAGCCAGTCTTCCTGTAACTGATCTCGAAGTGACACGCCGTCACTTCTGCCACGTTCTGTTCCTTAGAAGCCAGTGACCAGGTCCCTCCTACACTCGGGTGGGAAGGTGAATGAAGCTCCACCTCTTGGAGGAGCATCAAAAGATCTGTGGGTGTATTTTTACAACAACTCCTGAGGGGATGCCTCAGTGTGGTTGCTAGTTTTCAGGGGTTTTCCTGGAAGGAAGACCACGTGCAGAGGCATGAATGTGAAAATCCGTGGTTTCATTTGCTGTGCAAAAGCATGTAAGTTTAATTAGGTCCCATTTGTTTATTTTTGCTTTTATTTGATAGAAGCAAATTTTTAATATAAAAAAGTTCACTTAAGCCACCACATGGAGATGAGAGAGTTGAAAACAGGGATACTCTGAACCTTTGGAGACTGTTGGTGGCAGCACCATGGCAGGGGCTTTAGTGAACGCAGTGGCCACGGATTGTGGACGGGAGGAGGCGTGTGAGGGGCCTGAGCTGTAGCACATTCAGAGCAGGAGAAAACGCTGCCCCCGGTCTGTGCTGACTCACCTTGCGCCTGGGGCTCGCGCTGTCTGTAGATGACACTTAGGCTCCCTCTGAAGTTCAGCTCAGGGTCAGACCATACAGCATCCCGAAGGGGAAGCGGGCCTGATCCCTGAGCAGGGCGTACCTGAAAGCAGGGAGGATCTGGGTTCCAAAGCCCCCAAAACTCACTCTCTGTCCTCGCTTTCCCTCCCAGTTTGACCTACAGCGGATCGTGATTTACTGTGACTCCCGACACTCAGAACTGGAGACGTGCTGTGACATCCCCTCGGGTCCGGTGAGCAGAGACTCTGCATGGGGGGGTCGGTGTGGGGGGGGAACGGGTCCTTGGCTTCCCGAGGGAGGGGGCGTCCTGGGCCCCAGGATGGGATCGGGGGACGCCCGCCACCACAGTGCGCCCCGGGAGGGAGCCGCATGGTCATTGCTAGGGTTCCGTTTCCTGGTCTGGCGGGCGTGGGTTGGGGGAGTGGGTCATGCAGGTCTGCCCCAGCCTCGGTCTACGGCCCCCGGGGCTGCAGCTGAGCGATGAGGCCCAGCTCCGGGGTGCACGGGGCAGAGGCTGGCAGTGGGGAGCGGCATCCCTGCTGCCAGCGCTCAGAGTGGGGAGGCCGCTGTGCTCTGAGCCGCTCAGCAAGACAGGAGGAGGCAACACGGGTTCAGGAGCAGCGGGCAGAGGCTCCTGGGCCCCCGGCGCAGTTCCGCCTCTCCCAGGGCCTCCCCACCTCGCCTCGGTCCAGGCCCCTCCCTCTCCATTTACCAAATACCAGTTCCAAGGGTGCTTCCATAGTCCTGCCTCCCAGAGTTGAAAGCTGACATCCATGGACTCGGCGGGCACGGGCCCGGACGCAGTGAGCACTCGGTCAGCATGTCCTGTGTCAGGACGAGTGTGGGGCGCAGGCACCCGGGGTGATCGTTACCAGGGCTGGGGCTGCGGAGTCAGCTGAGCCTGACTGTAGAGAGAGAGGAGAGACAGGAAAGGGAGGGAGACGGGTAAGAGCAGGAGAATAAAGGGAAAGATTGAGGGAGGGAGGGGGCTGGCGAGGGTAAGGAAATAAGTCATTACGGGCACACCTGCTGGGTTCCTGCGTTCCGAACTCTGAACTGGATGCTTTCTCCGTGTCCTACTAACTCCTCCTCACCGCATTATGATGGAAACGCCCTTGTCCCCATTCTGCGGAGGTTAGCACCGAGGCTCAGAGGGGTTAAGTGGTTCCCACAGGCTGCTGAGAGGCCAGTGAAGTGGCTGAGACCCTTGGCCCACGCCAGTCTGACTCCAGGACCTCAGGGTACCAGGACCTGCGGTCAGATGCTACTTGCCCTCCCTGCTCAGGCTCCAGTGTCCTCAGGGTTCCTGGCTCCCCTTTGCCTGTGCAGGGAAGCTCCTGCTTTGCCTGTGCAGGGAAGCTCCAGGGAGTGGTGCCGGGCAGGAAGCCAGGTTCTGACCGCTGTGCTTCCCTTCAGTGCCAGGTGACCGTGCTGACGGAGCCCTCACCCCCGCCCCAGCCGCCTCCCACCTCCGGCAGTGAACAGATCGGCATTTTGAAGACTATCAACTGCTCCTGCCCAGCTGGAGAAAAGGTACCGTCCACAGTCCACCCTCAGCCGCCAGCCCGGGGCCCCAGAGCTGAGTGGGGCAGGGTGGCAGCAGAACCAGCAGTGGAGGTGGGAATTTCCCATCATGCACGTGAGCTGCCAGGGCAGGGTGGCCCCAGGCTCCAGGCGACTCTCCGGTCAGGGGCCTGTCCTTGCTCCTTGGGCTTCTCCCTTCTTGATTTCTGTGCACATCGGGAGGGGAGCTGCTCAGACCCAGCCGTGACGAACCTCTTCCTGAAGTTCATGACGTCTTCCCAAGGCGCTCTGGCCCCTCCCGGTCTCCTCTTCACTCGTGTGTGCGCCTAAACCAGCCAGATTTGCTTCGAGAATAAGACTCTGCATGGGCAGCGGCCGAGGGTTTAGGTGTGCTCTGCGGGACACACCCTCATCCCTTTCTTCTCAAAGTTCCCTGTAATTAGCTGTACTATATAATCTACATGCGTATATGAGTAGAGTTTAATGCCTCTTGTTTCTAATTTTAAAACCTAATATGTTTACAGCTGCCACCACCGCCTGCCCTTTAGCCTAGATGAAATGTCTCCTCGAGTGCCTGAGGCCTTCATCTGTTTTTCTGTGGACGAACAGCCCTCTTAATAAGAAAACAATTTCCACTGTTTGAGCAGAATAAACAGATATGTGAGGATGACAAAATCGAGATGGTCTCTGTGAGGATCTGCTCAACCAGTAGGCCCCCAGGGCCCTCGGTCTACAGCATTCAGTGTATCCATTGCTCTGTCTGCCCCTCCCAGCTCAGGGCCGGCACGCAGGAGGTGCTCCCCAACTTTGCAAGGGCCTTGGGCGACAGACAAAACTACGAAATCGTGGTTGACGTTCATTGGAGTGGACACACTTTAAGAATTTCCTGACAGTTTTGTTTCAATAAGCCACCTGTCCTGGCAGCCTCTCCTCCTTCCCTTCTTCCCTCTCCTCTGTTCTCCTTCACACTCTCCTTTCTTCTTTCCACCCAGAGACCCCCTCCCAAGGAGCTCCCAGTCAAGTGGGGATTTCTAACCATGGCCCAACTGGCTGGGAGGCCACGAGAAGCAAGCTCGGTCATGCTGCGAGCTGAGGCTTTGTCTGGGGCGTCGGTGGAGTTAGGGGCTTCCGGCCTGGTGCTGGGTTAGGATTGGGAGAAGCTAGAGAGGGAGCCAGGGTGGGTGCACCCAGGGCGCCGGGCAGGGATCCTCGTCTGTGCCCCTGCCGGGCTCAGGCGGTCCACAGACAACGTGTTGATCCGGTTCTCACCCATCAATGTCATAACGAAAGCAACTGTCCAAACCCAAGTCCTTTTGAATTCTTGTTTTCCATGGAAAACCCCAAACGGAAAGGGTAACTGCAGCAGCGTGGGGCTTGGCCCACCAGCCTGCAGACTGTGCCCGGGAGGGCGGCCGACGCTAGCTCCGCCCAGTTCATGGTTTCCCCAGAGCCCTGCCCTGGCGGGGCCCCTCAGGAGGAAGTCTGGGGTCAAGCAGGCCTCCGTCCTCTCTTCCCGCCCACCTTCTCACTCTCCAGCTCACGACCACCTGCTGGATCGCCACTGACCTCCTGAGCTTGGCTCACAGATCCCCTCCCCCACCTGTGCCCACTCTGTGTGGCCCCTGGTGGGTCCTAGTTGCCCTTCTAGCCTCATCTCACTCCCCTCTCCCCTCCCAGTTTCTAGGCAGGTGGGAATGTCCTATTCCTCCACCAGGTCATGATCTTTCTTGCCTTCTGGAATTTGCATATGTAGCACCTTCTGCTTAGAACATCCTCTTCCCTCTCGCCACCCCTTTTAATCTGCTAATGCCTGTTCTTCTTTCAAGACATCCCCAAAGAATCCTTTTCTGATCCCATTATTATTGTCTGTATGATCTCCCTCCTCCCTGCCTGCCTGCCTGCCTTTCCATTCTTCACATCCATCCATTCAATACCTGTTCTTTTAGCCCCTGTTATTTGGGACATTAAGACCCTTTCTTTCCCTCTTCTTCCAGAGACCATAACAATTATCACATTGGAGTAAAACTGCCTACTTGTCTTTACTTCCATAAGCTCATAAATTCCAGATGGCAAAGGCTGAATCTTTCCATGTCTGTATTTTCAGCCACTGTATGAAATAATGGTTGAATTGATGGATAAGTGGACCCAGGGTATGAAGGATGGATGGAATGGCTTATTGGGTGATGCCACCCAGAGGTTGAGGCTGGCATTTGTAAATTGATGGCTGTATTTGGAGGTCACGTCCAAGTTCCCCATGTAGGTTGGCAGTTTGAGAAAGGGTGCTCAGCTCCAGTGAATTTTTTTGTGTGTGTGGTATGCGGGCCTCTCACTGTCGTGGCGTCTCCCGCTGCGGAGCACAGTCTCTGGACGCACAGGCTCAGCGGCCATGGCTCACGGGCCCAGCCGCTCCGCGGCATGTGGGATCTTCCCGGACCGGGGCACGAACCCTGTCCCCTGCATCGGCAGGCGGACTCTCAACCACTGCGCCACCAGGGAAGCCCTCCAGTGAACTTTGTCCGACTTACTGATTGGCACGTGGCTTACTAGGGACTGGCTTATGAGCAGGTGGAGGGGATAACCAGCTAGTAAAGAGAGAGGGGAGAATTAAAACAGAACCTTACTTGTTTCTTTTGTCTTTCTTCCTTTAGGGTGAAAGGGGCTTTGATGGCCCAGTGGGACTCCCCGGCCCAAAGGTCAGTACCGGAGCCGGCAGAGAAGCCCTTTAGAGCGTGAGGTCCTTTGATTTGCTCTCTTTGTAAGAAGGAGGAAAAAACTCCCAAACGATGGTGTGTTAGATTACTGTCCTGCGGGGTTTTGCTTCTGAGCTTGTTGAGATGGAAGGATATAGCAAGTGGCATGAAGTCCGTAACCTCGGAGTCCCTTCACGGTTCAGAGCGTCCGTTTCTCAGCCTGAACGTGTGATCGAGAAGGAGAACACGCACGCCCGGGCTCAGATGCTGTTCGCGCCAACAGGCTCAGCCCTCCGTGGTCAGCTAACTCTGCATCAATCCTTTCAGGCCTCTATGTTCCAGAAACTCTGGGGGTTGCGCTTTAAAGAGTCTGTTCAGCATGCACGATCTGTTTGCTTGACGTGCGTGGAATTCTTTTCGTACACGTTTTCCAAACTCACGAATTGCTCGAGGCCAGGTGCCTCCTTGTGGGCTCCTCCCTCCTCAGCCATGGACCAGCCTCTTCTCTGTCCACCACTGCCCAGGTTTATCGCATTTACGGAGCTGGACAGGGCTGTCGTCTTGCGTCATTGTTTGGTTTCGGAAAGCTGAGACCCAGAGAGGTGTGCATTGCCCGGGGTCACACAGAGGCTGAGGGAGGAGGTCAGCGTTGCCCAGCGGCCGTCACCTGGTCTGGTGTTCGACAGAGGGGCTGAGTGTGATGGCGCAGACACCTAGCGAT
>NW_020172779.1:19410639-19457727 GCF_003031525.2 Neophocaena asiaeorientalis asiaeorientalis | reverse complement strand
CTGCCCCGTCCCTCCCTCTCACCTGTATTACTTGTGTTCACATTCATTCAGCGCATCACCACTGAGCATCTCCTAAGGTCCCTTGTGTCTTCTCCCTTCTTCCTTCCTCTGTATGTACCTCCTTCATCTTCCCCTTCTCTCGCCCTTCTCCCCTCTGTCCCCAGTGTGCTAGGATGGGGAGAATAGACAGACAGACACACGCACACACACAGGAGGTCCAGGGTGCCAGGTGTTCGCTGCGAGAAAGAGAGTAGGGGCCTCTGCCTTGCTGAGCAGCCCCTGGGCTGTAGCCTCAGCTCCTGGGCTGTCAGACGGAAGAAGAGAGCAAAGCTGTTCGGGGTTTTGTGAAGCTCTAAGTAGAAAACATTTGTCTGAAGCAGTGGCTGCTCACGGAGAGACGGAGAGACCGAGCTGTGCTGTGGTCGGACAGATCTGGGGTTGTGCAGACAGCAGAGCCCGACCCCTGACCCTGGGAGAGAAGATGAGGTGGGAGGGAGGGGATTCTAGGGGGGGAAACAGGTCCCACTGCCTATAGATAGGCCTGGCTTCCCCGTGGCTGATTGGCGTCCTGGCCCTTTAGCCAGTGTCCCAGCCCGTCCGTGGTTAAGATGCTGTGTAAACACCTTGATTCCAGCGGCTCCGTTTACCTAGAGGTAGCTCAGGTCGTGTCCACAGGCGTGGCCTGGTGGATCCTGGGTGCCCAGGCCCATTCTGGATGCGGGGACATACCAGGGAGCCATGTCCCCGGACTCAGAGCCAGCAAGTAGAGGCATGACAGGGGGTGGGACGCTGGGTTGCAGGGAGCGGGGCTGGGGGGGGGCCCTGAAGCTTTCTGGGGAGGCTCCAGGATGCCTGGGGGGCCCACCCTAGCTGGGTCCAGTAAGATACGTAAGAGCTGCCGTTCCCGTTCCCAGGGTCAAGCGTGCGATTCGCCCACTTGCTTTCCCCAGGTGTCCTTCGTTCCGGGAATTAGGAGTTTGAGAAAATTACTCAGAGGCTTCTTCCCTCTCCGGGGGCGGGAGGCTTGGCCTCATGGTGCAGTTGGCAATGACAAAAGCGGCTGCTTCCAGAAAACCGGGGCAAGGTGGGCCATGGGCAGCTGGTGTGGGAGAGGTTGGTCGGAGGACCCGACCCAACGTTCGTCTCTGATTTCCACCCCTCAGGGGGACATGGGAGCCGCTGGGCCAGCTGGAGCTCCTGGACCCAAGGGAGAGAAAGGAGATACGGTGAGTGAAGGCCCCTCTGCGTGGCCAGTGCGGGGGGACCCCTCTGCATGGGCACAGGAGGCCTGCCGGCTGCTCCAGCCTCACCCTGCACCACCCCACCCTCACCCCCCGAAGTCTGTGCTCCAGGTTGGCAGTGATGACTCCCCCAACTGGCCATGTCTCACCCTGGCCATTGTATATGGTTTTTCCTCTGCCAGGAATCATTTTGCCCTCTGTCCACCCCCGTTTGCCCCTCACCTCCCCCTCCTGCCTGGCTCACGTTTTCGTACCTTTCAGACTCAACCGGTGTAGTTCTCCAGGGTATCTTTGCTACCCCAGGTCTGGCTCACCCCCTCGGTTCTCCCACATCCCTGGTGCCTGTCAGTCCCCACATCAGCTGACTCCCTGATACCTCGGTTTGCGGTTTGTCGGTCCAGCATCCCCGGCATCTGGCCCAGCACAGACTGTGTTCGTGGATCCTTAGGTTGATGAGCGAGCACAGTGGATGGTGGGTCAGGGAAGAATTACAGAGATAAATGATTCATGGTGCAGAGCAGGGCTTAGGAGCCACATGGCTGGGAAGCAAAGGCTGGCTCCACCAAGATACTTAACCTTCCTGTCCTCAGTTTCCTCATCTGTAAAGTGGGGAGGATAAAATTAACTGTTGAGTTGCATGATGAGGATTAAAACGAGTTAACACATGTAAACAGTTCGTAACAGTGCAGAAGCAAAGTAAATGCCATTGTTCCTCCGTTGTTACCTGGCCTGGTGGAAGCACTAAACCCACCCTTCAGACTGCATCTTGTAGCATCAGTAGCACAGGTTTGGAGTCAGGTGGGCCTCAGTAGCCGTCCCCGGCTCCTGCCTTTATTGGCTGTGTGACTGCGAGCGGGTTGCTTAACCCCCCTGAAAACCTCATTCGCTCCATGAGCAGAATAAAGAAAAGAGCAGCTTTGTCTGTAAAATGCCTGGCCCGTGATAGGAGGCCAGTGAGTGAGAGCGAGTGTAACCAGTTCCTTTTAGGTTCTCAGTGCACAGGGGAAACCCGACGACAAGACAGAGCAGCTCCCTAGAAGAGTTAGCCTGGCAGACACCCCCGTGCCATCACCTGAGAGCTCATGATTGTAACTATACCGCCTGCCCTTCTTCACAGGGGCTTCATGTTGGTCCCTCCTTACTCCTTAGAACAGCTTCTTAAACTTAGGCTCGTCACTCACGGACGGGAAGGATACAGAATTTTCAGACTTGCGGGATGCGCTCGTGGTCACGTCAGGTGCTCTGCCTGTGTGTGGCAGAGGCAGGATTTGAATCTGTTTTAATCTGAGTCTTATGCTCACTTGCTGAGCTATACCTTTCACGCACACTGTACACACCGGCCTCCCGTGCAGAGGTAGGAAGCACCCGCTCTGTGCAAATTAACATGGAAATAGGAAGAGAGGCTTACATTTAACAGCATTCATGGCGTGCCGGGATCTGTGCTGTATGTTTTACAGATTTCTGGCTCATTTAACCCTCAGTTCGATGTTGTGAGGTGAGGGCTAGTGAAACACCCATTTTACTGATACACAGGGAAAAACCAGGCTACAGAAACTGCCTGTGAGAGAGCACAGATGTCGGATCTAACAGACAAAGCCTGCAAAGTAGCCATTGTAATTATATCCAGAGAACTAAAGGAAGCCATTCGGAAGGAAACAGAGGGGAGCATCGTGACATTATCTCATCACATATAGAACATAAGGAGGTAGAAATTGTTAAAAAGAACCAAATGGAAATTCTAGAACTAAATGGAAATTGTAAAGTACAGTCAATGAAATGAAAAGGAAAGTCACTCGAGAGGCATGACAGTAGGTTCGAACTGGCTGAAGAAAGAGCCAGCATTCTTGAGAACAGATCAGTAGCGATCATGTCATCTGAAGATCAGAGAGAAACAATAATGAAGGAAAATGAACAGAGCCTCAGAGAAGTGTGAGGGCCCGTGAAGTGCGTCAGTGCACATAACAGGGGTACCCGGAGCGGAGAGAAAGGAGCAGAAAAAGCGTTCAGAGAGATCACGGCTGAAGACATCCCGAATTTGATGAAGGGCAGTGATCTGCATGTTCAGGAAGCCTCAGGAAGTCCAACCAAGAAAAACAAAAGGAGGTCCATCCTTAGAAAAATCATGGTAAAAAACGCTAACAGACAAAGCAAAAACATCGAAAGCAGAAAAAGAAAAATGATTCCTGATGTACAAGGAAAACCCAATAAGATTATCAGCTGACTCATCACCGAAAATAATTGAGGCCAGAATGCAAGTTCAAAGTAATAATTATGACAGTATATCATTGGGTATTTAACAAATATTTGTAACAACAGTAGCACAAAAATGGGGAAGAAGGAATAGATCACGTAGGAGTATGTTTCTAAGTCTCACTGGAAGTAAGTTAGTGTAAATCTTAAGTAGGTCCTGATAAGTTAAGATGTATATGGTAAACCTCAAGCAACCTCCAAGAAAATAATTCAAAACTATATGGTGAAAATATCCTTAAAGAGGTTAAAATGTTGCACTAAAAAGAACTCATGTAATGCAAAAAAGAGCAGTAAAGGAGGAATAAAGGAACAGAAGTCAGGAGACACAGAAAACAAAAAGTTAAATGGCATATGTCAATCTACCTACATCAAAAATAGCGTTGTCTGTAAATGTATTAAACAAACCAATTGAACAGCAGAGATTTTCAGCCTGGACATAAAAACAAGATCCAACTGTATTGTGTCTACGGGAGACACACTTTAGATTCAAATATATAAATAGGTTGAAAGTAAAAGGATGGACAATACACATTCTACAAATAGAAAACATTAGAAATTGGAATGACTGTAACAGTATCAGACAAAGGCTTTAAAAAAGTTAATAGAAATAAAGAGGAACACTTTATAACGACAAAAGTGTCGATCCTCTAAAAATATGTCACAATTATAAACATATGTGCACCTAACAACAGAGCCCCCAGATATATGAAGCAAACATTGAGAATTGAAGTGAGAGACTTAACACCCCACTTTAATAATGTGTAGAACAACTAGAAATGTGGAGAAATCGTAACTCATACGTTGCTGGTGAAAAACGCTGCAGCTGCTTTTGAAAAACAGTCTGGTGGTCCTTAAAGGGTTAAACACAGAATTATATGACCCAGCAATTCCACTCCTAGGAGTATAACCGAAAGAAATGAAGACACGTGTTCATACAAAAACTTGTTCATGGGTGTTCACAGCAGCCTCATTCATAATAACGGAAAAGTAGAAGGAACCTAAATGCTCATCACGTGATGAATGGCTAAATAAAATGTGTGTCATAGCCATGCAGTGGCACAGTATTCTTTAATAAAATGAGGTATTGACACATGCTGCAAGGTGGGTGAACCTTGACAGCACTTTGCTAAGAAAACACGGGCTATGAAGCCAGTCATAAAAGCCCACATGTATCATTTCATATATATAAAACGTCTAGAATAGGTGAATTTATAGAAACAGAAAACTGATTAATGTTTGCCCAGAGCAGGGGATGGGGGAAAAAGGGGAGTGACCACAATGGGTTTGGGGTTCTTTTGGGATGATGAAAACATTCTAAAGTAGATTGTGGTGGTGGTGTACCACCACATTTAGTATATTTAGGAAATGTACTAAAAAGCCGTTGAATTGTACACCTTATTTTTAGTTAATTAATTTATTTTTGGCCACGTTGGGTCTTCGTCGCTGTGCACGGGCTTTCTCTAGTTGCGGCGAGCAGGGGCTACTCTTTGTTGCTGTGTGCAGGCTTCCCATTGCAGCGGCTTCTCTTGTTGTGGAGCGCGGGCTCTAGGCGCGCGGGCTTCAGTAGTCGCGGCTCGCGGGCTTAGTTGCTCCGTGGCATGCAGGATCTTCCCGGACCAGGGCTCGAACCCGCGTCCCCTGCATTGGCAGGCGGATTGTTAACCACTGCACCACCAGGGAAGTCCTACACTTTAAATAGGTGAATTATGTGCTCTGTAGATTATATCTCGATAAAGCTGATGTGGAAGAAAGAATAGTACCATAATATTGAGTTGTTGGAAAAATTAAATGAGATAAAACTCACGAGAATCTACCCTCAGTAAATGATAGTGTCTTTTAGAGGCTCCTTGGCAGGGCTTATGAGAAAGCAGCCCACCATTTTGAATCCCAGGGCACATCTGCCATGTGTGATGTCATGCCGTGGAGATGCTTCGTAGAAAACCTTTGCCTTCTGCTTTGCTTTTCCAGGGCAGAGGACCTTTTGTCCACGGAGAAAAGGGTGAAAAGGTAAGCACCTCCCTGCTGTCTCATTCCTCCAGGGGCTGTAGATGTGGCCCGGGAACAGGATGGGGCACTTGGGTTCGGGAGAGTTGTGTGCTGCCGTGGTGCTGCCTGGTAAGAATTTGGGTGGGAGGGGAAGAGGTTTCCTGGGCTGAGTGCCTCAGTGTGTGAAGTGGGAGGGAAGGGCTTGTTTAGGACATGGATGGTTCACAGTGCTTAGAGCAGAGGGTACTTAATGGCGCTCATGGAAATTGGGATGCAGAGCTGCAGATGTGGTTTGAGGACCAACATACAGGGCATTCAATATCAAAATGTGTTCAGGCCTTGTTTGCAGTGATGGGAAGGCCTTGGACGGTCTGTGTGTGATCAGACATGCTGAGAAGGTTCAAATAGCAGGTGCCGATAGACGTGAGAGCGGGGCAGACCAGAGGAACTTGGGGAATAGTCGGGAGATTGTTGCAGAAGCATGAAGGCAAGATGATGAGGGACAGAGTCATGGGTGGCAGTAGGACTAGACAGGCAGAGGAATGGAGGCCTATTCACATTCTCCCTGGATACGAATGTTGCACCTTCTTTAACCGTCATCAGTCGTGATGATGATGTACAAGGTCGACAGATCCTGGGAAAGAGGGGATTCCTTCTAAAGAGGAAAGCTTTCTTAAGGTGTCAGCCTAGAAGGAGAAATAAAAAGCAGTCACTAAAAATGCCATTTTCCACTCACACCAGCGATTAAAAATACATTTCCCATTTCCCAGGAGAGGCAGCCACAATACTTTGTAACATATATTTATGTTGGTTATTTTGCCGGAGTCTAGGCAATTGCAGACTCAGAATGCAGGGCATTGGACCTCGGAAGGATATCGTTACTCAGAGGGGGGCTCACATCAACCCCTTGCATGGGGCTGATGGTATAAAGCAGGTGCCGCTCTGTCAGGTTACTATGGAAACAGAGCTTTCATGTGCCCAGCTCGTCTCTCCGTGTAGCACCTTTTATTTAGTCCGTTCATGTCGAGAGATTTACTCTAAGGAGATAAATCAAGGCTGGGCACAAGTACATACCCACACGTTTCGTAATTACAGCGTGATTTGTAAGGCAGCCTGGAGACGACTGTAATGCTCTGCAGTGGGCAAAAGGTAACGTGAGTCGTTGTACAGCTAAGTAATACATGGTGTTTAGAGACGCAAAGTCACATTTAGAAGGACAGTTAACGACCCCGCAAATGAAGATAGCATTTTGTTCATTTTTAATTGAAACACGTTGCAGAATATCTATACAGTATGACCCCAGTTGTGTTTATGTGTGTGTGTGAGACTCAGAGAGGGAGGCTGATTCTGGGGGCAAAGCCCCATTGTTAACCACTGGTTGTCTGTGGGTGGCAAAGCTGTGAGAGTATTTATTTTTTCCCTTACTTTTCTTTGTGTCTTCATTTATTCCACAATGAACTTCTCTTTTTTAACCTGTGTTAAAAGCACAGGCAACACACGCACACGTAATAACTACTGCACGGGAATACAGAGCCACTTGAGAGACAGTGTGACACACAGTGTAACACGAGCTTTGCACCAGGCAGACCTGGGTCAGTCGAGGCTGTTCCCAAGCTCTGCCATCAGCGTCCGGGTCTCCCGCTGCCTACAGCAGGACTGGCGGCACCATCTTCCTGGATTCCTGTGTGGTCTCAAAGCACAGCACCTGGAACCTAGGCACTCAGGTTTGATGGTTGCCATCATGTTCGGTTCCTAAGAGCCCAGAACCCAGGCACAGGGTATTAACAGGACACCCACATGTTCCTTGGGTTCAGGACTGGGGCTGCCAGAGCCCTTGAAGTCAGGGCGCTCAGCCTGGGTTGTGCTTCCCAGGCAAGACCAACGTGCAGCTCCTGGGCCGGCTTGTCCTCTGAGTGACGTGCTGTCCTTCTCATGTGCTGGCGCCACCAGGAGAAACTGACAGGCCCCCTTTCTCCCATGAGCAGCAGCTGCATCTCTGCCCTGTCTGTTCTGGTTGAGCTCAGGACAGGCAGCCTTCTGCTTCTGGAGGCACCTCCCTGGTGCCCCAAAGCCCAGGCTGCAGCGCTACGCTCAGGACCTGAAGCTGCCGGGCCACAGTCCCAGCCGGGAGACCTCCCCACACATCCGGTGCCGGCAGAAGAGATGCGTAGCTGAATAGACTCCAGCACTCCTGGCTCTGTCTTCAGTTGACATTCTCTTGCAGTTGGGCATTTTTAGCAAAGTCTGAGTCTAGATTCTTCCACATCTGAGCTATGTGATTCAGGATGAGTCACCTCCGTCTCTGGGTCTCTGCTCCCTCATCTGTAGAAACGAAGGGGTGGGATGGGATGATGCATAAGGGACCTTGCAGGTGGCAGTTCTGAGACTGGGTCATCAGCCCACCCCCAGCCTGAGTCCCTGGGGCTGTCTTCTGTAACTTGGAGTCTCTGCTTCCCCTCCAAGGATGCAGCGAGGCCAGGGAGAGTCAAGGGGACAACAGGCTCCACAGAAAGGAGAAGACCACTGGTGACTCATGCACTTGGATAGAGCTTTTTTGCTTGAATATTCTCTCGAAAGCAATCGCAGAGTGCCAAGGGGATTGGATGGACTGGAGCCTGATGTGTCCACAGTCCATGACTGTGTCCAGTCATGTTATGCTGAATCTTGCTGTGGTTTTTTGGGTTTTTTTAAATTTTTGGTGATGTAATCAGCCACTGTGACAACGTGCATTGACCTGTCTGAGGGCCAGGCACCGTGTATGCTGTGTTCCATGCTTTAATGCCTCATTATTAAGACGTGCTTCGAGGAAGTCACAGCTCTGCCCTTTTCACAGATGAGAGAACATAGCTTAGAGGTCAAGTGACCTGCCCAAGGTCACAGTTAGTAAGATGGCTAGAAAACACAATCACTCGTGAAGGGAAGCTGGAAGGCTGATTCAATTACCCCATTTTCTGCAGCTGAGGAAACCGAGGCTCAGAGAAGGTGAGTGACTGGCCCAGTGTCACACAGCTGGAACACTGCCGGAGCTCTTGGCCTCCTGACTTTCCCAGCGCCCCCCACCAAATGCCCAGGACCACTGTGTGGTGCTTTGTTCCTGGGCTGCCTCCACCCCTCGTTTTGGAAGCCAGCCTTCTCTCTGGTTCCCGTTCCACCCCACGTTCACCACGGGTTCTTGGGACAAAGCTCCCTCAGTGTTTTAATACGTATGAAATCGGGCTCAGGGAAAGGGGGAAACAAGCTTTTAGGGGCTGCCTGAAAAGATCTGCACATAGCCCAGGTGTTGGGGACACGGAAGGAGAGAAAGATAGGCATGGACCCTCCTCCACAGCGTCTGGAAGACAGCTGGCACTAAATAAATGCTTGCCTAGTGAGTGAATGGATGGATGGAGTGTGGACCTCCGTCATCCAGGACCAAGAGCCAGTAGCATGGTCACAGACTCTGCAGTCAGAAAGGTTCAGCTTCACGTTCCGGCTCCCCTTCATGTGGAGCCTCAGGTTCCTTTTCTGTAAGAGTGAGAAGGGGAATGATAATAGTTCCTACCACGTGAGGTTGCTGGGAAGATTAACCCAGGGCCCCACGTCGCAAGCCCGCATAATGGGTGATGCCGCTGTTCTCGCCCCCCACCCCCGTCGTCATTGGCAACGCTGTCTTGTTGAGGAGGGTAAGAGAGGGCGGCTGCAGCATGGTGTGGACCAGTGCTGATGGGCTGGTGTGGACCAGTTTGGGGGGAGTCAGGGGGAGCAGGGAGGGGTGATGACTTCCGTGCCCTTCCCACCCTTGGTCCTTCCATGTTGACAAAATAAATTAATAAGCAGAGTGAAGATGTTGGTGTAAGGTTTCCTATGGCTGGACACTGAGTCTTTTCCATGGAGATGTGGTCCATGAGCCCCACGGTAGAAAAAAATTCAGAAACAACAAAAACAAGGCCAAAGTGCGTGGTGTCCAGTGAGCTTCCTTTTGCATCCCGAGGGTCCTTCCGCTCTGGGGGACCACAGCCTTCAGGGGAGGAACCCCACAGAGAGGCTGCATTGTCGTCCCTTCCTGGACCCACAGCGCCCTCTGGTGTCTGGAAGCCAGAGCGTCGCTCCAGTTTTCCTCTGCAGGGGTGCATGTGATGCTGGGGAGATAGATCTCTGCCCTTGGGGAGCGTTCCTCTTTCCCTTAGGAATCTAGCACCTGGGGGGACGAGGACAAAGAGAGCTTTCGTTTTATGCTCAGATGTGGGCTCAGGTGATGGAAAGAAAGCAGGTTCGGGAAGTTGGGCAGACCTGGTTTGGATCCCAGCTCTGCAGTGGCTGGGTGAGCATTGGGTGGTGTCTCTCTGAGCCTCAGTTTCCTCATCTGTAAAGTGGGGCCATTGATGCCCACCCCTTAGGGCTGTTGTGGGGCTTATAGGAGGTTGGCAGTGCCTGTGACAGCACCTGGCTTAGTCCCTGGCACGTGGTAGTTCATGTAAAAATCTGTCCCTTATCTTTATTCCTTTCTTTTGTCTGCTAGAAGCTGTTGCTAAAATCCATAAAAGAGTGACAGATGTGCTTCTTCAGTAAACAGCGTTCAAGTACCTAGTACGTGGGAGAGTGGTGGGTTCACAGAGCTGTAAAACATGGCCTGGGCCTCCCCCAGAGGCTCACTCACCAATTCAGCGGAGGAGACATGCACACACATTCTGGTCACGTGGTTGTCTAATCATGAGTGTTTCTTCTTCTTCCTGGTCCTTAATCGAGTCTGTTGTGCCACCTCCATCCTCCACCCTGTTACACACTCAGAGGGTGACGACGCTATCAGGAGACCCTGCCTGGGACACCGGTCACGTCAGCACTGCACCTTGAGGGTTTCCCAGGATACCCGGTATTGTACTGCTGGGGCTGCTTAGAGAATGAAACTAAAAAATATCTAGGAAATTCTTGTAAGCACAGTTCTAATGAAGGGAAAAACAGAAACAAAACGACCTCAAGCTGACTCTGTTCTTTATAAGTACTCTTAACAGTGACCAGCGCAGCAAAGAATGGAAACAACCTGATGGAAAATTGCATTTCTTCAAGTGAAAATTAGGAAGCCCTTATATATGTAGATGTGCACGCAACATGGCGTCAATGAAATGGTAGAATAGGAAGCCACATGCACTCCCACACAAAAGGCGTGTGCAGCAAGAAGAGCCAGTGCACTGGGGAGTGGGATTTGGGCTATTTCTTGCCTTGTTAATTGCTCTTTATGTTGCTATAACATTAGTACTTTTGCAAAACATAAACATTTAACTAACAACTAGAGCTTGAACTTAATATGATGAAAAAATAAAAAATAATAGTATATTTACAGCTGTTCATGCATGAAATCCAGAAGCAGTATCATTTTGGAGGGAAGAGCCCTCTCTCCCAGCGTGGGGCATTTGCCGAACCCTGCGTGCTGTGACGGCTGGTCCCAGATGACAGAACATGGCAGCGGCTGAGGGTCAGGCTTTGGGAACCTGGCACTGCCCCTGTCCTGCTGTGTGACCTTGGAAAGGTCATTGCAGTTCTTGGTGCCTGTTTTCTCATGTGTACACTGAAGATAATAGTAACAGTAATAGGCTCTTGTAAGACTGAAGTGAGGGTTAAGTGATTGCATCCACGGAAAGAACTTAGCAGAGCACCTGGCAGATCAGAAAGCATTAGCGGGAATCAGGTCTAAGCCACCTGGGCACTGGATTCTCTGAGCGTGATGGTCAGTTCGGACACATTATCTACGTTAGTCCAAACAGAACAACAGACTCAGTACTTTCACTTAGAAGCCCAGGGACGGTGTTCTTTCCCCCAGGGCCTGGGGCTGTGCGATGAGAGCCCGGATATCTGCGGCCATGCAGTGAGCCAGGTGGGGTAGGGCAAAGGTGACACACACACAGGTTGGGCCCAGCGTGGACCCTTGTAGATGACGTCGCAGAGCGGAGTCCAGGCTCACCTAAGCCAGCATTGCCCACTGCTCAGATACACGGGGCAATGCATTTCCTACCAGGGCTCTTTGTTTTCTTTATGAGCAGCTGCTGGTATTAATATTTTAATTAGAGTTGGGATAGGATGTAGAAGGCAGCTCTCAGGTAGAGACCAGCCTAGACCTGGTGCTGAGGAGACTCCACTGCCCCCCGTTTCCCTCGAGTGGAGAGTAACAGAGGACAGAGCAGGGAAAGGGCTTGCAGCCCCTCATCAAGTCTGGCTCACACCTTGTAGATGGTGGGGGCCCTTGGGAGCCACAGGGGATGGAATTGTGGCAAAGTGTCCCGTAAAGCCATGCTTGGGTCAGCAACTGTGTACTCAGCGCTTGGTAGCGGGGGGGAAAGAAACCAAAACAACCACCACCAAAAAGTCCTTTCTTCAGCATTTTCACAGAAATCCGTATGGCAGCCAATAAAATTTTGTATGGATTTTGTGCTCGGATTTCACAGTGCGGTGCCCCAGAAAAACTATGCGAGCAAATAGAAGGAACTCAGCTAAATTTTACTGGGCTGGTTGACTCAGTAGCAGACAGAATTTTAGGTCACGCAAACATCGCTTCCTTGTCTTTTATGGCTTTCTTCCATTTTTATCAGGACCATAAACCTGACGGGGAAAGAGGAATCTGAGCCAGACATATAGCAGAGGCTGTTCTGACTCCCTGGGATGCTGCCTCTAGAAACTTCAGCCAAATGTCCTGCAGCGGATGCTGGGGCCGAGTGCAGGTCATCACGGGGGAAGCCCTTATGGGTTGGTTCACCATGAAGTTAAACAAATAGGGTGCCGATTGGGAAACCGAGGAAAGAGGCCACGGCCATCTTGATGGAACTAAGGAGGGTTGTTAGAAGGCCAGGTTCAGGGCTGTCAGCTGAGGTGGGCTGGTCCCCAGGTCTGAGAAAAGTAGGTTCCCCACATGCTTATTCCAAACCAGGCCCCCGAGAAGCCCGGTGCCTCCTGTTCTCTGATGATTTGAAATTGGACAAAGCAGTCTCCCCTGCATTGCTGTGGACCTGAAGATCCAGCCTCTCAGGAAAGGCAGTGGCTTGAGGAGCGCTGGGGACTCGTGTGCCCAGTGGTGGGCAGGGCGCCTGGGGCTCCTCAGCTCCAGGTGGCTTCCTTTGGCGCCTTCTCTCGCTGTCCTATTTGAAACATGCAAATGCACGTGAATTTGCGTTCGATTTTAAACGCTGCTGTGGTCACACCGTTCCCTACAGACCCCTGCGCAGCCGCTCTGTGTTACGTGGAGGATCAAGCCCCCTGCCTGTTGGCCCCAAGTGACCCTCCCCCGTCTCCATCTCCTGCCAGTTCTGGGTCCACGTTTCCACCTCCCCGGCATTGCTTCCTCCTCCTTGCACATCCACCGCTCCCTTCTCCCGTGGAATCCTGGAGATGCTTCTGATGCAGTAACCTTCGGGGTGTCAAGCACGGAGCCAGGTGGTTCCACAGTCATTGTCTTACTCAGGCCTCCCAGTGAGGGCAGGTGGAGGGT
The DNA here is from genome assembly GCF_003031525.2 of Neophocaena asiaeorientalis asiaeorientalis. Lineage (NCBI taxonomy): Eukaryota > Metazoa > Chordata > Mammalia > Artiodactyla > Phocoenidae > Neophocaena > Neophocaena asiaeorientalis. The sequence continues at coordinate 19,444,797 of NW_020172779.1, read as the reverse complement.
ATCCCCATCATCATTTCATGGAAAAGGGCGCTGAGACTCAGGAAGATGCTCCTACACATCGATGTTTTCACTGTAGAAGCTATAGGGAGAGGGCGAAGTAGTTTATAGTGAGCTCTGGTTTGTTCAAAAGTGTAACACCTACCCAATTTAGGTCTCGTCCTGTGCTGGAGGGCTGGAGAAGGACAGCAGAATGATGGACGTGAACTTTGGAGTAGGATTAATCCAGCCGTCTGCACTGAGAGTCAAGGCGGGTGGAGGGGTGGAGGGTGAAGAGTGTCTAGAAAAATATCTGCGTCACTGCAGAGCTCGTAGGGCAGAGAGGTGGGTGGCAGTGACGCTGCCGCTCACATGGTCCTGACCAGCCCGCGGCCTGAGGTCTGAGCTGGCTGAGAGCCCTTCCTGTGAAGCAGCGGCGCAGTGCATGTCCCACTTCATGGGACAGTCAGACCTGCTCTCACAGTGACATTTCTCTGATCTCAACGTGACAGACACACCTTGTGCCATCCACAGTGTGAAAGACTGAGTCCCTCCCACCCGAGTCAGTTCTTTCTCTGGTGTCTTTCAACGGCAGGCTGTACTTGAAATTGAGAGATGAGAGGATGTTGTGGAGGTGATGGACTGTCCAGGTGGGTGGGGAGTGAAGCGCGGGGTCTGCTACATCCGGATTTTCTTCCCAGTGCCTCCTTTCCAGAGCAGTGGCCAAGAAACGCTCTCAGAAAGCGCGAGGTGCTTCTGCATAGCACGGGGTTCTGGTGTAGGTGGGACGTGTGCCGTTGCAGGGGATGATGGACACGCTTACTTCACAGATTCTGTCCGAAGGGATGGGTGGGGCGTTAACACTGGCAGCCGTGGAGAATTCAGTGGCCAGCACTTGGTGATTTTGTCCGCAGCAGTCGAGTGACTTTGTCTCAAAGAAGATGCCTTGTGGTGGAAAGAATCATGACATCAGCCTTTTACTGACCACTTGATATCTGCCAGCTGTTCACTTTATGAGTGTCAGCCTCCTGCAGCTCCTTGAAGGAGTCTGGAGCATATGCCCAAGGGCACAGAGTGGTGGGTGAGGGGCTGAGGTTGTGTCTGTCCGACCCTACACCCCCATTCCTAACCACTGCACTGGCCAATGCCGGTTCCCTGCCCTCCCCCCAAAAGGATGCTTTTATCGGAGAATTCTTGACCCTCAAAACCCATGTACCTTGTAGGAATCGACTTGTTTTATGCGCTTACTACATCATAGAGCCTCTGAGCCGTAAAGTATAAATGATATGTGTGTGCTTGTATGTGTGAAACCTCTAAGATGAATTTATGCCATTTGCCGCCGGCTCTGGGTCTCATTCTTTTTTCACAGCTTGCTTAATCCGCGCCCCCGACTCTTATTCTTAGCCTGTTCCTTAATGTGCATTATTCATGGTTATCGACTTGGATAACTGTGGTCGAGTGCCTTCTATTTTTATCATAATTAAAGGGTTTAGGGGAAAATAGGTTCAGCTGCCTATGTGCCCTCAAATAGCCTTGTAGGTTGGGGCAAAATGCTGGGAGTTAGAATAAAGATGCCGCAGACCCTGTCCGTGGTGCTGAAGGACACGTTGGGGAAGTTTTGAGTTCACGGGTTCTCACGGCCACAGGCAGCGCTGGAATAGGAAAGTCTGCACTTTTTCCAGACCCGTCTGACACTCAGGCTCTTGGCAAGTTTCATGGCCCAGCCACAGGGCCAAGGGCTTCATACAGGAGGGGAGAGCATTTATGGGAGGGTAAATGCTGGACTGCTAGGCAGCTGGGCTGGGAGGGCAGGGGAGGCCAAGGACATGTACCCTAAACACCGATCGGCTGGACTCAGATCCCAGCTCGGCCACTTAGCAGCTGTGGACACTGGGCAAGTCAGTTACTCAACCCCTGCAACCCGTGCTTTACCTCACCTATAAATTGGCGACTATAATTCTACTGGCCTCAGAGGGTTACAACGAGGATGAAATGAACTAATGAAAATAAATGACTTAACATTTGTAAAAAGTGCTCATAAACGTTAAGTATAATTATCGTGATACCAGCATAGTTTTCTACCTTTTACACCAAGTGACATCTTCTGCGTCCTCTGCATCAATGAGGTCTTATCCCCAGGGCCGGCTGACAGCTGGGAAATGTCAGTGTTCCCTGCTTCCCCCAAGGAGGACTTCTGTAACTTCTGTACTGAATCTCTGTGTTTCCATGTCGTAAACTCTGAAACGTAGGTAGCAGTTGCATCTCCCTGTGGAATTGTGAGGACGGGTCGAGTGCGCTGATGAGGGTAAACAGCTCAGAACCTGGCAGGTCGTGAATATAAAGCGAAGACTGGCCGCCAGCAGCACGTCTGTAATATCTCCTTAATGTTTCCTTTAGTATACCATTAATTTTCCTGCTGGTTCTGCCATTAGCGCTAACGATAGCGATGCTAGTTGGTGTCTAGCTGTCACTCTGTATTGCAGAAATCACTTGCATCTGTACTGGTTGCCTCTTTCAACCTCGCTTGAGTTTCAAAATAGTCAGATAGAGGGACAGGCAAGCAGAGAATTCACCCCTGCTGTGTGGGTGTGGATATAGAGGCTGAGAAATCTCGGGCCGCAGCTGCCCTGCCCTTACAGGGACAGTTGGACCCCAGAAAGCACCCCATCGACTGCCATTTGTCCTGAGGAAGTGGCCACCGCAGAACACCCTGGGCCCTTGATGTTGAACAGTCCTTCCTCGTGTGAAAATACCCAGACTGTTCGCCTGCTTTGTGTCCAGCCAAGGAGAGTCAGACATTCCCTAAGACCAACGAGAAAGTCTCTCCGCTTCGGAAATCCCACCTAAGTACGAGGCTTGCCAATCAGAGACTGTCTCCGTCTTTCTTCTTCTTACTCAATAACTAACTCCCTTTTAACACTTTTGAACCCCTGCTGATGGCAGCCTGGTCCCCTGGACGCACGTGGGTGAAGGACTCAGTTTTGCCCCTGAGGAGGTGCAGGGGCCCCGCACGCGCCCCAGGGGCAGGTCTGGCGGGCAAGGACACGGTGCAGAACCGCCATCCACAGAGCAAGTTTAAGGCTTCAAGACAACCTGCCGTGAAGGAGCCTGTTTAACTTGATTTAACTGCAGTTCACCAGCTTATCTGACCCAAGAACTCGGCAATCTTCCCCCCACCCCGTCACACATTAACTACAAATCAAACAGGTATGGTGCAGACCAGCTTTGGAAATGTTACACGAACCCCTGCGGAGACACTTCATACTTAAGCAAGCTCCACAGTGTCTGTAGTTGTTTCCTTTTTTACAGAAAGTGAGACCGAGATTCTGAGATCAAGTAATTTGTCCAGACTGGCCCACCCTCCTCTAAGGGACGGTTGCAGGAGCACGAGGGTTGCATTCAGCCTGCCAAGTCCCTGAAGTCCCACCCCCCAGGCTGCCTTGTCTGCGACGTCCCCTTTGGAAGGTTCCACTCAAGTTAGTCTCCAGGACTAGACCCTCCTGGCCCCGAGCTTAAGAACCAGACACCACTTCCCAGCAGATCAGTGTTCCGTGGGAGCACAGGCGCCCTGTAGGCACCATTGAATTGCTAGGTGACAGCAGGAGAGGGCACCTCGTGTGGCCGCGATGACAGCGTGCCGGGGGTAGAGGTGTCCCCCCAGCAGGGGTGTGCTTTACTGCCCCAGCCCCCCCTCCTCCTCCCAGCGACCCTGCTGGTGTCACCCTCCACACTTGGACGAGGGGTGAGCGCCACACAACCTTTCAGAGTGGCTGCCTTTGGGATCATGCAGCTAGAAAGGTGCAGAGCTGGGCCAGAGATGTCTGTCTGTCTGTTTTTCTCTCCAATATCACAACAACTTAGAATGTTGAGACCATGGAAGGCACTTTGTAGAAGTTTTAAAAGTGTGTGTGTGTGTGTGTGTGTGTGCATACATACATGGTTGCATCTTAATTTATAGATAAAAACTAGAAATATATAATGTGTGTTGTGTCTTTCAGAAAATAAGACCTGTCTTGAGGGCTTATTAGGAGTACTAAATAACACAATATATGAAGACATCCTACAGGGTCCAGCCCTTAGTGTTTTCTAAATATACTTATAGATTCATCAGTTCAGTCATTCGTTGAATGTCCAGCATCGTTATTTCACAGATGGAAAAGCCCAGAAAGAGGCACTGACTTGCTCCGTGTCCCATGGAAAACTGATGGGGAGGGGGCAGCTGGGGTGAAGGTCTTGGCGGAAGCCTTTGATTTGAATCAGGTGGTGTGGGAGCTGGACAGGAGCGGAGGGCTCCTGGACTTCCCTGTTTTTGAGTTGCCCCCCGTCCATCTCCAGGAGGCATGGTTGGGGGGGTCGAGCAGGTCCCCACAGCTGCTCCATGAGCGTGCCCGTCACATGCTTCTGCACAGTTCATCAGAATGGAGTTTAGCCCAGCTTAAGAAACATTTTTAATACCTGGTCTAGCCCAGTGGTTCTCAACTGGTGTGAGTTTTACCTCCCAGGGGACGTTTGGCGATACCTGGAGGCATTTTGGGTTGTCACACCTGGGGAGTGCTACTGGACGTCCTGCAACACCCAGGGCAGCCTCCCCACCCCCGAACAAAGAACCATCAGCCCAGTGCTGATGGGGCCCAGGTCAAGAACCCTGTTCTGGCCTGGTGCTGTGCTGACGTGTGTGACCCCGGTCCTGGAGGGGGGTCAGCCACACGGCGAGTTAGGGGAGGGCGGGGCAGGGGCGTCTCACTCCCACTGTCAGGTGCATACGTACCCCCCGGAGGGGTCTTGTTAAAACATGGGCCCTGATACAATAGGCCTCCAGTGAAGCCTGAGAATCTGCATTTCTCACCCTCTCCCAGGAGGCGCCCAGGCTGCAGGTCTGTGAATTGCCCTCTGAGTCGTGGTGTCCTGGCCACAGGGCCTGTCTGGCACTCTCTCCGCTGCACCAGTGTCCTGAGAGCCTGTCTCCAGTGCTGTCCTCACCCTGTTCTCCTTCTCTCGTCCTAGGGTCCTAATTGCTGTTCTCCTTCTCTCGTCCTAGGGTTCCCTGGGCCTGCCGGGTCCCCCTGGGAGAGACGGCAGCAAAGGCATGCAGGTACGTCTGTTCCCACAGGGCAGCACCGGGCTTGGGACCTCCTGTCAGAGTCCCCTGTCCCCGAGTGGGGTGGCCTTTGCCAGGGCCAGACCTGAGCTGGGACTTGTTTGTACCAGGATCTTCCCAGGTCCCTGGAGGCCAGCCTGATAGTTATAACATCACCAGCAGCAGCCGTTGCCACCAGGCGTCTGCCACCTGTGTGTCCCTGGAAGCTGTTTTCTCACTTAGCTGACAGGCAGTCCTGCGTGGGAGGTCTTGTCCGATGCCTAGACCTGGAACCAAGTCGAGGTCCAAGCTGAGGGGCTCGGTTCCCAAGTCCCCAGTTCACAGCTCAAGGAGTCGGTGAGACCCCAGCAGCAGCCCGCATGGCCAGCCGGCCTCCCTCTGGGGGGCACCCCGACTCCACCTCTGCACCCGCAGCCTCTGAGTTGGAACATACTCTGGGACCCCAGGCAAAATGTGACCTCGACTCAGCCGGGTCAGTCTGATCCAGGACAAAGGGGCCCTCTTCTCCAGCAAGAACCCAGTGGGAACCGGCTCGGGTTCTTGGCGGCCCCTGATGGGCACGCGAGCCGCTATGCTTGCTCCACTGTTCTGTCTCAGCTGAGTTTTGTTGGACCAGCAGCAGGAGTGGGTGGGGATTGAGGTGATGAACACCCGCAGTGGAGATCAGCTCCTTTGCTTGTAGAAAGTGTCTGGGGGAGCTGGGTCTCAGCTCACCGGTGGCTACATCATTTCCGTGCCGAGTTCTAGTTCCAGGAAGAGATGCCCCGGGTGCCTGGGCCTGTGTCCGCCGGGTTGTGACCACACGCTATTCTGTGTGTGCAGGGGGAGCCGGGGCTGCCTGGGGAGGTGGGCGTGCGGGTGAGTGTTGCTTTGAGTTATTCCTCTCATGCTCCTGGTGCACAGATCTTGATGCAAAACGAACTTTTTGGGTAACATTTCCTTAGGTGTAGAGGTGATGCCCAAATGGGTTCCCTACCTGCGCTGCTTATGCACCACACCCGGGCTCGTGTGTGTATGTCCACACATGCGTGATGTTTCCTGAAGGCTTACGGAAAATGAATCGTACCGTACTCTGCCATCTATCTTTTGTAACGAGAGGCGCATCTTTCCACACCAGTACGGATCGACACCACCCATTCTCTTGATCAGTGCGTGTTATTCCATCATATGGATGTGTCCTAATTGACATAGCTTTTCCTCTATTTGTGGCCCTCAAGGTTATGTCTAATTTCTTCTGTTTTTCCCTAAAATCAGTAAATGCACACACATGTGTGCACGTGTACGCGTTTCTCTTACGTATACTGTATTTTTATTTCAGTAGGCTAGATGACAAAAATTGGGATACCTTTGGCTGAGGAAAAGAACATTTTAATTTTAATAGATTTTAACAGCTATTGCCCATTTAGTAGCCTAGAAATCATAGCAACCCACGGTCCGGGCAGCAGAGGGGCCTCCAGGCCCTGCAGACTCCCGTTGGGCTTTGTCAGGACGCGTCTGGGCTGTGCTGGCCCCACGGCGAAGTGTGAGCGATGCGCTGAGGGAATCAGTCATGTGACCGGGAGCTGTGCACATGTCCTGGCTAGATCCTGGGGTGGCCGTGGGCCGCGGGGCACGTGGAAACGAGACAGCCGCACTGGCCTTATGACGGCTCAGCACACCGTTTCCTGTTCCTCAAAGCCGAGCAGAGTTGCATGTGAATCCTGGCTCCACCAGGCAGGGCATGGCACGAGCTCTGCGTGGGGCAGGGAGCAGTGGAGGTGGAGGGGTCTCTCGGGGAGACCTCGTGCAGGCGGCACGTGGTGGGTGAGAAGCAGCCCTCTCAGCCCTGAACGTGGTTACCGACAGAGTGTGGCCTCTGCTCCTGCCTCTTCTTGCCATTCCCAAACCTTTTTTTGTGAACACGCTTCTGCAGGGACCCCAAGGACCTCCTGGACTTCCCGGACCTCCCGGCCCCGTCGGAGCTCCTGTAAGTAGAGGCAGCTGTGTGGAGGGGGCTCTGTCGCCCCTGCCAGGGACTGGGACCCAGGCTCTGACAGGTCCTCATCCCGCATCTGTACACGGAGGACATGGCAGCGAAGCATGGGTGACTCTTCTTAGACCAGAAATGCTTACATGTTATGGTACTTAAAGGATCTCTTAGCGATCACGTTTAAGTGCACGTTCCCAGGGCCCCATTCCCAGCTAAAGCAACAGGTTTGTGTGGAGCCCAGGAATCTGCATTTTTACCCAGCAGCCCAGGTATTTCTGACACTTGACCTAAAGAAGCCATTTTTACCAATCTGTCTAGTCAGCCGCTCCAGAAGGGAGTGGAGTCTTTATTATAAATTTTCAGCCCCTAGAACAGTGCCAGACACATGGGATGTTTGGTGACCAAGTGCCCCATGAATAAACCGATGAACAAGTAGATATGGTATATAGTGAGCAAAGTGTCTTCTTGGGCTTCTAACCTTGTTTTTGGTTCTTGTTAAGAAAGATTTGAGATGATCTCCAAATGAAAGAAGCAGTGTTAAAGGTCCTTTTCAAACAAGGCAACCTGCGTTGCCTCAGGGGCATTCAAAACCTCTGACCTCTGTGTATCTGGCCAGATTATTTGGATGGAATTAGAATGGCCTGTATATCCAGCTGCCCCCAAAGGCCTAAGTGGTCCGCAGACCCTCTGCCTTCTGGGAAGGCATCCTGTGTTCTGGCCCTGTGCCTCTTCTCCAGGCACCAAAGATGTATGTATTATTCCTGGGATCCACAAGCAGGCCTGGGCAGTCTGCCCCCTTTAACTTCTTTTTCTTAGAGCATCCAGGAAGGGAGAGGAGAGAGAGGGGACACAGGGCATTCACCTAGTAACACAGGACGTACTCAGGCCTCTCCTGCAGGGCCATGCGCCAAGCTGCATTCCTGCCCGGGAGAAGCCGTGCTTCCACCAGCGGGGGTGCTGGTGACCCAGCATCTCACTGCACACCCTACACATCTCAGAGGAGCACACACGTGCATTCTGATCTCTGCACTGTAGTGTGGGGCAGTGGCCTTCAGGTAGAACTTCTGCAAGATTCTCGTGCAAACCAAGGGATTGATGTAGCCATTCCTTGGCTCACTTATTCAACAAGTGTTTATGGACATCAGGCGGCAGCTGCCCTTCCAGACCGTGGGGTGCGGCACTGAAGGAAAGGAGGCGCTGCCCTCATGGGGCTGCCATTCCGCTTGGGGGAGGCCACAGATGTGTCCTGTGGGACTGAGTGCTCGAGGAAAGTGAAGCCTGGTGAGGAGGATGGACGGTAGGCGGGCGGGGCAGGGACTGTAATTTGAATCCTGTGGTCAGAGAAGCCAACACCTCGGCTGGCGTTTCCATGCATCTGCTCACAGAGGGGAGGGAGTCCTTAGTGCAGGTTCTAGGTGTTGCTCCTGAGGAAGGTAGGGTGGATGGAGGGTGGGGCAGCGGCCCTGTCCCTGGGGGAGGTGGAGGACTGTGGCTTAAAGGGGCCCAGAGTCTCCGGTTCAGTGTTGGGCTGCTCCGCCATTCCATGATCAGACGGAATCACAGGCTCTGGGTGGCAGCGGGGACTGACTCCAAGGCCACCTTCCTGCGACTGACCAGATGAGCTCAGGGACCAGGGTGGGTTCAAGTCTTAACAGGGAGGACCTTGATGACCCAGGCGGGGGGACCAGCCCCGGGAGCTCACGCCTCACGCAGCGGGGGACCCAGATCGCTGCCCCGGCCTGAGGGGGGGAGTGCAGGCCGCTGTGCAGAGTGAGTCTGCATGGGAGGCAGACCTTCACTGCCATCCCAGGCAGGCAGGCTGCCCACGGGCCTCACACTCAGCCCGGAGAAGCTGGACGGGGCTGTCCTGTTACTCAACTCATCTTCCCCTCTTCCCCAGGGTCTCCATGGAGAACGAGGTGAAAAGGGAGCCCAAGGAGAAAAGGTATTTCCAACCTGTTTCAGTCAATCAGTGCAGCTTTCCATAGACAGCGTGTGTGTGCACGTGTGTGTGCGTGCGTGCGTGCGCGCACTGGCGGGTGAAGCCCGGTGCAGAGGAGGCATTAGTTTCCCAGCCTTCTGAACGTAAGGTATGGGCCCAGAATGCTGTGGGCTCGGTACCTGCAGGGGCTGCAGTCCCCTTGCAGAGACAGGATTTCGGGTTTCCTGGCCAGAGAGGTTTTTGAAAGAGCCTTTGGATCCGGACTCAGTTCCGGTTGCTGCCATGGACTCACATCTCCCTCGGCAAGTTGCACAAGTTCTCCACACCTCGATTACCTGACTCTCCCACGGAGGGAGGGAGCATGGTGACAGCTGTGGCCTTGGGGACCCACGTTTAGCCTCATGCATCAAGTGGTGTGACCTGACCTCAGCTGAGACTTGTAAACGCACGTTGCCACCGAGGTGACGTGGTCAGGGCGGGCTGAGGCTGGCCATGCCTTCGTAGTGAGGCCGCCGGGTCACAAGTAATCCTCAGACCAGATCCTTCTATGGGTGCTAAGGCCGTAGAAGGCTCGGTGTTCTGCTGGGTGGGGGTGAGGACCGCATATCCCCCCTGACCTCGCCAGACAGCAGCTGGCGTCGAATTCGCAGGAATCCCAGGCCCATCTGTTCATGGGGCTCCTTCAGATCAAGAGCTAGAAACTGGCCATGTTCCAGATCCTTTTTCAGCAGCTACCCTGTTCCATCTTCCTAGAGTACATGTTACTAGTTTTATAGGGAATGTCTAAGTTATTAAGAAACTTAATTTTATTTCAGTATATTTGGAAAATAGGGAAAAAACAGCCTCTAATTCCACCATCCTGCTACAACTGCGGTGGCCAAGTCCCTGTAGGACTTGTTCTTGTGTGTCCCGTGTCTTCCTATATAGTCACACGTGACATGTTCTGCTTTGCATCCGTCTTGTCTCTTGTTCCTGCATGGAGCCTCTCCCCAACATATGCTGCTGTAGACTTTTACGATTTATCTTAAATGGCTGCACAGCGTCCCATTGTGTGACTAGACCGTGATTTATGTGCCCGTTCCCCTATTATTGATCACTTAGGGTTTTTTTCCAGTTTTTCATGATTAAAAACACTGCTTTGGTGACCATTTTTGCACCGATAGCTTTATTTTTCAAATTTAGGATGGTTTCCTCAGGCTGCTCCCCCAGAAGGGAGGCTCCAGTCAAAGGAAATGAATGTGTTGTGTGGCTCTGGAAACACGTGGCCCCGAGGCTTCCCAGAAGGCTCCTCAGAAGGAAGGAGGGGGCAGAGGCTAGCATAACGCCCCACCTCAGCTCCAAAGCATGGTTTCTGTTTGTGTGGATATTAAATTTTAATCACTGTAGCTTAAAAAGTGAAATACCTTACCCCATGGTCATTATGAGTTGCGTCTCTTGGTTCTTTTGAGAGATTTCATGTGGCTCCGTGCATTTGGTCACAGGTAGAGCGCCCCTCTGTGGCCCCCTGCTCCTTCCCTTTATAAGGTAGAGTCTTGAAAGTGACACTTGGGATAACTGAGGATCCAGGCACAGGGCTTGATGGGCAGCTCTGGCGCACGAGGGAACAAGGTTCTCATTTGAAAGGCCCCGTGGGAACAGGCAGGGTTTGGGGAACGGACCCGGCAGTAGGGCTGAGCTCCAGACCAGCAAAAGGGACCCTGAGACTCCATGGTCAAAGTGCGTGCGTGGCCGGCTCACCAGTGATTCTGGCCAAAGGCCCAGGTGCGCGGACACCCCCCTGGCTGTCGCCTGTAGGCACAATCAGAGACCCAGGCCTGTGCCCTGGCCTCCAGGCCTTCAGTGTCCCACCAGCCATTACTGAGTGCCCAGTGCCTCACGTCCTGTGCTGACGGTGGCAGCGCCAGTGAAGACAGGACAGGCCCTGCTTTCGAGGCCCCAGGAGTTCAGTGGGCCACACGGATTCACAGGGTCAACTCACTTTGTGGTCCTGTGAGGTGTGCAGTGCCCAGTGTACAGCCTGGAGCGTGGACAGCCCTCCGTAGGCCTTGGCCAGACCAGTCAGTGAATAACAGGTGAGTCCTGTGTCCTCAGACCAGACCCCCCCATAAGAAGGATAACTGGTGAATCGAAGGTGTGGGAACCGAAGCAAAGGACAGTAGCGTGGACACGGCTGGGTCGTGTAAGGACAGGAGGTGGATGCAGGCCCCCAGTAGCTCCGGGACCTTGCATCAGATCCACGTGCAGTACTGACACAGCACTGCAGGGCACAGACACCCAATGCTTGATCCCCTGGGAAGGGCTCCCCACACAGAGGGGTCAAGGCTGTGGCTTTGCCGCTTGCCTGAGGCCCGGGGCTGGGCCAAGCCTGCCGTCACAGCATCTGAGGACCCACGGGCAGGAGCTCGTGAGGGTCCCCCACCCGCAGAGGACTCTGCTTTGCTTCATGTGGGGACCACGTGCCGCCAAACACCCTGGGGTCCGGGAGACATGGGCTCAAGCCGCGCAGCACTGATGTGGAGTGTGCAAAAGGAAATTAGGAAGGGAAAGAAGCCTCCTTACTGGGCCTCAGTCCCCTGCATTGTAAAGTCGCGGGTGGGATCTGGATTGAGCCAGAAGCCTGTTCCCAGCCCTTGTTCGTCATCTGGTTCACACGCAGTGCCTGGGGTTTCCGGACGCACCTCCCACAAGTGTCTTCTGCCTCATGAAGGAATATGGAAGGAATCCTCCCAGTTGAAGCTATGTTTTAAGTGCTTTTTTTTTTTTTTTTTAATGTGCTGGAAAGGACCCAAAAAAGTAAAAGCATAACTTCAGCCCTTAAGAAGCATGCAGTCTGACTGGGAGCATGTGAAAAGTTAAGTTGATTCATCCATTCATTCCCCAGTCATGTACCCCGCCCCCAGCGCCCAGCTACAAATATTTTAAATATTTGTGTGACCTCCTCCAGCTCTCTGCTCAAGCGCCACTTCCTCAGAAGTCTTCCTCGGTCCCCAGGCCTGTCCCAGAGCTTGCACGTCCATGCACCTGGAGCCCCTGTGGTTTTCACCCTCATGGGTCACGTGTATCACATTTGTTTGCCTTTCACCCCCAAACACGCCTGTAGCCCCCTGGCAACTTGAGCACGCTGCTCACACCCTGTTCACCTCATACACCTCTGGGGCCTCACGCCCTGGGGTAGTACCTGACACGGAGCACCTGGCCAGGCCTCATCTACTGATGCGCTGGGCACCAGGTGAGGAGTGATGCAGGAGCCAAGGTCGGACTCGGATTACAGAGGACCTTCAGTAACAGGTGTGTGAACTTGGACTTCTTTAGAGATGCGTAGGGTGGATTTAGAAGATGCATCTTAGCACTTAGGCTTAGGTGAAGCCTCCAGAGTGGATGAGATGGTGAACAGGAAGCTGCATGGACCACGTCATGGAAGCCAGGAAATGTCACCGACAGAAAGCAGAGCAGGGACACTGCGCCGTCCGAAAGATGGTCTCCTGAGCTCCCTGGTCGCAGCAGTTTAAGCTGAGCTTCTGAGGAATTTGCATTGCCCGGGGTTTCAGTCGAGACTGAAGTACAGAGCTGAGGACTCTTCGTGGGCCTAGGGGGAGCCAGCTCTGCCCCATAGGAGCTGGGCCGGCCACTTGATGTACCGGAGCCTCAGGTTCTCATCTGCGGAATGGAAACATGCACAGCCTCCCTGAATCTTGTTGGAACCTTGGATGAGACCACAGAATCAGAGTGTCCAGCACATAACTGACACATCCACAAACATTCGTGTCTTTTCCCACCTGTGTTTCAGGGAAAACTCAGTCTGTACACTCAGTGCTTTGTTCTTCCCAAAGTTCTGTTTTGAGGTAACAGCCTTTTCCCATATAATGCTGGGCGGCTTGTCCATTAAGCTTTTGGAGTCTTAAGACTTTTTTTCCAGCCAAGAAACGCTGCATTCCTGTCAGTGTTCTAAATTATCAGATCTGGAAAGGACCGCAGATAACCCTGGAGATTTCCCGTTATTGTCCAGAAGGAGGAACTGAGCCCAGAGGCGATGTGTTTCCTGATGCAGCCCGTTGTAAGGCGAGCAGGTGCTGGAAACGTCTCACTCCCAATCTGGGCTTTCCCCGCAGGACACACGGGGCTGAACAGTCGACATTCCCCGGGGACTGTTTCTTCAGACCGGCCACAGCCCTGCCCCCTGCAGGCGCCACCTTGCAGGGAAGCTCGGGAAGTGGGGGCCCACTTGCAGGGGAGCCCCAGGAGAGGAAGTCCAGTCGGTGACCCATCAGCCTCAGTCTCCCCAGGCTGCACCAGGCAGCAGCATCGTGGCATAGAGGAAGCCCCGCACAGTGATTCTGGAGCCAGTCTGCCTGCGCCTTCAATCCTAGTTCTGGGATCTGCAAGCAGTGTGACCTTTGGAGAGTTTAGTTTAACTTTAACTCTGAGTCTCAGGTTTCCTCAGTGCTGAGAGTATCTATTATGTAAGGCTACCATGAGGATTAAATGAGTTAGTATCTGTAAAATGCTTAGAGCAGTGCCGGGCAACACATGCCATATTTATGGAGGGTGGGGAGTCAGAGAGAGAGAGATGGAGAAAGAGAGAGTATAGAAACAGCCCGACAGAGAAAGATGGGGGCGTGCATAACCTGAGCCCTGCGAGCTCAGCTTTGGGTCTGAACTCCGGCTCCCTTGCCGACTTTTCTCCGTGACCCTGGGGAGAGCTGGTTCCTTCTCTGCACCTCCGTTTCCCCATCTGTCAAACAAGAAGCCTGGGCTGCATGATCTCTTAGGCTCCTTTCCAGTCCTTATATCTGATGAGTACTTAAAACAGCTTATTTTCTCGTGAACCTCTCAGATTTCTTAAATCAGCAAGAAGGAAGTTTCCATCTCCCCTTGAGACAGGCGCATCCCACTGCTGGCTTGGCCAGACGTGGAGCTGGGCCAGAGAGAGCCAGTGGCCACGCATCGCTAGGCCACCTCCGTCAGGCACGTGGCAGGGCCTTCTCTGGGAGGTGGGGGCCGGGAGTTAGCCCTTGCTTCAGGCATCTTCCAGAAGGTGCCTTGCAGGCGCAGCGAGGTGTGGAGGCACGAGCACCTCCTAGTGACTGAGGGGCAGTGAGGCCCGAATGGGTTGTCCAGGGGCTTTTGGGCTTGGGGCAGTTGGCAAATGGTACAGTGTATCTAGTTAGTCACAAAGAGAGGAGTCATCTCCCTAGGGGCCAGAAGTTGGACACAGCGGCCCCGGCTCTTCTACCTGGAAACCGTGCTTCCTACACAACTTCGGGTGGGTGAGTGTGGCCGTCGAGCTCCTGAGGCCCCAGGGAGGACGTTCCAGGGGTCCTGCCCACCCTGGTTTGGCACTAGGGAAGCCCAGGCCTCGGGGGCTGGAGTGAAACGGTCAGAGCACCAGCTTTGGAATCAACAGGACCAGTCTTACCCTGGCCCTGCCTCTGTCAGCTCTGGGACCTCACACCAGCTTCTAGTCTCTCTGACCTGTGTCCTTATCTAACATTTAGAGGTAACACCACCTGTCTCAGGAAGTGACCCTGAGGATCCGACGAAATTAGTTGCAAAAGCAGCTACAGGACTCGACACCCGGTAGGCACCCCCTGAACGTTTAACGAAAGGGAGTGGGAGTTTTGAAGGGACTGTGGCCATGGTGCATCCCGCCCACACCAGCCCCCAACTCTGTCTTACGGTGAGTCGTCAGTAAGACCATGGCCTTCAATCCACGTAGCTCTGGAAGGGCTGGCAGTATTGCCCACCAGGTGTCACTGGGATGAGTATTTGTTGACTTTCTCCTGTGTGCTGGGTGCATGTGGTTAAATCTTTATGGAGCAAGTACCCAGTGGAGGAAGCACACCACACACCCGCTCCTGCGTTAAATGTGCGGAGGGACACGGAGATTTCAGGGTCCTCAGGACTAGGCAGCCTAGATGGCAGGGGCTGTGGGCGGGTTTTGTGCTTTAAGCGGGTTGCGTGTGACCTCTGCTGTCGGAGACCTAGAACAGCAAGTGGACCTGGCCTGGGGGAGCCCCCGCCCCCCGCCCCCTGCCTTCACTGCAAGCCCCCAGGATTCAGACAGTGAATACCAGATCTTCCCCTCTTGAGCTGTGTGAGCCAGGATGGCACACTTAATCTCTGAGACTCAGTTTCCTTTACTGAAAGCAGGGACAGTGTGTCATAGGGTTGATGTGAATTTTAAAGGAGATTGTGTTCAGCTCCTGGTACCCAGAAGATGCTGCAGACACGGATTGAGTCTGCTTTGATTTGCATATTCCAGGCTTCTGGTGGGCTGTGCTCGTGCTAGTTTGAACGCTGACCCCACTCTTCCCTGTGACTTCCGCCCCACCTCCTGTCCCAGCAGGGCTCGGAGGGTGTTGCAGTTAAAGACCCGCTCGGAATGCCGTCTTCTGTCTTCCTGCTCCGTCGCCATCCACATCGCTCTGCCTCTTTGTCCCTTGGCTCATCTCTGTCCCTCATCCGTCCTCTCCTGCTCATTCCCTCCCTCTCTCATCCCCTGCTCCTGGAGGCACACACCTATCAGCACCCCAGTTGCATCCCTCCTGCCCCACTCTCTGTGTGCTGATCAGGGAGAGAGACCGCCGATGCCACGTCCAGCCGAGCCCGAGCCCTGCACCCTGCAGCTGTCCTGAGTGGCAGCTGGGAGAAGTCTCGCCTCCGGGCTCCACTGACCTTGATGAGTAAGCGCAAGGCTGTTAAGAAATAGGGACTTGGGCTGCGAGGTAGGACTTGTGAAACAGTGCCTGGTCAACACTCCTTCCTTTGCTGAGCCCTGTGGAAGTGCCCCGGGGGACGTTCAGTAGGCTGGCCCGCCACGAGGAGAGCTCTGGAATGGAAGTCCAGAGGCCTTGACTTCAGTCCTGGCTCGATTGCTAAGTTTCTGTGTGACCTTGGACAAGCTCTACCTCCTAAGGTTGTCAGTTTCCTCCCCTGTAAAATGAGGGGGTTGGCGTTCTTGCCAGATCAGCTGCTCTGGGAATCAATGGAAGAGATGCTTGGGGTCCTCTAGGGGCCTCTGCTCAGACCCCATGGGGTGGTAGACATAGAAGATTGAGGGTCAGGGGAATCCAGGTTCTGGTGCCAATGCAGTCACACCTCACTGGGGTAAGTGGCTTACATCAGGGCCTCCGTTTCCTCATCAGAGTCATCCTCAAACCTGCCAACCCCATAGCGTTCGGAGGAAAAGAAGATGCAGTAGCACACGTGGAATCACTTGGCAGAGGGAGAAACTGCAGGCAGCTCTCCTCTCTGTTCACCCCGAACTTCGTGTGATGGAGAGACTTTAAAAGAGTTAATATATGAGTGCTTGAAAATAGAAACGCGTACATCATTGTTCCAGGATTTTAAAATCATTTCTGAAAGCTAGGAAATATATATGGTTAAGTTTACATAGATGCAGAGTGGAGGGAAACCACAATGCAGCCTGCAGAGCAGGAAGAGGTGCTGGAACAACCCTAAGTCTAAGTCAGTGGATTTGGGGAGTCAAGGGATCCACGGACAGTTGTCAGCGATTAACTGAGGCCCCGCACTTAGAGCGGCAGAGTTGGGCATCTCCTCCCCTGACCTCGGCTTGAACTGTCCAGTGGGAAGCATCAGTTTTTGCCCCCAGATTGAGAGAAAGAAGCCCACCCCCTTGCCCTGCAGTCACCAGAGGTGGGCTGGGTATACAGTCAGCATGCTCAGGCAGGCACCCAGGACCAGCAGAGCAAAGATGAGCAGAAAACCAGGAATCTTCACTTATTCAAAACAGCATCCTGAAAGACACGCCAACATTAAAACAACAAAGAAGGGGGGCTTCCCTGGTGGCGCAGTGGTTGAGAGTCCGCCTGCCAACGCAGGGGACATGGGTTCGTGCCCCGGTCCGGGAAGATCCCACATGCCGCGGAGCGGCTGGGCCCGTGAGCCACGGCCGCTGAGCCTGCGCGTCCGGAGCCTGTGCTCGGCAACGGGAGAGGCCACAACAGTGAGAGGCCCGCGTACCGCAAAAAAAAAAACAACAAAAAAGGAAAGAAAGAACTTAAGAAATAAAGTTATAGGGAAGTAGAAGGAGAGCTCAGAATCCTTCCCTTGTGCAGTGCTGCATCATTCAGTCGTGTCAACCGGGGCCACACTGCCTCTCCAGGCTGGGCTCCGGGGACACAATAATGAAAAGAGTAAACCCAGCCCGTGTCCTCCTGGGGGACGGGAGAGAAGGGTGGTCACGTGGAGAATAAATGTGAATTGGATTAAGAGCTGTGAGGGAGACACATATGAGACCATGCTGGGGAAGAACGGGACATGGAATCCGGACTAAAAGGCCAAAGGGGTGACGTTTACATGAGCCCTGAGGGCACGGAGGAGCAGCAGAGAGCGGAAGCATGGCCCTTGGAAACGAGAGAAGCTGCTGTGATGGAGGCACTGCAAGAAGGAACCTGGGCCGCTGGAGGCTGTGCCGTAGGCTGTGGATACCAGCATGAACCCACCTTTTGGAGGGTTCTCTCTCCATCAGCCGAGCTCTTAGGGCCCGGCTGGGAGGAGGACACTGGACCCGGCGAGTCAGCCACGAGGGGAACACACCAGCATCACAGGCATGGCTTGGAGGGGAACACTGGTATTTATCCAGTGGCCGTCATAAGCGGGCGCTTTAGATAAGTCACCTCATTCCTTAGTCATCTGTATCTTTCAAAGAAGGGATAATTTTCATCCCCAGGAAACACAGTCAACAGAAATGTCTCAGAGAGGTGAAGCAAGTTGCCCAAGATTCCAGAGCTAATAAGAGATTCACACCTGTGTGAACGTAAGCTGATGGGTGGAGGTTGTGTGGACAGTAGCCCACTGTGCTCCAGCAAATTAACTCTTAGGTCTGTACCATGCACTGCGAACAGTGGACGTTTATACACACTTCCTGGGTGGATGAATGATGTGTTAAATGTGTCCACAGTTTTATGAGCTGCGTTACAAGCCCCGTGCATTTATTATTTTTTTTGACCCCCATGTAGACCCATGAGATAAGGAGTCAGTGTGGTTCAGAGAGGCTGTGTGGTCTTCACTTGGTCACAGATTTAGATGAGAAGCAGAGATGGGAATGTGTTTTCCCTGACCTTTAACTTATGCTCCTTGACCCCCAATACACATAAGCTCTCGGCTGCCGTGTGTGTGTGTTTGGCTCTCCTGGTGCCTCGTGGAGAACAGAGCATGCGCGGGAGCTAAGGGCCTTTGCTTGCCTTTCCTCTTTTATGACATTGACCCCGGGGATGTCCTTCTGTTGTTCATTTCTTCTCTTTCCTTCTTTTGCCAGGGGGAGAGAGGCCTGGATGGATTCCCCGGGAAGCACGGGGACACTGGAGAGCAGGTAGGCAGGCATTGGCTCCGGGGGCCGGCCGGGACTGGGGCCTGTGCAGAGCTCGTAGAGCCTGGGGGCTGTGGCCTTTGTCCTACTCGGCTGGGGGTTCCAGGAGGGTTAGCGACCAGCCCCCAGCTTACGGCCACACGTGGACTCCTCCACGCCAGAGTGGAGGGATTCCAGAGAACACACCACGTTAAATCCATTCTCACCTCAGCAGTACGACACGTGATCATTAACGTAACGGCCATGGGCGACGCGCACGTGTTCAGAGTGCTGTATTCAGTGCAGTCCTGTCCCCGAGAGTAAAAGGTTACTAACAGCCCTAATGCTCATCAATAGATACAGGAGAATAATATAAAATTAATGTGGAAGTTAATAGAGCTTCTGATGTCCTGATGTGATATTCTCTGAGATACACTGTTAAGTGGAAAATAAAGGCAAGTGTAGGATGGCGTGGGAAGATGCATCTGTGAGTCCAAAGGGGACCACATGGAGGTGGCATTGGGTTAGTTGAGGAAGAACTTTCTAGCAATAAGTGCAGTCTGGGAAGCCTTGTCAAAGGGGCCCGGTGCCTTCTGGGGAAAAGGCCAGGTACAGATTTGGAGGTGCAGTGACCTCAGCCTCTTCCGTCTCCACTGCTGCCCCTGATGGCCTCTGTTTCCTTCTTTCCTCCAGGGAAGACCCGGCCCTCCTGGCGTGCCAGGGCCCCATGGAGAAAAGGTAAGCCAGGCCCTGGGGTGACAGGTGGCTCTTGACAAGCAGGTGTGTGAGCTGAATGAATCAGGGCCTGGCGGGGGTGTGTTGGATCGCCCAGGCTGGAGTTCTGGGAACAGAGTGCAGACAAAGGTGGTGAGTCAGGCATTAGAACTCAGCCTACAAGAAATTTCTGGTTATTGTACTGAAACATTTTTTTCTACTTTTAGGAATAAAAATCTATTTAAAAAACAAACAGAAATCCCTATTCTATAACATCCGGACATGTTAAAATTTCGTGCTGCCCTTAAAAGGCTTTTTGTTCTAACGCAGAATATGAACAAGCACAGAAGAAGACCGCACAGACGCCTTTTCCTCTCTCCTTTTCTCCTTCTCTCTCCTCTGCAACATTTAGTTGTTGTTGTTTTTTTAAACCAGAATTAAACTCCTGAAAATGTGCTAGATATTTCATAAATAAAATAAGGTTTTATCTCACCCTGCTGGTCATCTATTTTAGAGCATTTTCACAGCAAGGCTTAACTCACTGAATTTGCTGCTTAGGATTTCTTTATCTCAACAGAAAGAACTGCATGTAAAATTTCTTTGTAAACGTGCGGTGAAACCGTATGAAGGTAATAACCTTCCCAGGCATTCAGGGTCACAGAGGGAAACTAAGAAGGTGTGCTGTGTTCTGGATTATAGTGGGAGGAGTCATGAAATAGAGCCCTGCATTTGAGTACAAGAGAAAGATTTTCTTCCAGATCTTAGGCCCTTAGGAGATACATCAGACTTTGGGTCTGAGAGCAGCTAGGAGAGAGGCTGCGGGGGAGCAGGAGAAGTCCAGCTAAACCAAGGAGGGTGAGACGGGGGATGCCGCGCTTCTCAGCGTCACGCTGCAGGGTTCAGGTGAAGGTCACTGCCCTATCCAGACGAGTTCTCGCTGGGCACATGCTGAAAACAAAGGCAAAGAGAAAGGCTGCTCTCTGACTCTTTACCGAAGCAGACAGGTTATAGTCATAAACAAATAAAAAGATACACAAGCTAAAAAAGCCTCTGTTCAGGAAAGGTGGCTGGAGAGTATTGATCTCTTTCAAGCTTGCTCACTTGGGCTTCAATTCTAGCTGAGTTAATTATTCTCTCTCGAAGTATTTTTAGAGTTGAGATTTACATTGTTACGTTATCCTAGTGTCAGGGTTTTAATGTATTCTTGCAGTTCCTTGACAGGGGATGCTAAATCCTAAAATAAATAGTTTATTTCAAGTCCTGAAGAGGGAATGTGTCTTAAAGTTTGGATCTAGGTGACAGCTCTTTCCCAATACTGTGTGTGTGTGTGTGTGTGTGTGTGTGTGTGTGTGTCTGTGTGTGTGTTTGGCTCCCCCGATTGGTAAGCAGCTGAGTTGTACATTGCCTATTATGATGAATGCAGCAGAAATGGGAAGACGCGGTCAAGGGTCACGGTAGGAAATGGGGCATTCATTGGAAGAGTCGAGAAACCAGTGGTTCTCAGGTGATAGACTGTGTCTTAGCTCATTCTGAGAGAACATCACTGGGACAAATCTTAGCTGCTTTACAATTTGAGAAAGTCATTGGGACCATAGAGCTGACCTTTTAACCCCCCTAACTTTACAGATGAGAAAACAGAGGCCCAGAGAAGTAGGGTGTCTTGTTCAAGACGCCACAGTGGCTACAGACCAAGGTGTATAGATCTACCTGCCCGTACGATGATGTACCGCAGACCTCGGTATCGGGGATGCTCTACCTATTCTGTATTAAGAGTTTTAATGGATCGACTCCATGGTTATATTAGTTATCTTCTGCTGCATAACAAATCATCCTGAACCTGAGAAGTGTGGTCTCGCCCAGTTTCTGAGGGCCAGGAATCTAGGAGCGGCACGGCTGGGCTCCTGCGGCTCAGGGTCTCCCAGGAGGCCGAGCTGTCGCCAGGGTGTAGTTATGTCATCTGAAGAATCCACTTCCAAGCTCACTCACAGGGTGGTTGGAAGCCTCAGTTCCTTGGTGGCCATTGGCCTCATTACACGGTCCTCTCCCTAGGGCTGCTCACAGAAGTGGAAATCACTTCCCTAGAGTGCGTTGTGAGCTCTCTGAGACTGGGGTTTGGCAGGGGGAATCCACAGTCATGTTTTATAACCTCATCCTGCAGCAGTACCTATGACTTCTGCTGTGCGCTACTGGCCACATAGATGAGCTGTGGTACAGCGTGGTCCTGCACAGGATGTGAATCCCAGGAGGCAGGGGCCATCTTAGAGGCTGACTCCCCCAAGGGATAAAATAGATCTTTGAAAAACATGACACCCTCGTAGTGGAAAGAAAGCGATTCAAGGACAGACTAGCTTTTTCAGTGTCCTCATCTCTAAGGTAGGGTAGTATCTGAGAGGAAAAGATTTACTTCATGTCAAGTCCTTGGTACAAGGCCAGGCGTTTAAAAAGGATCCGATAACTATTAGCTATACATACACAATTCTTATGGATGGACTATAGGATCTTAGTTTTCCTTAATAATGGTTTAATACATTTGATCTCATAGTCTGTAACGTTACCTGTGCAAGTGAGAAAACATGCGTTGATTAATTGATTTCATAACTATCATTGAAATTCACTTCTGTGGTGTAATGATGATGAGAAATGCAATGATGAAGACAATAAAAATAAATGTAATAATGAGGCAGGGTGTAAATAAAAGAAGAAAGAGGGCTTCCCTGGTGGCGCAGTGGTTGAGAGTCCGCCTGCCTCCCGGTACCCCAAAAAAAAAAAAAAAAGAAGAAGAAAGATACAGTTATGAACCTCAAAAGATTCATTATTCAGCCACATAATGCTTTCTCTCTCATTTATATATTATATATATTTATGTATATATTTTATATGTATCAATATTTATATATATTATATTTTGTACATTTAAGACGGCCACACAACAGTATTACAGTATAGTTCAGAATGTCTTCTAACAATCATATTAGCAAAATATTAATGAGGTTTGGGGGAGTGTAGGGAAAAAAGACTCCTGCTTGGGAGAGTTGAAGCAGGCTCATGGGGGAATGGAGAAGACACACCCGAGCTGGGTTCTGATTGCGTGCAGCTGGGCTTGCGTCCAGGTCATGGAAGTGTGTGGAGAGGGTATAGGGTGATAAAGAGTGCCGTGTGTGAGCATGTGTGTGCACCCGTGTGTATGTGGGTGGTGGCGTCATGGAAAGGAAAAGCGAGAATGGAAACACGTGTCTGAGGCAGGACCCGGTTATTGCATGTGAGAAACAGAAAGACAGGTACAGCAAGGAAAATCCACACTCGTTAACTCTGTACTTGCCACACACCTTTGCTGTGTGGCTAAAAACTGCTCTAAAAATAGTCTGTTTAAAAAGACATTCTTAATTGAGGTTTTAGAAAAACACCTGATGCTATGTAAAGAGACGTGAGTTTTTCCAAGTCTAAGAAAGCAGTGGGACCATCAGAATTGTGACCGCACCAGTCAGAGGAAACAGGTCCTGTCCATAAGATAGAACCTCAAATGCAATGAAGGGTGACAGACGTGCCCTGAGTCCTTCATTCTTACTCCTCGGCCTTAAGGTTTAATAGATGCTTTCCTATTTATCCAGCAACTCATTTACTCTTTGCCAACTTACTAAACAGTAGTTTTTCAAGGCTTCCTGTGCTCCCTGAGCGAGCCTCTAGGGAAAATGCAGTCATATCTCCAAGCTACATGTGGGAACATTGGCTACAAGCAGTGTCCTCGTTTTAGCTCTAGGGCACTAGGGTAATAACAGTGAAGATTTTTCTGTCGACAGATGTGCCCAATGTAGAACCAAGATGTAGCCCACGCTCTGGAAAACCTGACCTAGCCACAGCCATCAGAGCCTGGCGGTAAGGCAGAAGGAGGCAGAAAACAAAACTTCTGTACATCATGATCTGGTGAAAATGGACAGGCCTTATCACAGCGTCTGTGGTAGTTATTACTTGCTAAGTACTTACTGAGCGCTGACCATGTGCTGAACCCGTGACCGGGCACAGAGGACGCACCATAGGGTGTAACCACTCTCTCGATGTGCGTAGTGCAGAGCCTGCTACGGGCAGGTGCTCACTGGAGAGTGGAGCAAGGGATGCTCTTGAGCAGGAAAGTGGTGGGAAGAGCGCCAGCCAGGTCTAGGCACTGGGTACATAAGTGAGAGCAAGGCTCCTACAGCCTTGATGCAGAGATATGAATGAGACAGAACACTTGCGATTGTTAAGTCAGCCAGCCCACGTGATGGCATGTGTGCTGGAGCACAGAGAAGGAGGTGGTCCCGAGGACTTGCATGGGTAAGCAGGGGCCTTTGGGGTGTGGGAGCCCGCAGGAGCAGGTGTCACAAAGTACCCTCTGTTAACATGACCGTCTCCAGGCCCGTCCGTGTTCTGCAGACGGCATTATTTCATTCTCTTTATGGCTGAGTGATGTTCCATTGTGTATACGTGCGGCATCTTCCTTATCCATTCATCTGTCGATGGACATTAGGATGCTTCCATGTCCTGGCTATTGTAAACAGCGCTGCTGTAAACATTGGGGTGCATGTATCTTTTTGGATTAGAGTTTGGTCTGGATATATGCCCAGGAGTGGGATTGCTGGAGATTATCATATTAAGTGAAGTAAGTCAGAGAGAGAAAGACAGATATCATATGATACCACATATTTGTGGAATCTAAAAAAAAAAATGATACAAATGAACTTATTTACAAAACAGAAATTGACTCACGGATACAGGAAACAAACTTATGGTTACCAAAGGGGAAAGGGGGGAGAGATAAATTAGGAGTTTGGGCTTAACAGATACATACTACTATCTATAAAATAGGTAAACAACAGGGCCTACTGTATAGTACAGGCAACTATACTCAATATCTTGTAATAACCTATAATGGAAAAGAATCTGAAAAAGGAAGTGTATATATATATATATATATATATATATATGTACACACACACACACGTGTGTGTGTGTGTACATATATATATATATATATATATATATATATATATATATATATATATATATATATATATATATATATATATATATATATATATATATATATATATATATATATATATATATATATATGTACACACACACACACGTGTGTGTGTATGTATGTGTATGTATATGCACAAAGGGAACAAAGTACCCTCTGTTGGAACGTTTGTCATTTCTCCGCAGGGCGCCATGGGGCCTGCAGGACCTGCTGGGGTACCGGGCTCGGTGGTAAGTGATGCAGTCACCAGTGGTTGGAATCACGGACTCAGATACTGATAGGACTGTGTAGTTGGGAGAGTTGTTGCCTCTGAGAATGAGGCGGGACTGTTCTGATGACACGAGCTGGATACAAGGCTTTGCCCGCTGAAAATGGGGTAAAGTCAGAGGCGAGTCGGAAATTGCTGCTTCCCAGCATGCCGTGCGCCTACGCGCCATGCAGTGGAGCGAGGGGGGCGATTAGGAAAGTGCCACCGGCTTTGCTGACGTCTGGTTTATCCCTCAGGTGCAGAGAGAGGGCCTGAAGGGCGAGCAGGTAAGAGGGACGTGGGTCCTCCCATCGTGGGGCTTTAGGTGGTGGCAGAAATAGGAAGGCCACCGGCGCGGGGTGACACTGCTTGCTGAGCTCAGGTGGAGCCCTTCAGAGACAGGTCAAGTTATCTCTGCCAAGAATGCAGATTCCCACCCTGGGTCCCCTTTGGGAACTTGGGAAGAAAACTCTGAGTCAGCAAAGGGTCATGCATGGGTGGTGGCCCGGGGCATAAGGACGGGGAGTCATGACTAATTCTGGCTTGTCTTGTGTTACCAGGGAGCCCCGGGACCACGAGGTCACCAGGGCCCTCCTGGGCCACCAGGCGCTCCGGTAAGTCATCCCTCCCCAGCCCGGGGTCCACACCTCTAGGTCTGGAAAATCATAACCATTCTCGCTTCCGAGCTCTGCGTTATTTCAGAAGCTCCTCCCTTTGCCCTGAGTGATGGGGGTTGTTGTCAGCATCTAGCACAGGAGGAAACTGGGCCTTGGAGACTGCAATCACTGGGCACGGATCATGCAGTGAGCAAGTGTGGAGCTGGACTTGAAGCCCAGGCAGCCCGCCTTCAGGGCTCCCGGTCCCAAACATGCCAGGATTGGGGTTTCTGGTGTTCAGTCTGCGGTTTCAGTTTCCCTTCAGATAAAATGGAATAAAAACATTGGACACTTCAATGCCAGTTGAATCATCTCCAGTGCACACTTGCTTTTCACATGTTTCTGATTAACACTGACTTTGCAGTGGTTTGGAACACTTCAGCCTTTGGTTTCTCCCTCTGTTAAGAAATTAATGATATGTAAATAACCATTCAAAGGGACTCTGTGATCATTTTTGATGTGAGTTCAGATACTCAGGATAATTAATAAGAATACAGTAAATTCCACAGGTCAGTGATTGGACCTTTGCTCCTCCTGGTAACATGCCTTTGCTTCTTTCAAATGACTGTTCTACTGAAGGAAATAAAACAACTCTTATCTTGAAATGTCCATAAATCAGATCTATAATTGGATTTATGATAAGGCCCATTCCTCATTAGGATAAATGTATATGTTTTTGCTGGGACAAAACTAGAAGAAACTTAGAAAATGTTTTTAATTCCAGTATAATTAGAACAATTTCACATCGAAAAGTTCAGGTCAGAAAAGCTCCCTTCTGTCTCGATAACCTTAGATACCTTGCTTAACCTTTCCAAGGCTTGGTTTCCGGAGCTCTCCGCCATTGTTACAACTGTTGAGAGATTTAAAGTAGATAATGCAGTGTGCTGTCGATATTTAGCTCTCCGTGCATATATGCCCATGTAGTTCAGAGCATAACTGGCAAGTACTGACCATCTGTACTGTAGTATATTTTACATGCGGACATTTGCATGTTAAGTTTGCGAGGGTGACGTTGTTATTTTCCTGCTTTTACCGATGAAGACTTTGGTACACAGATACTGAGAAGCAAAAGCGAGCTTTGAACCCAGATCTGCCTGACAGACTAGCCCGTGCGCTTTTCATTCCTGAGTGCACAGTGCAGCAGTATCTCCTCTCAGATGCACAAAGGAGAGAATTACTTTAACTTAGCGGCTCCCACTAAGGGATAAGAAGCTAAGAGTGCTCAGCCCTGCTTAATTCATGACGCAGCCTTCTTGATCTCTCACTCGGGGATCTGGGATGTAATAATGGGCCGTCCTTCCCCCTCATGTAAACTTTGTTATGGTAAATGAGGGAGGGAGAGAAGGAAGAAACCTCAAGCACTTGTGGTCACATACTTTATTTTATATCAATCGAAATATTAAGGCTGGAGATATAGGGATGAAAGCACGTGGACTGATCCATGTGAAAGGAGTGTGAAAAAGAAATAATTGTGAGTAGACACTTGCAATCTCTAGATGATTAATGAGAATCCCCTGCATGTGTCATTCCTGTGACCCATTGTATAGGACGAGAGGGTCCTGAACTCAGTACTTGCAAACACCAGAATACCTCAACCCTGCAGCCCAGTGGAGCTGTCCAGGGTTCTGAAGAGGTCCTCTGGGCTACATACTCTTGATAGAATGGGATTGAGTACAATGCACGGTGTTGGTGATGAAATTCCCTTGGAAGGAGTTCAGAAACCCTACCTAAAGACCTTGTGAAAAGTGGGGAGCAGTGATGAGAGACCAGGAGTGTGAGGTTCTTAAGGCCACAGCCAATATCCCTCCTGTCTCTAAATCCACAAGTTTATCACATGGTGGGAACTTAATACGTGCTTATGAAGGAGGGACCCCCATGACAGATATTCAAGAGGGACGTCGGAGCGGGACCTGATTGCAGTCTGAGCTCATAAGGAGCAGTGTGGCCATGGAAGGCGCTTGGGGTTAGGAGCCAGAGCATCTGGTTTCATGCCCCAATTCATCCACCAAGTAGCTTTGGGTTTTTGAACTCTACCCCTCTTATCCTCTTCTGCTTTCCTAAGTTGGAAATCATTGTCAGCGACATCATTTCCTACGTAAATGTGCTGTGAGGGTTAAATGAGTTGATGTAGGAAGCGGTGTTCTGTGAAGCCTTATTAAGCCCAATACCGATATCAATTGTTATTTCTGTCTTTTTCGAACCCCCAGCAGCACCTAGCCCAGGGCCTTCCTCGGAGCAGTTGCTCCCTAAATATTCTTTGGATTGAATCAGATCGAGAATCTGGCTTCAGTGACTTCTGTTGAGAATGGAAAATTTTGAGTCTGTGCTTAGCAATCCCAGAAAGAGGAGCATGTATCCCATTCTCTAAATAGAAACAGTGTACGGCATTCTCCATCCTTGTTGAGCAGGCTTTTTGCATCTTTGATTCTTTCCCCAGGATGAAACAGGTTCTGGTAGTTTTAGCAGTGTTTGGTTGAGTGTAATAAAGAAGGGCCAGCTGGGCAGACCAAATGTGAGACATTTCTTGATGCTTAATGAAAACTCACTTCTGCAGGGTCTTCCTTCCCTTGACGTGTGCCCTGAGCTCACTACGGTAATCCTCGTGAGGAAGGGAGATTTAAACCTTTAATTACTACAGTTTGTACATTCATGTACTCATCTTTATGGTGTTATTAAGGGAAAAGACCTTAGACCTAAATACAGTTCCATCACTTCATAGTTACGCAGACTGTGGCAGTAGTAGCTGTTTGCGTGATAATCGTTACTATTGAAGATGAGGAAGCTGAAGCACAGAGAGGGAACTTCTGGCCCAAATTCACCCGTACAGTTGGTGATAAGAGTCTCCGTTAGAGCTGAAGTTTTCATTTTCCCATTCCCGCTTCATGCCGTATTCTAGGTGACCTCAGTAATACATTTGGGTATAAAGCAGGTGCTGTCAGGAGGTGCTTTGTCAGGGCTTTAGTACCCATTCTTCACGTGGTCCTCACAACCACTCGGGAGGAAAGTTTATTGTCCTCACGCTGGAGATGAGCTACCTGAGGTCCACAGATGCCCAGTGACTTGTCTGAGGTCAGGCAGCAGGAACCTAGCGAGGTGTAACGGGCAGGATTTTACTTAGGTCAGCATGACCTCTTTCCGCACCAGTTGGCTTTTTGTCTTTTGTGGGTTTTGCTTTGTGGAAATTGATCTTTCTCAGATGGTTTCATTTATTTATCCAGACTGTCGTTTTGCATATCGCAGTTGATGGAGAGTCAGATAACCCAAGCCAGTTCTTGCCGAGCCAGCAAGATACAGGGGCAAAGGCACCAGGCTTAGAGCTAAAGACACTTGGATTCCAGGCACCTCTCTTGTGTGCACTTTTTACAAAGCAGTGATGCGAGGCCTGTGGTCCTTACTCTACTCATCTTTAAAGTATGAATGATGGCGCCTACACCTCGGTTGTTAATCACACTTAATGACATCAGATAGGTGCATACATTTTAAGTGTTGTAGATTTGAGGGAATAGGATGTTTTTTTCCCTTCCAACCTCCCAGTTTCCCCACTGGAATGGGATGGTATTCTCCTATCCAATGAGAGTGAC
Source organism: Neophocaena asiaeorientalis asiaeorientalis (assembly GCF_003031525.2). Taxonomy (NCBI): domain Eukaryota; kingdom Metazoa; phylum Chordata; class Mammalia; order Artiodactyla; family Phocoenidae; genus Neophocaena; species Neophocaena asiaeorientalis. Next base: position 19,416,287 of record NW_020172779.1, on the reverse strand, counting down.
AGGGCCAAGTATATCCCGTGGTCTTTACTCAGTATTTACCGTGGTCTGTCTCTCTTGTTTTTTCCCCTTTCTCCTCCTTCTAAAGGGTCTGATGGGTCCAGGAGGCAAGGATGGACCTCCTGGTTCGCAAGGTCTCCGAGTAAGTAAACTGTCTTTCCTTTCTGGTGCCCCAACTCAGCCACACTGCCCCCACCCCCCATTTTAGCTGCTCAGACAGAGGAGGTGACCCCAGTCTTGGGAGCTTGGGATGAATATTGGAAGCAGATTGAAGGCTTAGATTGAGTTCATCAACAGTGGTTGAGGATGGGTTATGTGTTCAGCCTTGAGCTGGGTCCTGGGTCATCTCATGCAGATGAGTCTGTGGTCTGCCATGAGTCATGTATATAGAAACTCACATCCCTGTGTGATCAGAGCCCCAGCAGAAGGAGAGAACACAGGGAAGGGGCAACTGACCCAACCTGGGGGCCAGCCAGGGCTTCCTGAAAGGGGTAATGTTTGAGCTAAGTCTTAAGGAAAGAATAAGAAAAAATAGCAGTGAAAGAATAGAGGTCTGCCAGTAGGCTGTTAGCCACTCCGATCTAAACATCTACATTATTTTTGAATACCATGTCATAATTTCTTATGGCATTTCATTTCATTTAGCCCTTGTCTTTTTATCCAAACGGTGCACACCTTACGGGTTTGAATCCACCAGTAAGCCCAGCTCCTGACACTGTGTTTAAAGGTAGAGGGCGTGGCATCTCTCTCCTCAGCGCCCTCACGGTAAACTGGGACTGACCTCAACTCTGTCCTCAGGTCCCAGCAGGTGCCTGGCGCAGAGGAAGGGCTCAGCTCACATTTCCTGACCTCGAGCCCTTAAGCTTGTAACATATTTTTTAGTTTGTTTTATTCACGTATAGTTGATTTACAACGTTAATCTTTGCTCTACAACAAAGTGATTCAGTTATCCATATATATACATTCTTTCTCATTTTCTTGCCCATTATGGTTTATCACAGAATACTGAATATAATTCCCTGTGCTCTACAGTAGGACCTTGTTGTTATCCACTCTCTATATACTAGTTTGCATGTGCTCACCCCAAGCGCCCACTTCATCCCCTCCCCGCCCTCCTCCCCCTTGGCAACCACAAGTCTGTTCTCTATGTCTGTGGGTCTGTTTTGTAGATAAGTTCATTTGTGTCATATTTTATTTTATTTTTTTTTTTATAAATTTATTTATCTTTGGCTGCATTGGGTCTTTGTTGCTGTGTGTGGACTTTCTCTAGTCGCAGCGAGCGGGGGCTACTCTTTGTTGCAGTGCGCAGGCTTCTCGTTGCAGTGGCTTCTCCTTGCGGAGCACGGGCTCTAGGTGCGTGGGCTTCAGTAGTTGTGGCTCACAGGCTCTAGAACACAGGCTCGGTAGTTGTGGCTCACGGGCTTAGTTGCTCCCCAGCATGTGAGATCTTCCCGGACCAGGGCCCAAACCCGTGTCCCCTGCGTTGGCAGGCGGATTCTTAACCACTGCGCCACCAGGGGAGCCCCTTGTGTCATATTTTAGATTCCACATATAAGTGCTATCCTATGATATTTGTTCTTCTCTTTCTGACTCACTTCACTTAGTATGATAATCTCTAGGTCCATCCAGGTTGCTGCAAATGGCATTAGTTCATTCTTTTTTATGGCTGTGTAATATTCCATTGTATGTATACACCATGTCTTCTTTATCCGTTTGTCTGTCGATGGAGATTTAGGTTGTTTCCGTGTCTTGGCTATTGTGAATAGTGAAGCTTATAGCATCTTTCACTGGTTCACTTAAGAAAACAGCTCCAGGGCACAAGCATCCAGAGACCGTGAGGCAGCCCCTGGTGGTAGTGAGCTCATTGCCCTTGGAGGTGTTAGTTCAGAGTCCGGGTGACCTGACAGATGGCTGGAAATGAGGGTGCTGGCATCTGGCAGAGGCTGCCGCAGTCCCGTGTATGGCTTCACATATGGCCTGGAGATTCCATAGCTCAGTGAAGTGGATGGTGTCACAGATTTGCTGGGATCCACTCTGTCTAAGGTGGTTGGACCCACTGATCACACTGTACACTTCAGTTCTGAGGTGGGCTGACCTGTTTCTGTGACCCAGCACAGACTCCAACCTGTCCTTACCCACCAGTGAACTTCCTCTTTTGGTTTCCAAGCACCTCTGCATCCTGTAACAATCTTGAAATCTCAAGATTCTAAGAGGAGCTTATTGTGAAGGCTAGCTCTGAAGCATGGTAGGGTGTCATGAAGGTAGGGCGGGTGGGAGAAGTCACTTATCCTACTAGAAGACCTTGGATATGTCACCTCCCACTCAACATCACCAGCCCTGGCCTCAGTTTCACTGTCAGTCAGATGGGTCAAAGCTGGGTTGCCTTTGCCTCTGTATGGAGTGAGGATCCTGGACTTTGCAGCAAGATGCACCTGGGTTTGAAGCTCACCTCTACTTCTCAGCAGCTGTGTGACCCTTTAAGACACCCAACCTCTCTGAGCCTCTTTACTTTGTTATGGTGGGAAGGCAACCCAGCCGGCTGAGTTGTTGTGAGGAAAAAGTGCCCAGCACTTTGTGGGCAGCAGGACGCGGCAGCTGTCACGGCACTCGTTCTCCTGACACACTCATGCACAGTCTCAGGAGAAAGCAGCAATCCTGTGTCCTATGGGACTGACGTTTAGATGACCCTTATCTCATCTTGCCTTGAAGTGCTCCAAGTGTTACTTTTCCTAATGCAGTGTTAGATGGTGAGTGGAACTCTTGATGCAAGGATGACTGCGAAGGTTTTTTGTTTTTTTTTTAAATCTATATCTTTATTTAATTGGCTCTTATTAAGGGGAGAGGGGACAAATCTTGCCTGGAGCTTGCTTGTCTAGGCCCACGCTTCCTTGGCCGTGACTTCTTGGCACCCCAAAAAGTGTTCGTATGTTGCCCAGGGACGGTTGTTGTCCTTCCCAGAAACACCTCTAACCCCTAAGAGTAATAATACCAGCTACCCACGCAGCGGGGGGCAGGGGCCTTGGGGATTGGACGCGTGCCCCAAGAGTGGAGATTTGAGGAGTAAAAGAGGGGGACCCAGAGAAGCAGTCAGGGTAGGACTGGGGTAGGGGTGCACATATTGAGTCGCTGAGCTCCATCTAAGTACCAGGCCTCCTGACAGTGCTGGGGAAGGGCTGCCATCCCTCTATCCACGGACGAACAGCAGGCTCAGCCACCAGCGCCTCTCAGGGACGCACACACAGGACCGTGTGTCTCTAGGGCCTTCTTCTTTCCTCCCTTCTTCCCTTCCATGCATCAGTCAGCCAGCAAAGCCCACGAGTGCCCTGACGAAGCACAGGTGCTGTGCTAAATGCTCTGGGATCCCTGAAGAGATTATGGTCTCCGCCACCGGGAGCTCACAGCCCATGGGACTTGAGACACACGAACAGTGAAGCCAGATGCCTCCGTGGGGACCAATAAAGACTGTAAGTGTAGAGAGGACAGAGGGAGCTCAGTGGAGAGAGGCCATGGGGCTGGGAACAGGGAGCGTGGTATTTGAGGCAGCCTCGCAGGAGTGAGCGGATTTCAGCAGGAACAGATGGGGACACTGAAGAGAGTAATTCAGACACAGGGAGCCCCCCCCCACCCCCGCCCGAGAGGACCTCCTGCCTCTGGACACTTGCTCACGTCCATCTGCTTTTATCCGGCTCCCCGGTCTCCAGCTCGGAAGCGCATGTGTAAGTAAAAGGGCCACACACGTGGCTTTTACTTCAGCCTCTGCCAGCGTCCTACGAGGACCCTGGACTGATTTCTCTTCTTTTTTTCTGTTTCTCTTGTCCTTTCCCATCTCTGCCATTTTTCTTCTACTAGCCCTTCTCCCACCCCTGCATCTTCTTTGCTCCCTTTTCCTTCCTTCCACAAATTCGTCAGTTCAGCAAATATTTCTTCATCATTTCCTGGGTGATGGGCATTGTTCTAGGCAAGTGGGGTCCTTCAGTGAGAAGAATAAAGATCCCTGCCTTCGAGATGCTTACGTTCTGGTAGCAAGGAAACGAATCATGCTGATTAGCATTTAAATAAACAATTCTGGAAGAGCCACGGAGAAAGTCGTGTTTGGGTGGGTTCTCAGGAGGTGAGGGAGTTGGCTGTACGGGTAGCTGAGGGGAGAGCAGAGCAGGCAGAGGAAACAGCTAGAGCTGAGGCCCTGGGGCAGGCGGCTGCTTGTGTGTCAGCACAGAGGCCTATGTGGCCAGAGCGAGCAAGGGCCCAGCATGGAGGAAGCAAAGTCCTAGAACTGGGAGCAGGTTCATGTCAGGCCTCGTGGGCCATTGTGAGGGTCTTGGCTTTTACCGTGAGCGACGTGGGGCTGTTGAGTGTGTTCAAAACTGTTTTATTATGAAAAAAATTAAACACATACAAAAATAAGAAAAAGAAAAAGTGAAGTAACCCCCTTATCCCCCAAGCCCATTGCAGCGCTTGCCGAGTCACTGGCCAGTGGGTTTCACACCCTCACCCACTAGCACCCACTGCTGGGTGAGTTGGAAGCAATTTCAAACAGCATCACATTGCGTCTCTAAATATTTCAGCACGTACGTAAAAGAAACAAAACCTTAATACCGTCATCCCGCCTAAATCTATGAAAAAGCTTCTTCGAGTACTCACTTTGGGTTCACCGTTTCCTGGACTGTCTCATACATTTCTGGTTGCAGTTTGTTCATACAGGATTTGGGGTGCAGACGTGGCGTGGCCCAGGTTACATTCTAAACGCATCCATCTGGCCACCATGTTGAGAACAGACTGCAGCAGGAGGAGAGCGATTAGGGAGGGGATGATGGCAGTGACCCAAAGAGAAAGGGAAGAGGGCGTGGCCCAGACGGGGGTGGTGGGGTGGGCGTGGCTGGGAGGAGCGCCCGTCCTGGGCCAGGTGGTCTGCCAGTCAGGGGGGACGCTGAAGCAGGGGCGGAGCCCTTGCCCTTGGCCTGAGAGACCCAGTGTCTAGCAGAGGAGGGTGAGCCGTGAGTCACAAGGCGTGGTGGTGAGGGTGTTAACAGAGGGTGTGCCGGGGAGCACAGGAGGGCTCCTCTCGCGTCCTGCCTCCTCCAGCGAATGGGGTAGGATGGCCAAGCGTGTCCCTGGGGACCCCGTCCCTCCAGTGTCATTGGTGATCTCCTGACTTGAGCTGCTCCATCCCGGGGGTGTTGCTCCTCAGTGGCTTCACCTGTGGACAGACAACAGAGGCAAACGGTGATGTTGGCGTGGGCTGGGGGGCAGCTTCCTGTTCAGTCAGCCTGTGGCTGAGTCAGGAAAGCCTGAGACAGGATGATGACTGATTCAAAGCAGTATCCCTCTCCTTCCCACACTGTGACCTGCCGTTCCCTGCTTCAATTGAATCGTCACTCTGAGAGCTGCTAATGTCAGCGCTCAGGCTGTGACAAGAGAAGAGACGAGACAGTGACAAGCCGCAGGGACCTGGGAATTGAGATACTGAGACTAAAACACGGGGCGGGGAAAGGGATCCGGGCCCTTTATTTTAGAGATTAGCAACCGGCAGACAGTGTAGTCTGTGGCGAGGTGAATGCACTCATTTTGGACAAAGCTGGTATTTTTCCACAATGACATAGTGAAAGGGGAGGGGCAGGAGCCAGGCACCCTCTTCCCCATTCCCACCCCCT